>NC_132995.1:56424395-56727425 GCF_048564905.1 Vicugna pacos
CAGGATCCAACTAGTAAAGTATCACCATCACACCCTTTATAAATCAAGAACAACCCTTTGACTCTGGATATTATAAGGATTTACTAGAATTATTATCTTTTAGAAATGGCCTCTGCCTGCCCAGGTCTAATGTAATAAACACAAGGACTTTTCCAAGGCAAATTCCTAAAGAGAACACAGTGCAACAGAAGCAGTTCACAAGGTTCTGTGAGTTTCGGTTGGTGATTACATCCCGCTGCAGTGTCAGCAAGGGCTGGCAACCAACCTGGAGATAGAAGAAGTGACGAAAATGTCAAGATTCCTCAAGCAGATATGTCATGAAATGAGTTGGAGTCGACAAGGACATTGTGTTCAGCAATAAAGGCCAGGCGATCTGGCCATCTCTATACCGAATTATTACTGTCTGATTTAAAGAATCCCACTTTGCTGGGAAGCATTGAAAACAAACACATTTTAGCAGAGAATTGTGAGTCCTGACCTTTGCTCTGGGTGACCTCTGGACAGCAATGGTATACTGTACTTTCTTGTCTTACAGTTTTAATATCTTTTTTTCCAATAAACATTTGGGACATGTGGTATGACAGTTCCAAATGAGCATCTGAGGAGACTAGAGCTTTATTTGAATCTGAGGCTGTTTCAGAGAGACTCCATGGTGACCACTCTGCATAGGATGTCCTTGTTTGGTCATGGTGCTAGTGAGGTGTGACCTGGCAGAGATTTTCCAGAGAGTCAGACCTGGGAGTGTGTTAACTCTGCTGAATTTTTGACATGTCGTAAGAGCATTCCTGCGGGCCCTCCTGAGTTGAAGTTTTAACTCTTAGCTCCAAGGATGAGGAAAGCACCCAGAAATAGAATATGCATATTCTCCATATTTTCCAGAGGAAATTCTATTGACAAAAAAGTCTCCTGCCTGGTTCCTAAAACAGTTTCTTTCATGGGGTAAACCCAGAGGCTCTGCACTCTTTTCTCAACGTCTCAGGAGAGAATCTGATGCTCTGAGCCAGTGTCTTTAGGCTTTTATCGCTGCTGCATTTGCCCTGCTGTCTTGTATACACATAAGCACACTTGGAAAATGGGCTGTGATGTAGGAAAGGAAAACCAGTGCCAGTGAACCAACCGAAGGGAAAAGGAACTAACAAGAAATTGAAGAAGGCAGGTGGAAATGGATCACATGGTGAGTGGGGGCGGGTTTTCCCGAAGGTTCATGCTGTATCGGAGGATAACTGACCACCTCAAAGCACAAAATCTGACAGAGCTCCCTTTCTTCCCAGGGGTCTCTGATCATAGGATACACACCAGGGAGTCAGAGAAGTGGAGGCCTAAGGTCACATTTCTGAGCATCCTGAATTCAGCTTCACGGTCATTTGCGTTTACTGAAACTATGTTCCGGCCTTTGGTGTTTAAAATTGTCAGGAGGCAATGAGAGGCTGAAGTAGCGTGGTGAGGTGGATAATGATGGCCAGTATTTATAATCCCTTACCTCGTGCCAGGCGTGATTCTGTGTATGAACACACTTGATCCTCCCAGAAATCGTGTGAGGCTAGATCTTTTATTATCCCCACTCTACAGATGAGGAAATTGAGGCACAAAGAGAATTAAGGCTCTGAGTCCCATTAGTGGAAGGGTCAGGATTTGAACCTAGTGTTGAAGTCTCCAGGTTTCCAATTTTCCAATTAATAGTGAGAGACAGTTCCCCGTGGACACCCTGTGAATTGGTGGTGGGAATTGATGGGAATTCAGATTCTCAGGCTCCCCACACAGCTTTATTGACCTCACAACTGGCACCAGTGCTAAAGGCTCTTAGGTACTGAGGTGTTCAATGTTAAGCTTTACACAAAGCAAGCGAGAATATGCTAGCAGTTGAATGGGAATGTATATTTGATCTCAGAACTATGTATTTGGTCCTGCCATGAAACATTTACCCTTCCTGTGACAAGACTTGGCCAACACCCAAATAAGTGCATGTCCCAGTATGAAACAAGAAATAGATAATCTTCTGTGGTAGCCTGGAAAAGAATGTCTTCAATGTAGAGACACAAGGTTCCAGAGTTCAATGCCTAGTTACAAGCAGAAAAAAAAAATTGTATAATAATACTTTGGGATGACTTATTTATTCTCTTTTGATAATTTCCAAAAATTTTTGACCAGATTAATCAGAAAGATGCTTTTCTCTTTATTCCAGACCCATTCATTCTGTTAGAGACTGGAACCTTAGTTATGCAGTTCTACATCTTCTTTGTGATGGAGTCAGTCATTTGTGTCCTTGTCCCAGGCCCCCACGTTTCACAGGTGGGGAAGTGTTCTTCCCCGCCCCTGCACTCCCTGTGGTGCTTGCTTTGCCTGACACCTTTCTTGAGCAGCCTGGCTCTGCCCTGTGCCTGGCCAGATATATACAGCATGAGGTGATGTGTTATACATGTCAAATGTTAACCAGGGAAGGGGCCTGAGAGATTAACTAGTGTCACGTTTTCATTTTATAGATGAGAAAACTGAGATGTGCAGGGTCAGCCACCCAAGGTCATTGGTGAGATGGTGGCAGAGCCGTCTGACTCTCTGCACATTACCACCTTCTAAAATGTGGACGGGACCATGATGTTAGGGAAAAATATTTGTGGGTTATGAAATTATATGGATTATTTATGTCCTGATGGGAATATTAGAAGTTAAAGGTGGAAACTGATGATACAATGATGGCAGACAAGAAGTTTTTAGCTCAGTGGTAGAGCACGTGCCTAGCATGCATGAAGTCCTGGGTTCAATCCCCAGTGCCTCCATTAAAAGTATAGAAATAAACCTGATTACCTCCAAAATTTTTTTTTAAAAAGAAAGAAAGTTAGCCTCTTGTCTGTGATATAACATTTTTGAAGTGGAGATAATAGCCTGACAGTAGTCTAGTTCAGCCTATCATGTTACAAATGTTTAAACTGACTTATAGATGTTAAATGACTTGTAAATCTGCAGCCCAGGATTTTGACTCCTGGTTTAGTAAGTTTTACACTTCACCATGCCAACTCTAAGACAGAAAGAACCAATATCCACCCTCAAAAAACCATGTAAGCACTGGGATTCGGGCACTTTGCCCCTCTCCATGGCCCAGTTATTTCTCACTAATCCATGTAGGGACATATCTCTCCAACTTAATTGGCGCTTTCTAGGTTCACCAGACCTGTCTTCATCAAATATCCTACTCTCTGTAAGCAAAATGAGTTCTTGACTTTCCGCACAAATTCTCATTCTTGAGTCAGTCCTTCGCCCTGAACTTACTGAGTTCCTGTTAAATGAAGATCGCTGCTTTGGGCAAGGTAAGAGGATACAACAGAAATAGAAAATTCAGTCCCTGCCTTAGTAAACAGTCCATCTGAAGAGACAAAGCAAACATCAGATTCATCTGAGAACGAGTTCGTAATTACTAACACTCAAGACGTATAAACCAAGCGAGTGATGAAAGGGGTTTGCGTCAATCAGAAAAGGATTCCTGCAAGTTAAGTTCTACTTCAGATCTAGAAAGAAGTGACATATGTAGATGATAACAGCACCAATATATTCAGCACTTTCTAGTTCTCAGCATCACAGACATCACCTCTTTTCATCTGAACGGCCGTGCTGTTTCTTTAATTTAAACACAAATTAACTGTAGAATAATGAAGAGACCAAGTAACTTGTTCAGACAGCCTGGAAGGGGCCCAGGGCTTCTCTTTCCAGGACCTGTGATCTGTCCACTACACCAGACTGCTTCAGTTTGGCAAAGGAAGAGAAGGGAGTGGAGAGGGGGTTAAGGGGAAATGAGTCACTGACTTGATTTCTTTTAAGAGGCCCTGTGGTATGGTGAGAAGACTGTAATTTTGGAGTCAGACGAGATTTGAATCTGTCTTGCTATTTGCAAGCTGCGACCCTGTCAAGTGACTTATCCTCCAAACCTCTGTTTTCTCGACTGAAAAATGGGAGTGAATCCGACCTACTCTTTACGGTTTCCTGACATATGGTAGGCCTCTGATATGTGGTGACTACTTGAGCAAGTAACGGGCTAGAGTGGGGACGTGGCTTGGTCTTTCTCTTGTGTGTTTTGCTGATTGACTTGGTTGAAGCAAAGGGGATGAAGGGCAAAAGACCCAACAAACACAAGTGCATTGAGTCCCAGGGAAAAGCACCACACCTGTCCTCAGACTCTTCTTGCTCACTGTCCTAGCAGGAGGATTTTTATAAGTGTAAAGAAGAACTTCCAGAGAGAAGAACTGAGAGATCCTTAACTCTATGGATGCAGTCCTACCTGGCATAGCACGCAAGACAGTGTGCGTACAAAGTGCACTGGAAATTGTTAAAGCAAGCTCTGGACTCGGCGGTGGAAGAGTGGGCTCGCCTTGCCTCTGCCACTTTCCAGCTCTATGTTTTTACCTAGATCAGTTAACCTCCTTGCTCCAGGGACACCTATGAAGGGGGGCTAGTAATCCCTACATCACAGAATTTCCAAGGATCAAATGAGATACTTCCATTAACAAACACCTGTAAAATGCCCACTGTGATGGTTAATTTTACGTGTCAACTTGGAGGGAGTTTTTTGATGAAATTGTGATTTAAATTGGTAAACTTGGAGTAAGCGGATGACCCTCCATAATGTGAGTGGGTCTTATTCAATCAGTCGAAGGCTTGACTACTTGACTAGAACAAAAAGACCAGCCTCCCCCAGCAAGAGGGAGTCTTCTGGCAGACGGCCTTCAGACTTCACCTGCATCAGCGGCTCTCCTGGGTCCTCAGCCGGCCAGCCAACACTACAGCTTCTGAGCGGGCCAGCCTCCATAATCACGTGAGCCAATCCCTTAAAATAAGACACCTACCGCGAGTCAACCACTTTGGGCCCTGGGGATACGGTGTTGAAGGAGACAGACAATAAATAGGCCAACAAGGCAAGATCAGGTAGTGATGTGAATAAAATACAAAACAAGGCGTGGATAGCAAGTGTTGGGGCTCCTCTGGACTGAGTGTATCTGGGTGAAGCATCCTTATAGAATGGGGAAAGGCAAAGGTTCTTAGGACTGAACTCTGAGTGCTTGGACAGAGGGGAAGTCGGTGTGCCTGTGAACAGAGCCGGCATGACAGAGTGGTGGGAGGTACAGTAGGTAAGGTTGCAAGGCCCATCAGGTAGGCCTAGTACCCTCATGGTAAAGAATTTGAATTCTATTCTAAGTGCAGTGGGAAACCATTGAAGGGGTTTTCTGCCAACACGTGGCGGATTCTGACTTGTACATGCAGACGTATTTTTTAATTGGGGTGAAGGTCACATAACACAAAATTAACCATTCTGAAGTAAACATTTCAGTGGTATTCACAATGTTGTGCAATCACCACCAATTTATATTTTTAAAAGATCACTCTGGTGGCTATGTGGGAAGTGGATGGTGGAGGGGCAAAAGGGCAAAAGGAGAAGCAGATTCGGAAGCAGAAGAGATGGGGTGGCTAGGGTGGTAGCAAAACAGATGGAAAGGAGATGTATTTTTGAGGAAGAGTCAACACGGCTTTCTAACAGATTCAGCGTAGCATGTCAGGAAAGATGTCATATATAATGAAGCATTTAAAGCAAGCTTTGCCAACTGTAAAATGTTATCATCGTTAATATGAATAAGATTTTACGATTACTGAAGAGAAAGAGCAGGACCAGATGGCCTCCAAAGATCCCTCAGCGTCCTGAGATCCTCTGATGCCTTAAAGATGGGTAAACTGCCTTTGAGGGGAAAGGGGAGATTTATTTGAAGATCCTCCTGATCCCATGCAGCGCCCACGTCCAGCCAGAGGACAGTTCTGGGGCATTGTCCAACCAAATACTCGCTGAGAACAGGCGAAGCCTGCCTTCCCCCAGCCAGCAGGGCTATGTCATGGCCTGGAGGCGTGCATGGGAACTGGCAGGCCCGGGCGCAGCATCCCAGACGCTACACTCTTAAGGAGGAAGTGCCCTGACGCCTGGGCTCTCAGACCTCCAAGATGTCCAGTAAAAACAGACTGGGTGGCGAGGCTCGGGGCCAGAGAAGGGAGAGCGCTTCCAGCAGTGCAGCCCTACGCGGAAGACTCTTGCTGGCACGGAGCGTCCCTTCGCAGGTCGTAGCGCTTTCCCCGGAGTCCCAGGGGGCTGGAGTCTGAGCTCTTGCTCACAAGTGAGACTCAGCATCTGACCCTGTCAGCATCTCAGAACATGTTCAGGTGGCAAGGGTCTTCAAGAAAGATCCTCTCCAAAAGACAGTTTCTTCTTTCCCTCCCTTCTCCTGCCTAGAGACGCTTGCCAGAAATCCAAATCTATTTGGTTTATGATCTTTGTAGTCTCCTCTGGAAAAAGTGATCTCTTTTTCATGTAAGACTTAGCTTTCGATGGTTAGGGCCTCTACTGGGCTGGGAAGGCTCATCTTTGACAGAGAGTTTTTCACCAGGCAAATAAGGAAGCAGCATTAACTCTTTTAAAATCTCTTGAGCAATAGTGCCACTACATTATAATTTGTGAAATGGCCCTTCTTCCCTCTGAGAGAACAAACGGCCCTTACCATACGATTAGAGCTGTAGCTCTCAAAGTGTGGACCCCAGGCTGACGGCTTTAGCACCCGCACCACCGTGAACTTGTGGGAAATGCGGATTCTCAGGCCCCACCCCTGACCTACTGAATGAGAAACTCTGGAAGTGGGGTTCTGCAAATCTGTGTTTTAACAAGTCTTTCAAGAGGTTTTGAGGCATGCTCAAGTGTGAGAACCATTGCTTTAGAGAAACAGAGAACTATAGAACCATAGAAAGTGTGAGCAGAGCAATCAGGTGGTCACCTGGCCATATGATGGATGAAGGAAGTGAGGCCCAGAAAAAGAAGGTGACTTGTCCTAGAAGATGTAAAGGACAGATAACCTTTCAGTCCCTCTGGGTTCTCCCTCCTTTCCCACAGGGAAACTCAGATCTTTCTTCTGAATTATTGTCCTTTCCCAGAAGTTCTAGCTGCTCACCAATCCTCAGATTATCAAGTAATTTTTAACAATTTCCTCTGTGTGTTTATAGAAATATACTCAGTTTATATAGTAAAAGGTAGATGACACTATGTGCATAAAATGTTGAAGAGGCCTCAAAGAGTGTGGGGCTTAGATTGGGTTCCCTGGAAGCAGATTTGTTGACAGAGAATTGCGTGCAGAATTTTATTGGGTGTGTTTCTATATAAGGATTGGTCAAAGGGAGAAACTGACCCCACATCTGGTTGTAACTGAGGCTTTAGACAATCCCACAGGGAACTCTGGAGCTGGAGTGAGCTTTCAGAATTATTTCCAATTGAAGTAAGGGGGCCCAACCTTTATATCACTGTATCAGCCAGTCATTATCGGTGAGCTGCCCCTGGGAGGGACCTTCGTCTTCAGCCAGGCAGTCCTCTGCCATGGGCACAGCCTAGAAAGGGACACAGCTGGGAGGCATCAGCAGCTGGGAGCTGGGTGGATCAACCCTGAAGAGAATATAAAAGTAGCCTCTACAGAAGGCATTCCAGATTTGGGGAGTGAGTGACAGGGTCAGAAGAATTCACCTGCTGAAAATAAAATCAAAATACCCCAAGACACAACATCAGAAGAATCCGATCCTAAAAGAAGGTGTGTTACTGCTGAGACTGGAGTTCTTTCCATCTCTGCTCAACATTCCCGAAGCTGGTGAAGAAGGTCATGAAGTGGACCAGAGCCTTCCAGCAAGTGTGCTAAGGCCCACGGATGGGCAACAGTGAGTCAAAGATTGCAGGGGCGTTTGCTTCCTTCGAACCTTAGGGTGACAGAACAGGACTTGGGGTTCTGACTGGAGTCCCTTGGTCAGTTCCACCCAGTACGCCCTACAGACATTGCTGTTGTTTCTGGGTGCATGATGTACAAAAAGTTGTAAAGCTCTAGTTTGTAAAGAAAGTTGTTGTCTACTCAACTGTACCATACTGTGTCTGAGGCAATGCTGGCATCACAGACGGAGGTGACTCCTGTGCCAGAGTGGGGGCTCTCTAATTCTGAGAACCATCGCTGTTTATCCAGAAATGTCTCCAGAGTGCAGAAGGGCACCTTACCCAAGAACTCTAGAATGACAAACTATCCCTTAAAAACAAGGACACTCTGAAGCTATGCTCTGCTTTTGTCCACATGGAGAATATCTGCTTTATGTTTCAGCATCCACAGTGGGATGACCCTCAGGAGCGCTCTGAGAAAAGGCTGGGTATCAGTGATCCTACCTGATACCCCTCACTGAGAAGTCTGCATCTGATTTATCATTCAGGCTCTTATTTAGAGAACCAGCTCTCCAGAGCCTGCTTATCTATGAGGAATGGATGGAATTAAGTTCCCAGACCTGCAAAACAGAGGACTAACTTCTGGATGGTGGAGGACATGTATGGGAACCCTGGGCAGTTCTCCCTCCAGCAGCATCATTTAACAAGTGCACTAAGGAAACATTACACACAGAGGGATCTGACCATTGGAGAAGCAATATTTAGGTGTTTTCTCTGTGTGCTTAGGAGCTTTGACCCAAACCCTTGGGTGACCTGGCCCCAGACCTGCCCCAGGATTAGAACCCAGGTGGATTTCAAGCTGGTTTTGCCTACCCACTGGACCATGGGAAATTGATCCTCTTGCCTGCCTTCCTGAGGAGAGAGGGAAGAAGTAGGAGTGGCCTGAAAACTAGGGCCAAGAAAGGTTTTCTGCTCTGTTCTGGGACTATTCCAGCCAACTGACGGGAGAAGGGTGGGTGTCCTCTCTGTTTGGAGTCAGCCAGAGCCCACTCCCTAGTGCTTTGGAACAGCCAGCTGAACTCGGCATCTCCCACTATTGCGCTTTAACACCATGCCAGCGGGCTCCACCCTAGTCCTGCTGCGCGTTGGAGCAGCCACTGCCAAAGGCTTTGCCTTTCTTGACCACAAGCCCTAGAGCATCCAGGGGCCTCCAGCTCTTGCGGTCCCACCAAATCCCCAGGCCTCCTGGGCACGCCGCCAGAGGGTTGCTGCCACTGCTTGGACATAAGAGTTAATCACAAGCTATTGCTCTTGTCTCTCTCCGTGTTCTCCTTTTTAAGCACAGGGATGCTGACCTCTTCATTTCTCCATGCCCTCTGGCACCTAACATCATACTGTTTGCAAAGGAAGTTCTCAGGAAATGTCTGGGAAGTGAACAAGTAAATGCATAAATGGATAAATGCATTTATGAAGATTTATGAAAGCCTTGATACCATGACTAAGTGATTTGGGAGTTGAGCTGGAGCATCCAGTCGTACAGGAGAGGGTGGGAGATGGGCTGTCGACATCCTCAACTAGGAAAATCCTCTGCCCGCTCACACACCGTGTTTTTTTTTTTCTCCACCACCCAACATTAAGATAAAATAAGGACACAGAGGGATGAAAGGAAGCCTTGGAGGATGAAAAAGATGTCATAAAAGGAAGGCTATCGGGGTGGTGCAGATAAGGAAGTAGAGGCTCTCTGCCCCATGCCCACTCCGCTCGGCGGCCGCTGGGAGTGTGGGCTTGGGCAAGACTGTCATGGGTGGCCTTTGAGGCTCTGGGCTTTCAGAGCTTCATCTGCAGGCCCCCATTTCTTTCCCGCCCATCCACTGTCTCTGTGAGTCACTACCCAAGTCACCATCCCACCCTCCATGTGAGGCCTTCTCAAGCCTGAGGCAGTGGTGCTAATTTGCGGCCCCCCTCCCTGTATTCATCTGCTGCGGCTACTCCTTGAGTCAGCTTGAAGGCCTCTCTGCGTGTCTCCTGTCGTCTTCTCTGCATGAGGTCTTGGGTCTTCTTGGAAAGGACAGGCCTGTCAACTGCTTCTGCCTCCCAGATTCATGGGCCCAGCTGGTGGCAGGCTGTCTTCAGCTGCCCCAGAAGCACACTCCCAGCGGAGCAACTCAATATCTCTTTTTGTCAACAAAGGCATCTTATTATTATTCCTGCACATCTAGTCTTAAATGGAATTGGGTACGTAATAAAAGTCATAGAGATGTGACAGAAAAATCTATATAAATCATAATATTTACAGCCATCTTCATCTGGGGGTTTCTGAGGTTAAAACAAAAGGACAGCTCTTGTCCCTTTGGGCTGACCGAGTGTACTAGTTAAGGCAAAACTAGCTTCTGTAATAAGCCAATCCTCCAACTGTCAGCAGCATGACTAGAACAGCCCTTGCTCCCATCAGTCCCAATAAGGTATTTCATAGAGAGCCTCCCATGTGGTGATTCATGGTCCCATGTCCCTTCCTTGAGGCTTAGCTGTCCCCTTGGGCCTTGGACTCCCTTGCCTCTGTCTGGCAGGCAGGGAAAGGGAAGGTAGAGGAGAAATACTCACTTCCTAATCACTTTGGCCTGGAAGTGACACACGTCATTTCTGCTCCCCTCCCAGCGATGAGGACTAGTCTACCTACTCCACATGGCTGCACCCCAGATCCAAAAGGGGGTTGAGAGATGTAGTTTCTGGCTGGAGAGGTCCCCTTCAAGACCTCCTCACTCTGAGAGAGGAGCACAGATCTCAGAAGAGCAGCTCGCCGTCCCCGACACAGTGAAGTCATGACTGGCAGTGACGAACTAAGGAAGCTGAAAGAATGGGACACATCACCCAACAGGGAAAAGCACACGGAACGTATCAGGGAAGGATCACAAAAATTCTGAAGGAAGGGAGACAGGTGAGGAGCAGAGCTGGCCAAGAAGGGGCTCCGGAGGGCAGAGAGCAGATGGGAGCAGCTGCTGCCAAGTGTGAGGCTTTGAAGAGACACTATTAAGAGTGAGCTGAGTGTTGGTACTGAGTGTTGTGTGGTGTGGTTTGTCCCTCATTGAGTTTCACTCAGTAAGGCCTTCAGCAGTGTGAGAGGGCAGAGGCCAACCTCAGGGTTTTTGAGTCAAATGGGCTAAAAAAATAGTGATTCTGAAATTCGGTCGTGATGGTGGCTGCACAGCACTGTGAATGTACTAAAACTTACCAAACTGTACACTTTGAAAGGGTGAGTTTTATGATATGTGAATATAGCTCAATAAAAAGTTATATGAGAGAAAAATAATTTCTACCTTTGGAGCACTTTTTTGGTACCAGCACTTTCCATATTTTTGTAATCCCTAAATCCATAGTGTAATCTGAAAGGTGGGTATCGATGTCTCTGTTTTACAGATAAACTCAGGGTCACAGAGGTTTAAATGGCCCAGTGCCACCCAAGTGTTGGGACTGGGAACTTGCGCTCAAGCCCGCCTGTCGGCAGTGATGGCATTCTCTCCGTGGGCCTGGCGCTCTCCGAAACAATCACTGTCCCCTGCTGAGTGCCAGGTTCTAAGGCAGGAACTTGGTGTGTGTAATTCGGATCCCCTCGACAATCCTGGGAAGTTGGTGATATCCTGGTCTTCGTAGACGAAGTCACTGGGAAGAGTCAATGATTGCCTCACCTCAGCTAACAAGTGGCAGTGCTAGGGTGCAGATCCTGTCTGATTTCAAAGCCGCTCAATGCGCTCTCACTTAGGAGACCTTCAGCACTGCTCTGTTTACGATGGCAAACACCCTGCTCTCCATCTGTTTAACAAATAAAACTTGCTTTTCCCTGCCTGATTCAAATCCAGCTCACTTTGCTAAGTGTTTCTTAAGTGGCAATTAGGTAAGACGCCTTCTCTTTCCTTCTTCACTAATCAAGGTCCATTATCTTTTGCAAAGTTGGACTCAAAAGTTCCTTCTCTGCGAAGGTGTGTACCAGTTAATGTATCTGCCTTTGTTCACCTTTATTCCTTAAATAGAAAACTTACTGTGATTTTATCAGTGCAACTCATGGATGAATCAGTCTTAAGATGTTTGCTGCCCTTTTATGCAAGATAAATAAAAAATATTGCAGGCAGGAATTTTGATGGCAATTTGACATTGCTATGACATCCAATTGCTTAATCAGTGGGCTTACATTTTGTCTTTTAAAATGTTATTTTTGTTATAATTCACCTTTATTGTACTTTACAGAAGAACTAGTCTACCACAGAATGGAAATTTTTTTTTTTAAAAATAATGGTCCTATACCACAGATAGTTTGAGAAGCGTTGATCTAGACCAGAGGTCAACAAACCATGGCGTGTGGACTAGGTCCAGCCTACCATTTAATTTTGTAAATAAAATTGTATTGAAACCCAGGCACGCTCCTTCATTTGTGTATTGTCTTTGGCTGCTTTCACCCTGCGGTGGCAGCTCTGAGTAGCTATGACAAAGACCACATGGCCCACAAAGCAAAAGATACTTACTACATGGACCTTACAGGAAAAGCTCACTGACCCCTGATCTGGACCGCTGGTTCTCAGCCATGGCTGCACACCTGGGAGAGACCTTTCAACACCCCTGATCAGTTTCCCTCTCCAGAGACCCTGACTTCATCAGTCTGGGGTGCAGCCTGTGCAAGTCATTCTAACGTGCAGCCAAGTTTCGAAACTTTCAGTCTAGCTGGAAATTGGAATTACTGTGGATGCCAGAGTTCCACCCTGAACCTACCGAATCAGAATTCTGGGGCTCATGCATGCTGTTTTGTTAAGTAAATCCCCCACAGGTAATCTAGACGCTTAGCTGGGGTTGAGGACCACTGATGGAGACTCCGGGGCAATGATTTTCAAAGCTGTAATACATAGCAAAATTACAGGGAATATGTTAGAAATGCAGACTCCCAGGCCCCGCCTCTCACGAGTAGAATTAAGTAGGTCTCAGGTGGAAGTTAGCCAGGAATGTGCATTTTCAGCAAAACCCCTGAAATAACCTCTGGAGCAGGGAGCATCGTGGGACTGCAGTCTGAGAAATACTGTCCTAGTGCAGTAAGCACTTGGTTTCTGTCCAGGCTCCTGCAGGATGACTTGGATGCTGTGACTCATCCTTCCCTTGGTGAAATGAGAAGAGTCTCTTCTTAGCCTTATTTTCCAGGACTGTGTGAGCACTGAGCAAGGTAATGTATGTGACAGTGTTCCGTTAAAGTGAGGAAAAACGCACGTAGAGGAGCGTATCAACTCTCCCTGAGATGTAAATGTCCAGCAGTGATGTACCTGGTTCTGTCTCTAGACAGATATTTACCTTTATTCCAAAGGAGTCTCCAGTGGAGAATTCAAGCAGCCAGAATACGAGTAGATCAGGGGGGTTTATGGGAATTTCTCTGCATCCTTTGACTCACATCCATTGAAAAATAACAGGGAGGAAAGAAGAAAAAGAAGCATTTATTATCCTAAGCAGTATCCTAGATTATTTCAATTAATCCTCGCATCAGTCCTTTCAGTTAAATATTATTAGTGTGCTCATTTTAGAGAGGAGGGAAATACAGGTCAGAGGGGTTAAATGATTTGCCTGAAGTCGCTGACAGCTAGGATGTGTCAAGGCAGGAATTTAGGATCCAGGCCATCAGACTGTAGAGCCCGCCTTCCTAAGCACTCTGCCGTTCTCCCTAGTGTCCGTGTGAAAACAGTCCTGACCAGGGGAGGGAAGAAAAGTCTCTCCCAAAGCCACTCAGCCTCTGCGTGCTTCCTTCCAGTGCGATGTTTATTCAGAATTTCTAACTGTGGGGCAACATGCCCCATGCATCCGTCCGCCAAGTCCTCATGCAGGCACAACACAAAACTCCACAAGTTCAAGGGCACAAGCGTCCTTGGAAGGACCTGCTCTTTGTCACTGAGCTGACTGCCATTTCTGAAATCATCTCATGACCTGAGCATCCATTATTTGGGAGCTGTCAACAGCAAACAGAACAGAACCCTCAGCAGTCTAAAAAGTAGAAGCATAAGATAGGAAAAATCACTGAGTATTTCCTCCCACACCACAGGAGTTCATGACAATCCTGGGGACTCAGAACTTCTCAAGACTGGCTCTGCAGTGGCGGAGAGCGGAAGCAGGTCTGGGAAGAGAGGTCTGCCCTGGGACACCTCTAAGCACACCATCTATTTGATTGCATTCAGTTGAAAGTAAGTATGTGTTAGTCAGTTTTAGGGGATGGGGTACAGGAGCTGAGAGGGCAGAAAGAATGGACCGGGTCTTTTTCCCTCAAAACCATGAACCAGCTGAGGGTTGACCCAGATCCAGCTGTTGGAGGTTTTGTCCAGAAGTTGCTGGGAGAAGTGAGCTATGTCCCAGAGCAATGTTTTTTGTTTTTGTTTTTGTTTTTTTCCGGTTCTAGCCCCAGACAAAGGAAATTGGCTAAAGCAGATGTCCCCCTCTACCCACTTGTCTTACTCTCCACCACCAACTTCTCCCCAGTTCCTTCTCTATCTCACTCTCTCAGATCGAGAGGACCCAGAGTTCCTTTCTCACCGTGCATTCTCATTTTCCCTCTCTCTCCTCCCCTCACGCCCTTGGTAAGTCCGTCCTCCTCTCGCTCCCCTCAGCAGGGTGGCCTTGAAAGCAGTAGCCAGTCTGGGACTATTAATCTGCTGTTGACCTCCTGCCCTCAAGGTCAACCATCCACAGCCTTGTTCCCCAGAGGAACCCAGGACACTCTGGTAACCTGCTGGAATGTGGAAGTACCATTTCAGTAATGACAGCCTTTTTTTTTTTTTTAACATTTTTTATTGATTTATAATCATTTTACAATGTTGTGTCAAATTCCAGTGTTCAGCACAATTTTTCAGTCATTCATGGACATATACACACTCATTGTCATATTTTTTTCTCTGTTAGTTACCATAACATTTTGTGTAAATTTCCCTGTGCTATACAGTACAATCTTGTTTATCTATTCTACAATTTTGAAATCCCAGTCTATCCCTTCCCACCCTCCACCCCCCTGGCAACCACAAGTCTGTATTCTCTATGACAGCCTTTTGTTGATCTAACTCAGAGGTCAGCAAACTGTGGCCCATGGGTCAAATCTGGCCCACCACTTTGTAAGTAAAACGTTATTGGAACATAGCCACACCATTCACTCACATAGTGTCTATGACCACGTTCATGCTTCAAGGGCAGAGTTGAGTAGTTGTGACAGACTGCATGGTCTGCAAAGTCTATAATATTTACTCTCTGGCTGTTTACAGAAAAACATTACCAGTCTCTGACCTAGAATATCCCGTGCCTAGTCTGAGGTCTTATTTGAATAAGGTCCCAGGATAGTTTCTGCTGCGTAGAAGTGGTTAATGGGTGTTTTCTTCAGAAGGTTGGTTGAGCCTTTGAAAGACATCAGCGAGTGCCATACAACAGAAAGTCGGTGACAAAAGGAGACACACGTCTTCTTGCTCCCCCACAGCAGCACAGCACCCTACAGCGATGAGGATGTTCCTGCTCCAGGACAGAGAGCCCAGGGGTGGAGCCCTTATCTGCTGGTGGAAGCAGGGCAACAGTTCCCCAGGACCAAGCCCTTCAGTTTTCTCTCCACTCCTCTCAGTGAGAGCTCCTTGGTGCCACAGGGACAGAAACTGAAGAAGTGTAGTGGCAACTAAACAGTCATCCCTGAACGTAAGGCTGGGTGGTATTTGTCTGAAGTGACACATGTCAGCTGGTAAAACGCGAGATTCCCGCAGCCCTCTGATGACCGAGCCTCGCAGAGGGTTCGTGGCTTCCACTGACTACCTGTTCCTTTCATCTCGCAGTGAAACGACATGAGCCATGAAGCGTCAACCCCTCCACCCACGCATAATTGGCCATCTAGTGTCAGAGTCATCTTAATTTGGGACTTGATAAAATTAATAATGATGTAATTACTACTACTGTTCTCCCATACATGGAGCTTAATCTGCCAGGAATTCTGTGCTTTATGTCACGTGTGACAACTTGACTAACTCAAATTCATGCCAGATCCCACGCTCTGCTTTTTCACGTCAAGCCCCGTGCCCCCCGCCCCCCACACCATAGTGACTATCCCCGCCGTTGTCTGGGTGCTGCCCTGTATCTGGTAACAGAACATAGGTCAAATGGGGCTCTTATAGGTCCTGCTCTGGAAGCATCTCGGAGGAAATGTCATATTCAGATGTCTCTGGCGGCCCCTCCCAATGCTACTGGGCCTTCACCATCACTGTTCTGGAAGTTGCCTCTGAACTGCTACACCACTCTGCATCCTCTATTCTAATAATGTCATGGTCACCAGGCCATCCCTGGGGCTTCACTGTCTTTCCCATCCTTGACCTTGAAGGGAACTGTTGGTCTGGAGGTCCCAGGGAGAAGCCCCACCACTCCTCCCTGATGCCGTACTACCTTTAGGACATCTCTGCTACTACTGTTGCTGCTCCTAAGAATCCCAGGATGCCGTTTCTTTATCTATTGAAATAACAGCACAGAGCATCTCCAATGTGGACAGAGTGGACAAGACACAGTCCTCACTTCAGAGGAGCCTGCAGGCTAGGTGGGAGACAGACAAAAACACAACACAACGATGGAGCACCGGGTGCTGTCGGAACTTGGACTTAGGAGTGTGGGTTCAGGAAGATTTCTCAGAGGGGTAACGTAGAGAAGCATTTTGAAGGCTGAGTAGAAGCCAGGTAGCAGGCTCGAAGACAGGGACGGAGTTCTAGGAGGAGCAACATACACAGTGACCCAGAGGCATAGGAGAGGGTTAGAGAGTTGGAAAAAATATGTCTTTGTCTTAACTTATGGGGCCTGAAAATGTACCTGTCATGCCCAAGGCCCCAGGTCCTACCAGAAGCCTAGCATTGCAGGTGACAGCTTCCCCCACGGGAACACAGACCAGATCCTACCTGGGAAACCAGGTTCCTAGCTTTGCCCCACTGTCCTTTTCTCCTCCCAATGCCCCTGACAGCCTAGGGGCCCACCCAGTGCTGGCTCAGGTTGGCCCTTGCTTTAGCTGAAGGATATTTTTCTGTGCCACTCTGGGGAACTCTGATGAGTTTCACTATCTTTAGGTAGGGAAACAAGTCTCACGATGCCTTTCTGTCACTTTTCTAGAAGCTCTGTGGCCTCTAGGCCACTTAAGCCCTCTGCCCCAGTGTACGGAACTGGAATGAGCCAGATCCCTCAGCATCATATGTGGGACCCTTGGTAACATTCACTAGGCTCTGCTGGACCCTACACCATTCTTACACAATCATGATTAACAACTGGTTGAAAATGATGACTTTTACTTGTCCCCATATAGCTTTCAGTTGAGAGAGGCATGAAGAAGATTGAGACTCCTGTCTCAGTTCTCAGAAAAAACAAAAAAGAAAGAAAGAAACATCTAAAACGATTAATCTGGGGTTTCTGCTTCGCTTTATGGTTTTCATAAAGTTTGTTCAACCAATGCCGGGCACATCTGGAACTGGGGGTGTGTCTGGTCACACCCCAGTGAAGGAAGGCTCCCTTGGCTGGGTTTCCCTGCAGGAAGAGGCCCTGCAGGCAAGCAGCAGAGAGGGTGCAAGAGGACTGGAGGCCGTGGGAGTGGGCAGGGCATGCAGTGTTCGCCTACGGCATTTGCCTAAGGAGAGAGCAGCCATTCCTTCTGGATGAGGCAGGACCCAGCAAGTAGAAAGTCACCACCCCAAATCAGATGCTCTGCACTGTTCTGGGTGTTAACCACCCGGTTCCTTTCCTCCTTCCGCCTCCCTAGCCCAGAAGAGTTCTGGAGCTCTTCTGCTCTAAGCCAGGCTGCTGAGACTTAATTCTAAATCTAGTCTCCCAACCTTCTCCCATCAAATATTTATACCACTAGGTTCCAAAAGAAAGAAAGAGAGAGGGAAAGGGAAAGAGAGAAAGAAAGGAAGAAAGGAAGGAAGGAAGGAAAGGAAGGAAGGAGGGAAGGAAGGAAGGAAGGAAAGAAAGAAAGGAAGGAGGGAAGGAAGGAAGGAAGGAGGGAAGGAAGGAAGGAAAGAAAGAAAGAGAAAGAAAGAAAGAAAGAAAGAAAGAAAGAAAGAGAAAGAAAGAAAAAGAAAAAGAAGGAAAGAGAAAGGGAAGGAGGGAGGGAGGGAGAAAGAAAAGGAAGGAGGGAGGGAGAAAGAAGAGAAGAGAAGAGAAAAGAAAAGAAAAGGAAAGGAAAGCTCCTGTAAGCAGAGGGACAGATGCAGGAACTGTCAGTCAAAGTGAAATCAGTTCTAAGACAACAGGGCAAGGGTAACTCCTTTTCTTGCCATAAAAATTCCTTTATAGTTATTGTGATCATATTTTGTTAATAAAAGTAATACATATTTTTTATTTCTTTCTCTTTCCCTCCAGTGTTTTGAGTCCACTATTTTGCCAGTCCTTTGACAAATTAGGTTAGGGTTATGTGCTAATTGCTTAAAGCTGGCTGCTCCCAAAAGCAACTGTATTTTTAGGAGGGATTCCTGAAGTCAACTGATAGTCAAATAGTGTTTTTCTAATATCATCTCAGTAGCACGTTTGAGGGTCTTTGGTAAGGGGTTAGATACAGAATCTCTGACCCTTAACAGCTGGTAAAGATCTTGTTGGTCAGCTAGTAAAATCTTCCATTCAGTGATGAAATTCTCCCTAAAACACCCAAAACTGCTTGATCACTTCCAGTTATGGGAACTCATTTCTGTGAGAAGCAGTATTCAGCCTTTGGATGCTTTTGCTAGAAAGTTCTCTGTTTTCTTTTCTTCTGAAAGAAAATCTGCCTTCCTGAAGAGTACTTCTACCAAATCAAGTTAGATTGTTCTGGAGCCTAAATGAGTCTGATCCCTCTCCCACTTGTCAGTAGGTTAAATATTCAAAAGCAATCATCACAACACAAAGCTTTTCCTGTCTAAGCAAAAACTCCTAACGTCCCTTCAGTCCTTCCTGGTGTGACTCATACACGGTCAGCCTGCCCTCCTGGGATTCTTTCTAGTTGGTCAGTGTCTCTCTTAAGATGTGGTACCTGTAATTGGACCTGAACTCCAGGTGCATTCTGACCATTAGAAGTAGAGTTGAGTCTTACAGCTCTTAGGGCAGCCCTAGCAGACCATTTCCTCGTGTTGAACTTGGAATAAATATCCGTTCCTACCTCCTATCTCTGCCTCTCCCCATCCCTTTTTCAGACAACAGCTGCTAATTCAGCTCTTCCTCAAAACGCTGTTTTCCCAAGTGTATTTTCAATCTAAATTGAGGGCCTTGTTTTGAATCTATGTCCCTTCTGTCTTGTCCAGGTCTTTCTCGGTCTTGGTTCTGGGACTCAGTGTGTTAGCTCTTCCCTCCAGATTTCAGGTCTGCCTAGAGAGATAAGTGGGCCAGACACAAAGCTCTCTTGAACCTCCTTTCAGGCTGATACTGACCAGTAGCCTTCAAGTTGTTCAATCAGCAACAAATCCACAACATTCTACTGCTTTAAATCCATGAGTCTCTATCTTGTCTGCAAGAACGGATGAGTTATTTTATCAAAAGCCTTGCTAAGATCATGTTGCACTATGTTCACGCCCACTCTAATCCTACTAGTTCAATTGCCCAACAGAGAAGGGAAATTACATTTGTCAGTAACCCATGAAACTCCTGATGAGCACATGACTCTTCAACACATCGTCTGTTAGAAATTTGTGAGAAGAATCAATAATACGTTAGCTGCCATTCTTTTCTCTTCTTTTCTTTCTTTCTTTTTTTTTACCTGAAGTATACTCAGTTTGCAATGGATCAATTTCTGATGTACAGCATAATGTTTCAGTCATACATGGACATATATACATTTGTTTTCATATTCTTTTTCAGTATAGTTTACTGCAAGATATTGAGTATAGTTTTCTGTAATACACAGCATAAACTTGTTGTTTATCTAGTTTATATTTAGTAGTTAGTATCTGCAAATCTTGAACTCCTAATTTATCCCTCCCCACCCCCTTTACATTCTGGTAACCATGAGTTTGTTTTCTATGTGCCATTATTTTAAAAAACCTACCTTTCCTAGCTTCTAAAAATTCAGGACATTTATTTAACTATCTTCAATTTACTTTCATGTCTCCCACACAATATTTTTCTAGAGATTTTTAACAACCACACCTGCAAAATTCTTGTAACATTCCAGGACAGAAGTCATCTGACCTGGGAATTTAGCTCATTTAAGTCGACTGGATTCTTTTCTCTTGAGCTCCTAGCCCTTTTCAGCCTTTCATTTCTTTCTTCATTTGTGTGTTCTTCTCTGTTGTGTTTAACATGATACTTGGTACATTCAAAAGAGTATCAAAAATATGTAAACTACATACAGATATATACACACATAATGTATAAAATATAAAATATAAAAAACACATAATAATGTATAAAAATATAACGAGCACCTGAAAACCCACAAACTGGTGTAAAATCCTGAGCTCTTCAATTAAGTATAGCTTCCTATTGGCTCTTTCCTTTCATCCTTCCACCTCCCTCTCCTCCCCACTTAGATAAAGGACTACTCTGAATTTTGTATTATTCTCTTTTAAAAATAATAGTTTTATCATTGAATATAAATATATGCTTAAACTATATGTTATTTATTTTTATTTGACTTTGGACTCTCTGAACAGAATGTTACGCTTAATGTAATCATCTGGGACTGCTTTTCTTCCACTCAAATTGTATTTCAAGAAATGTATCCAAATTGTGGCATGTAGCTGCAGTTCATTCATATTCACCATTATATGTAATATTTAATTGTTAGAATATTTTTTCTGTTCTTCTGTTACAGGACAAATGGCGGTTTTTAAAACGTATCTGCGAATTCTTTGATACTCCTTCTATCAAAAGGTAATTCTCCTTCTCTTGCATAGGGGCTGACTTTAGTAACTTGCCTTTGATAAATGTATTTGATGAATGCAGCAAAAGTGATACCGTATGATTTCTGAAGCTACGTCAAAATTCGTTTATTATATAATTTCCCCTTCTCCCTTCCTTTCTCTCTCCTTCTACCCCTCTCTCCCTGCCCCATTCTCTCTCTCCCTTTCTCCCTTTATTTTTCTCTCTTTCTATCCTTCATTCTCTCCTATCTCTACTTGGAACCCAGCTACTATGTTACAAGGAAGCCAACCTAACACTGGTGAAATTGAGCAACACTTAATGAGGTCTCAGCAAGCAGCCAGCATCAACCACCAGACATGTGAGTAAGCATGCCTTCAAGTGATTCCAGCCCCTAGTCTTCCAGTTGCCGTAGCTGACTCTTGGTGGAGAGAGACTAGCCATTCCTTCTAAGCGCTACTAAAATTGCAGGCTCATGTTGTCATTTTAAGTGACTAACCTTTGAAGCTGTTACACCAGCAAAAGATAACTACAACGGGACACTTGGATGGTTGTCAGGTTTTTGCTCTTCCAAATAGTGCCACTATGAGTGTTCTGATGCTCATCACCTAGTGCACAAAGGCAAGGGTGCAGTTGCTAGACCACAAGATACATAGATGTCTAGCTAATAAGAAGAGTCAAATTATTTTTTAAAGTAGTTTAAAAATCTTTAAAGCTCTGAATTACTCTCCAAGTTCTGCTTTAACTACATGCCACAAGTTTTGATAAAGATTATTATTCATATCTGATGAATTTAATATCCAACATGATTTGCTCCTTGACCCATGATTTATTTAGGAGGATATTTTAAAATTTTTAAATAGATGAAGATTTAAAAATTTTCTGTACCCTTACCAAATTACACTCTTGTCAGAGAATGTTGTCTTTATGTACCGATTTTTAAATGTGTTGCAGCTTGCTTTACATGTTTGTGATCATCTTTTATGAATGTTGAGATAAAGATGATTCTCTAGTCTTGAAAAGCAGAGTTTATACATGATCTCTATAAAGATCAACTGTACTTTAAATATAAATGGATTAAATTCTCCAGTTGAAAGACTTAGAGTGGCTGAATAGATTAAAACAAGACCCAACTCCACATTGACTACATTTCCCCTTTAAGAACACATATACTGAATGCAAAGGGACAGAAAAAGACATTCCATGCAAATAGAAACCAAAGGCGAGCAAGGGTAGCCAAACTTAAATCAGACAAAACAGACTTTAACTCAAAAGCTATAACAAGAGACAAAGTTATTATGTGATGAGTAAGGGGTCAATACATCAAGAGAATATAACAATTGTAAAAATATATGTACCCAATATTGGAGCACCTAAATATATTCAGCAAATATTAACAGATCTGAAAGGAAAAATAGACAGCAGTACAATAAATAGAAGACCTATACCCCAACAATGGATAGATCATCCATACAGAGTCAATTAAGACACACTGGACTTAAACTACATTTTAAATCAAATGAATCTAGCAGACATATGTAGAACATCCCATCCAACAGCACCAAAATACATATTCTCAGTACACACAGAACATTTTTCAAAATAGATCATATGTTGAGCCACAATGCAAGTCTTAACACATTTAAGAAGACTGAAATTACATGTAGCATCTTTTCTGACCACAGTTGTATCAAACTAGAAGTCAACAACAAGAGGAAAATGGGCATATTCACAGATATATGGAGTTAAACAACATGCTCCAGCACAACCAATGAGCTAAAGAAGAAATCAAAAGGGAAATTTGAAGTATCATGAGATAAATGAAAATGAAAACACGATATACCAAAATTTACGGGACACAGCAAAAGAAGTTCTAAGAGAGATGTTTATTTATTAACAATGAATGGTTTCATTGCTTGAGCAAATTAACACCACCCCATTACCTGATGTGCAGCTATAGATCTAGAAAATTCCTTTGTCTCCACATCTCCCCTTAAAGCCCACCAGAAGAAGTTTATTTTCAGCTGGCAAGGCCAGCAGTACACCCTCACTGTGCTCCCTCAGGGGTATACCAGCTCTACAGCTCTGTGTCATAATTTAGTTTGCAGGGATCTTAATTATCTTTCCCTGCCACAAGATAATACACTGGTCCATTATATTGGTGACATTACGTTGATTGGACCTAATGAGCAAGAAGTAGTAATGACCCTAGATTTATTGGTGAGACATTTGTGTGTCAGAGTGTGGGAAATAAATCTGACCAAAATTTAGGGGTATTCTACTTCAGTGGAATTTCTAGGCATTTTGGTGGTGTGGGGCATGCTGAGATATACCTTCTGAAGTAAAGGATAAGTTGTTACAGCTGGCCCTATCTACGACTCAGAAAGAGGCACGATGCCTAGAGGGCCTCTTTTGGAGGCAACATAGTCCTCACTTGGGTGTGTTACTTTGGTCCATTTACCATGTGATTTGAAAAGCTGCTAGTTTTGAGTAGGGCCCAGAACCGGAAAAGGTGCTACAACAGGTTCAGCCTACTTTGCAAGCTGCTCTGCCACTTAGGCTGCGTTATCCAGCAGATCCAGTGATGCTTAATGTGGCCCTGGTAGAGAGAGATGCTGTTTGGAGTCTTTGGCTGGTCCCTGTAGATGAATTGCAGCACAGGCCTTTGGGCTTTTAGAGCAAGGCCCAGAGATCCTCTTTGGATAACTAATCCCCTTTTGAGAAGCAGCTCTTGACCTGCCACACCTTAGTAGATACTGAACATTTAACCATGGGCCACCCAGTTACTATGTGACCTGTCTTGCCCATCATGAACTGAGTGTTATTTAACCCACCAAACCGTAAAGTTAGACATGCACAACAACACTCCATCATCAAGTGGGAGTGGCACATACACGGTCGGTCCCAACCAGGTCCTGAAGGCATAAGTAAGTTACATGAAGACGTGGCTCAAATGCGCACGGTCCCTACTCCTGCTACACTGCCTTCTGTCTCCCAGCCTGCATCTGTGGCCTCGTGGGGAGTTTCCTACAGTCAATTAATGGAGGAAGAAAAGACTTGGGCCTGTTTTCAGATGGTTCTGCATCATGTGCGTGCACTGCCCAAAAGTGGACAGCTGCAACACTACAGTCGCTTTCTGGGACATCCCAAAAGGACAGTGTTGAGGGGAAATCCTTCCAGTGGGCAGAACTTCAAGCAACATACCTGGTATTTCACTTTGCTTGGAAGGAAAAGTAGACATATGCACAAATATATGCTGATCCATGGGCTGTAGCAAATAGCTTGGCTGGATGGTCAGGGACTTGGAAGGGATGTGATGGAAAATTGGTGACAAAGAAATTTGGGGAGGAGGTATATGGTTAGACTTCTCTGAATAGGCAAAAAGCATGAAGATATTTGTGTCCCATGTGAATGCTTACCAAAACAGAGGACAATTTTAATAATCAAGTGAATAGGATGATCTGTTTTGCGGGTATCAGTCAACTTCTTTCCCCATTCATCCCTGTCATCACCCAATGGGATTATTAACAAAGTGACGATAGTGCCAGAGAGGGAAGTTTCCATAGACCAGCTACACGGACTTCCACTCATCAAGATTAATCTGCTCAATCTGCCAGCAGCAGAGACCAATACTGAGCTCCCAATGAGGCATCATCCCCAGGGTGATCAGCCAGCTACTGCTTCTGTCATGGAAGGGGCAGTGTTTTGTCCTTACTGGAATATACATTTATTTAGAATATGAATTTGCCTTCTCTGTATGCGATGTTTCTGCCAAAACTATCATCCATGAACTTACAGAATGTCTTACATACCATCATGGTATTCCACATGGCATTGCTTCTGACCAAGGAACTCACTTCACAGCAAAAGAAATGTGACAATGGACCCATGCTCATGGAATTTACTGGTCTTAACCATGTTCTCTACCACCCTGAAGCAGCTGGCTTGATGGAACAGTGAAATGGCCTTTGGAAGACTCAGTTATATTTCCAGTTAGGTGGCAGTACCTTGCAAAGCTGGGGCAAAGTTCCCCAGGAGGCCATCTAGGCTGTGAATTTTTGCTTCCCGTTCCTGCAACTTTATGGTCTTCTGGACTAGAGGTCTTAGTGCCAGGAGTAGGAATGCTTCCACCAGGAGACACAACAATGATTCCATTGAACTGGAAGTTGAGACAGCCACTGGCTACTTTGGGCTCCTCATGCAACTGAGTCAACAGACAAAGGGAGATATGGTGTTGGCTGGGATGCTTGATCCTGAATACCAAGGGGAACCTGAGCTACTCTCCCACAAGGGTGGAAAGGAACAGTTTGTCTAGAATAAGAAGATTCCTTAGGGGATCTCATAGTGTTACCATTCCCTGTGATTAAAGTCAATGGAAAACTACAACCCAATCCATGTAGGACTAGTAATGGCCCAGACCCTTCAGGAATGAAGGTTTGAGTCACCTCACCAGGTAAAGCACCAGCTGAAGTGCTTGCTGAAGGCAAAGGGAATCCAGAATGAGTAGTGGAGGAAGGTGGTAACAAATACCAGTGATGATCATGTGGCCAGTTATAGAAATGAGGGTCATAGTTGTCATAAGCATTTCCTCCTTATTCTTTATGAATGTATTTGTGTGCATAGGCATAATGTATCTGTGTAATCAACCTGCCACCAAGTAGTTGGCTGATCACCCTGGGGATGATGCCTTATCAGGTCCTCAGTGTTGGTCTCTGTTGCTGGCATATCGGACAGTGGTGGCCATAGCCAGACTGCCAGATTGGCCTTGGCCTTGGCCTTGGGGAGTGGAAGTTCATGTTGTTGGTATATATATATACATACACAAACATATATACATATACATACACACACACACACACACATATATATATAGATATATATAGATATAGATATAGATATATATAGTGAGTGCCTGGCATTAAGCTCTTGATTACGGAGCTATCCATTTCAAAGACATCCATCCTGAATAAACCTACTGGCAGCTGTGTGACTCAGCTACTAGCAAAGCAACTAGGTAAGGACCAGGCTGCCCCCACCAGTGACATGCCCTAGTCCCTACTCCTTTGCTTTAAATTCACTGACACAGAATGAATTTACACATCTTTCATCACTCTACCCTCAGACCGTAATAAAAGGCAGAGCACCAAGTCTACACTTCTTCCCTCTCTCTCTCCCCTTAAACTCGCTGTGAGGCCGTTAGGCGTGCCACATACCCTCTAGGATCTGCGAGTAATAAATCTTGTTCTTCAAAGTTCCATGATAGTTTCTTGTTGAGGTGTATCCGGTGATCATAAGAACCATAAGGGCTGGCCCAGTCACAGCACTGGCCTTGGTGAGGGGTGGAGTGAATGTCTGCGGGGCTTCTTCTGAGTATATGCTGCCCGGGTGAGAGCCTCAGGCATTCTTAGCCAAGAATATCAATAGGCTGGGGCCAAAACAACTCAAAAGATAGAAAGATAAGTAGATAGATAGATAGATAGATAGTCTTTGTTTTCTTTCCTCTTATTACCTTATCCTATAACATAAGATGTATTGACTTTAATCACTGTATTTAAGTATTGTTAATTTTATATCATCGTATTTAAGTTACGGGATATGAAGGAGAGTAAATGTCATTCAAGGACTTTACCTCCCCTTCTGGAGGAGTTAGGGTGTTTTCGGTTGTATGCAGGATAGTAGTATCACGTTGGGTGAAATTATGACCTGTTACTGTTTTTACATGTAGATTTGTTGTTTAATTTAAGGAGGTAAGTATGGGTGCCAAGTTGACAAGAGGTGGGCTTGTGATGGCTAACTTTATGTGCCAATTTGAGAGGGCCATGGAGTGCCAGATTAAACATTGTTTCTGTTCTGTCTGTGAGGGAGTTTCTGGATAAGACTGATAAGCATTTAAATCCTTTGGACTCAGTACCTTACCCTCCTGAATGCAGGTGAGCACCACTGAATCTGCTGAGGGTTTGCACAGAACAAAAGGCAGAGGGAGGAAGAATTTGCCCCTTTGTTCCTGCCTCACTGTCAAGCTGGGACATCTCCTTTCAACTTCTCCTGTCCTCAGACTAGATTTTACACCATCAGTTCCCCTGGTTCTCAGGCCTGCAGACTCAGACTGAACTACATCACTAACTTTCCCGGGTCTCTGGCTTGCAGATGGCAGATCATGGGAACTTCTCGGGCTCAAACTCCTCATAATAAATCTATCTATCATATACGAATCTCCATATATATATATATTATATATATATAAATGTATATATAAGATCTCTCTCTCTCCTCTACTTCCTTCCTCTCTCCCTCCCTCCATAACTATATAGTTGCATACATAGGTTATATCCAGTAAGATATATGGTTCTGTTTCTCTGGAGAACCCTGACTAATGCAGGATACTAGTAGCCATAATTCTGGAAGCAGATATCTCTTAAATGGCTTTTTAATCATTTCAATTGATTATTTAGAACATTTTCTTAAGGACAAGATGAAATCAACAAGCATTGCTGTGTGATGTTTGCTCTGTGACAGTGCTTTGCACATTTGGATTACGCAGCATTTGTGTGTCCCAGAGCACCATGCACGAATTAGTTTTCCATCCCCATTTGAGTTTCTCTCAAATTGCAACAGCTGTTGTGTCAGCTCTTCTCTGGTTCCAAAGCACCCCAGGCTCCTTCCTCCCAGATGAGACCGTCACCATCTACTTTACATTCAAATGACAATGTTCCCTTCATTCCTCTCCCAGTCTTCTCTCCAGCCCACTAGGAAGCTGTGTTCTTCCTTCTCTCCAGTGCTAACTCCCCATGTGTTCTTGATCTCCCCCACTTCTGTTTTCTCCTGCTCTCTTAGTTTTCCCTTTTCAACTTCTTTCTAATACTTTCTGCCTTCAGTTCATGTACATTGTCATATGGTCTTAATCCTATAACCATCCAATTTTCACCCAGTCTATTACCTCCCTTGGCCCCTTCACGTATAGAAATGGAAATGGCTTTTCATTTTTATTAGACTTTGGGTAACTTGACATGTCTTCTTGGTTTCCTTAACCCTGCCCCCCACCCCTGGAAGTGGTCCATTCGTTACAATACCTTTCATTTGAAACTCTGAGTGAAATTGTCCCTTCTGCTAGGACCCTGTCTGGCACAATGGCTGGGGACTTCGGATGAATTTCTCTTCAGAGTTACTCTGAGCGCCACACTCTTAACCTGCAAAATGCACATAATTTTATAGAATTCTTATTAGGGTTAAATGAAAAGAGACAATTAAGAAAGTAGCTCAATAAATTTTAATGATGATTATTATGACTTATATGCTATATCCTACCTTTTCTACTGAAATTACACTTTCAAAGGTCACTATTCACCCAATCCATTGATATGCCTACTTAGGTGGGAAGCAATTTAGGGAGTTATTGAAAAAATATAAGTGAGAAAATGAGGACCTGAATTTGTGAAATCAAAGAGGAGTGGTTTCAAGAACAGAAGGATATTATATCCAATGAAATGCTAGTGTTGAATACTTCACAGAGTTTACGTTATGAGTCCAGTCACACCTATTGGGTACAGGAGCTCCATGTAGACCCACACTGTAGCCTTCTCTGGCCATGCAGGCATGATGGCCTTGTCCTTGCCAACCCCACCTGGAATTGCTGCTTTTTCTTTTTATTTTTTTAAAGATAGTTTTATTTTATGACTGATATACAATAAATTGCACCTATATAAAATGTGCCTTTTCATAGGTTTTAAAAAATGTTTTAATTGTGGTAAATACACATAACCATTTTAACCATTTAACCATTTATAAGTATACTGTTAAGTAGTGTTACGTATATTCACACTGGTGAGCAACCACTCTCCGGAACTCTTTGCATCTTATAAAATTGAAACTCTGTACCCATCAAACAACAACTCCCATGTCTTAGTCCATTCAAGCTACTATTACAGGAGCACCATAAACTGGGTGGGTGGCTTACATATAAAACATTTATTTCTTACACTTCTGGAGGCTGGGAAGTCCTAGATCAGGGTGGAGGCAGATTCCATGTCTGGCAAGAGCCCATTTTTGGGGTTATAGAGAGCTGTCTTCTCACTGTGTCTTCACATGATGGAAGGGGAGAGAATGTGTTGTAGCATGTGTAAGAATTTCCTTCTTTTTTAAGGCTGAATAATATTCCACTGTATGCATATATATATATATATATATATATATACTACATCTTGTTTATCCATGCGTTTGTCTGTGAATACTTGAGTTGCTTTCAACTTCTGAAGAGAGTTTGAGCTAGCACACATTTGCCTCAGTCCTTAAGTCTAGACTGACCTCTGTCAACAAAACGTGACACATACCAGCCAACAGAAGTTTGTTAAGAATTGGCCAAAATACTGTGTTCATCTCTTCCTGCCTACTTACTGTGCCCATTTGCTGTGTCTTAGGAAGTGGGTCAGTCCTCAGTGATTTTGAAACCTTTGGTCAGGACAAGTCTCACCATCTTCAGCATGATAGTATTGACCTCAGGAAACCTCTCTGAGAGCATTCTCACCTTAACTCTTGCTCTTCCACACCAATTTCTTTGAAGTCTGACAACAGCTCAGAACCGGTAGGTACTTCTCAGATTAATCCCCCTGTCCACTGAGAGTTGGCAGGCTCTGTTATATTTCAGAATTAGAATGCTACTTCTTTTGAGTCAAAGTGATATACGTCTTAGTACATTTCTTTTTAATTAATAGTGACTTGGGGTATTTATGTCTCTCTGGAGGAATCCTTCCCATCAAGGGCTGTTACGATTCACTTAGGAAAGCAAAAAATTGATGTTGCTTATAAATGTTTGAAAAGAAGCCACCTCATGCTCCAGGTAGGAAGTCACAGACTTGCCATGTGGATGATCTATTTGAAGGCTCTTGGTTTTGATACAAATATATATCCAGTTTAGCATCAGCGTGTGCAGCATTTGCATGCGTGTCACTAGGTGAGACAATGTGTAAGCTCATCTCTGCAGAACCCCACTGGCCACTCCCTGCTGGGCCAATGGAGTGTCACGTGGTCACCTCAAACAAGCCAAGTTGGTTTTGATTTTTAGTTCTCTACTTCTTTGTGGCTTACACCATACCACAAGAATCTAAATTCTAAATTCTATGATAACAGAAACTTATATAATGCCAAACATGAGAGCACATTTTGTATTTCCCTGGCCTAAGTTTAGTTTGGGTACCTAGCAATTTTGAGTTGCATGACTAAACCACTTGTCCTGCTGTGAACCCATCCCTTATAGCCCGGAGTGTGGGCGGAGGAGACACAGACGTCCTGGAGGAAGCAGGGACCTTTTACAAATAGAGAGACACAAGAGGAAGAACTGTGCAAGTCCCCTCAAGAGAATTCAACTGGACAGAAGGGCCTGGAAATGCCTACGCCTGCCATTACTGAGAGGCTAGGGCATGAAAAATGAAATTTTGCTCTAACTTTCTGAAGGACTTGATTTAGAAAGCTTCGAAAAGCACAGAAGTGACTTAACTGGGGCCAAGAACTCAACCCAAGAGGGGTCTGACATACAAAGAATGTTGTGAGGCCACTTATCCCCTCCTGCAGCTGGCTCTGATGTCGCTGGAAAGGCAGTCTCCTCCCTAAAGACTTCCATTCCCCACACATCCCATCTTCATAAAATGTTCCAATATTTGTAGAGTATACCATGGCTTTCCCATTGCATAATTATTTGCTTTCCACTCTGTCTCCTTGGATGAGAGTCATTCCCTTTTTACAAAGGATCTGTGGACAAACTGGGTCCAGGCTTGTCTGCTCCCTTCTTGAGTAGGTGTGTCTTAATCTCTCAGTTCCTGGTCTGACAAGCACATTAGGAAGCCAAAGGAAAAATAAACCATCAACTCTACCTGGGTGCGCTGACTGGCAAAAGAGAACGAGGTAGGGTGCCCCGCCTCCACGAGCCAAGAGCTGATCAAGTTTAAATCTCATTTAAACTTCTTTTTGTTTCTGGAAAGCCTGGGCATTATAAACACTTGCAAGAGGTCATGGTTCTGGTTTTATAACCATAAATGAGAATGTATTTAGGGTCACGGTCCACAGCATGGTTCTGGTGGAAAGAGGTCCTGGAAATACAGATAAAAGTCTATGCCCAAGAGGCCTGTTTCTCTCAGCTCTGAAGTTAATAGGGCTGTTGCTTTGACCCACTAACATTACTTTGTATAGGTTACTTGCTCAAAATATTAAATAATCAGAACAAAATTTTCCTCTAGCACTGTTCAAAGTTTGTATTAACTGGCCTCTGATTGGTGCCAATAAGCTTAATTAACTCCACAGATTTGAAATCAACTCTATGAGACAAAAGCATCATCTCTTATATTTTTTAAAAATGGGCACCCTTCTTTAGATTATTAGCTTGTCTGACAGTCAAAAAAGTTTCATGCAAGTTTACTCTTTAAACAAATTATAGCTCTTGGTTTATCAATCTGATGTTTTATAAGAGAGATAGAATCTGTTAAAAATTATATAAGACTGTTTTCAGGCCACCATCAACTATTACCTTGAACTCTACAATAATTCTAGTCTCCACACAGCAACCAGAGTTGATTTTTCTGAAATTCACATCTGGTTATGTCATTCTTCCTCTTGAAATCACTCAGTGTTTCCCACTGCCCTCAGGATAAAGTCCAAACTCCTTAACATGGACTCACAGAAGAGGAACCGGACCAGTTTAGCCAAATACCACGTGGCCTACTCATAAGTTTCAAGTGAATAAAACATTATGTAGGCCACACACTCCAAACAAGGAGGAGGGGATTCACTTATTTACTGGGTGGTAGGAATCCAAGAGCAGGAAGAAGCATCATTCCCTCTGATCCTCATTCCCTCTCCCACAGTTTCAGGGCAGGATGCTTTCAAGATCCTCTCCCTGCACATGAGTGTGGCTGACTGCAGATGGTGCGCTGATGACTCTTTCCAGGTGATGCTTTAGCTACAAGGTGCCCAAATGTCCATCCCAGGAGAATTAGGGAAGTAAGGTTGAGTCAGGGCATAATCCAAATAGGATGAGTGTTACACCAAAGAGCCAAGAGCCTGGTCTGTGTCCAGGCCTCAGACTTGCATTATGTTTCCCCTATTTCTGTTGTCCTCAAGCAGGGCTAGGTCTTTCTGGACATCCTCCTGTAAGGCTGTACCCTCACAAGTGGGGTTTTATCTCTCATTGGATTATTTCCTCCCAAGATTCAGCCAAGTCATCAGGGGTCTAATTAGGACTCAATTATTAGGAAATCGGACTTAGTAATTAGGTCCTTCTGGCTAGGTATTATTAACCCACATAAGGTTATCTCTGGTTTATTGTATATTTTGTACCAAAACATATTTATCTTCTGATCCTAAATATGGTCAGAATGACTTTTATAACATTTTCCCTATTTTGCTTAAGCTAGCTTGAGTTAAGTTTCTGTCAATTATAACCAGAGTCCTCACAGACTGTAGTTTTGTAAAGCAATTTATGGACGCAGGCTCACTGCCACAGAAGGTACATAGATACATATTCTCCTTTGTACTGGCCTCTGCAGACAATTGGATCTTTTATCTAACTGTTGCCAGAAAACAACAGCTATTTTAAAATTAAGATCATTGTTTTGATCTCCAAAGGGTCTCCAAATACGAAATGGTTCATCCTGCAGGAAACATGCCATTGATATGTTTTAATTAATTGCCTTAGCACATCATTTGCTATTATTTCATCCTAATGGCTTTGCTGGAAAGGTACGCTGTCTCCAACTAGTCCTTCTTCTGAAGTGTTTTTGAGATTTTTCTGTATCTCTCTCTTGGCCAACTCTATAAAAGCTACCATGGCTATCTTTCACCATTGAAGTCTTAGCTTCTTTATTTTGTGCAAAAGAACGTGACCTTCTAAGGCTATGACTCTCAGAATTTTGGCCTGCATCAGAATCACTAGAAAGGCTTAGTCAGCTACAGATTGCTGAGCTTGCTGCTCCTGAGATTCTGACTCAGGAGCTACGGCACGGGGCCCAAGAATCTGCATTTCTAACAAGTTTCAGGTGATGCGATCAGGTGATCTGAGGCTGCTCATCTGGGGATCACACTTCACTATCACAGACTAACTGAGTTCAAGCAGACCCTTGATGGACACAGTCTGTCTTCTGCTTGACTCTTCATTAAGACCTTGCTGGGAGGACTCTCAGTCAGCTGTGCAGCATATCCACTCTGCTAGCTCAGAGGTCCCCAATTCAAATGCAAGCCGGCCAGGAAGATAACCTGAAGGAGGGCAAGGTGGTGAGTGGGGAGCTAGAAGAAGAGGGATATGCAGATATGAGGGATGTCCAGTAGTGTGTAAATGGAGAACAGAAGCGTGTGCCCCATCTGAAAGAACATCACTCCACAGCATGAGAGTTGAGATCACAGACCCCAGAGCAGGCTCCACCACTTACTAGTTATATGACAAGGTTAGGCAAGTTACCTAACCTCCCTGTGCCTCAGTTTCCCTGTCTATAACATCTGGATAATAACAGAACCTACCTCATAGGATCGTTGGGAGGATTAGATAAATTAACACCTGTAAATCATTTAGGAGAAAAGGTAATAAGTACTTATAAATATTATAATAACAGCAAATGCTTATATAACACTATTTCCCTGGCACTAGTTAAAAAACAGTACACTTATTAATTTGTTTGGTCTTTACGTAAACATAATTACTAGCTTCATCTAACCAACGAGTGAACTGAGACACAAAGAAATTAAGAAATAGGCCCAAGTTCACACGACTAGAAAGTGGTGGCACTGGACTGCAAACCTAAGCAGGCTGGCTCCAGAGTCCCCCTTGCACCACCACACACTGTCGCACAAAGCATTGCTTTTGCTCTGTAAGGGTTACCAGCCATTGAACTCTGGCCAGTTGGTATCATGTAGAATATGAATTCATTCTTTCTTTGTTTTTTTAATTTCCCTTAAGAGGAACTAGAAATCTACATTTGTGTGTATGTTGTTTTAGCACGCTCAATTTAAAAAAATCACTTCATGGGTCAAAGAGAACACCGCTCTGGGCCACTTTTGGCCTGCAGGCCATGCACTTAACAAGCTGTGCATCCACCCTGGAGGTGAGGAGAGGGCGGTGGGGTGGCTCGTTATGCTGGTGGACCTGGGGCAGGACTGGATCTCCTGCATGCTGGGTGCTGTGCCTGGTTGTGGCAGGCGACGTACTTCCTGGCACTTCATAGCACGCTGCTCCTTCCGCTGCTCCTCTTTGCGCAGGTAGCCTCCCAGCTCTTCGCTTTCTTTTCTCTCATGCGTTCTCAGACCAAGACCATAGAAGAGCTTCACTTGCTTACGTTACCCAGTACTTCTTCCCTGAAACACTGATCCTTCCCTCCTTAGGATGGAGCATTATTTCTATACATGTCATTAAACCCATCATTTGTCACTTAAAAATTACTTCTGAGTCTGAGGTCTTTTTATGTAAGAGCAGCAGCCTCCCTAAATTTCTGGTACTTGAAACTGGAAGTTCTAGATAACGCAGTTACTTAATGCCAGGCACACCTGAGGAGTAAGACCACGAAAACAGATAAATCCATCTTCCAGCACAAGAGCTGTGCCTGGCTAGAGCTATTGCTCACATATCTGGCCTGTTCAGTTGGAAACACAAGAGTTAGATATGTGTCATGATGACATAATATTATTTTCCCAAAATAAACAGAGGTTTTTTTGTTCCAGCTGGATCATATTCGTGGTTTTTTGATTTTGCTCTTGGTCAGCCCCCAGCCCCCAGCCCCCAGGAGGATCTTCTTGTAAGGCCAAGAAAGGCTTTTCCATGCACTGACCTGGCTGAGATAACTGGTCATGACCGTAAGAGCACCAGTCAGTTATATGGTGGAGGGTGAAGGGGCCTCTCACAGAAGAGGTGTGAACAATCAGCCCTGACTTTGGTATCTGACCCTGAAGCAAAGTTCTCAGCATATGCTGAGTTACGCAACTTTTTTTTTTTTGTAAGTTTCCATGGTTAGACATGTGCAATTTCGTTTATAAATTTCAGCCTTACTCCTACATGCAGAATTACTGCCACATTCAAGAGTTGCATTTCAGTCTATAAAATATCTACGCTGCCTTTCTGTGTGTTTAAGGACGTCAGCTAAAGTCCTCCCTGTAGAAGAACACTTCTACACATTCGTGACAGGAAATGTGTGCCTTTCGCTTCATTTTAAATCTTCAGAGCCAAATTCTAAGTACCTGTGTCAAAGAAGAGTTTAAAGGCATTTGTTGTTGTGGAAGGGTTCACTGTCATTGAGAGAGGAAGACCAAAAGGGAAGTAAGAAGACTTGGGAAAGGGGGAGGGAAACTGCTTTTATGGTCTTGGAAAAATCTAGAAATGAAGTACTGGCTTTGAAAATCACAGCCGCTGCTGGTTTTTATTTCATTCTTATTTATAATAATCACTTGGTTCTAGGTACCCTACCATAGAACATATATTTACAGCTTATTAATTTTCACAAGTTACTATAATGTAATCAAATTTTACACAAGGTCACAGGCACAAATACATCAATTATTTAATTTATTCCTGGGTTAGTGTACACATGGGTGTTCAAGTTAGAGTGAAGACTCAGAATGTAGTTGAAGAGACTGGCCACATCTTGCTGCGGTAATCCTGATCCAGGTCTGCTTCTCCAGGTCCACAGCTCAAGCTTTTTAGTTCACGCCAAGGTGGCTGAACTTAAGGGGACTGTTGTCAAACAATTCACAAGAAAGCAGAAGCCAATGTATAGATTTCCAGCTAGAAACAGAATCCAAGTGTCCATCTTAGCAGAGTCTCTCCTCTGTTGGAAAGTCTACACGGAAAGCCAAGTTATTATCAGCAAGTGACTTGGTGGAATGGAATTCCAGGCCAGGGAGTGAGCCTGAGAACCCTAATGCCTGCTGCATCCATCTCCCCAGGAGGCTGAGTGCTGGAAATGTGTGGCAGAGGCAGCTTTTGTCCCCTCTTTCTCTAGGCTTTGTGCTGTCTCTAGACTGTTAAGACAAACAAAGGAGCAAAATTCAACTGAGTAAATTTAAGACAGTTGATTAGCTTTATTGAGCAATTCATGAGTCAGGCAGCATTCTATTTAATAAGAAGAGAGGCTCTCCATCTAGAAGCAGAAAAGAAAAGGTTTTAAAAGGCAGAGAAGGAGCTGAAAAAAAGAAATTCTTAGCAAAGAATGCATTGTTTTAGGCAAGGTCACCCTTGTAAGGAGAATGAAATGAATCTATCAGCAGATTGCCTAGTGCTGACCAGGAAATTCCAGGTTGGCTGATTAAAGGCCACGTTCCCAGGGAAGGTTGAAACTATTATTAGGTTAGGTATTAAGTGCTGCTTTGCTGTCAGGGAACCTACAAAAAGGGGCTCCATTTTGGACCTACTGTCTCTTTTTAAATAATTTCCCCCTTTTGATCAGACTCTCAGCTGAACTGAGAGATGTGATCAAAATTTAAAGCATTATCAGCACTTTTACCTCCTTCTCTGTAGTTCTTGTAGTTTTTGCCCATCCTTTGTGTGTATTCACACATAATAGCATTTTTTGCTTAATCTCTAGGATATTCACAAGTCACTGCTTCAGGCTCACAATTTTTAAGTCAGTTAATCTCTTTGTTCCTTTTCTGATATTCCTGTTTTAGGAAGATCTTTTGGTTGGCGGTTGGTATCTATGAACATGCATTTAAAGCTTTTGAGAGAATACAGTGCATGAGGGAGATTATTATGATTATAATACACAGGATAATTCCTAATGTTTGGAGTATACTTTGGAGCCATGGTTATCAAGACTTAAACCAATCAAAATCAAGTCAAAGAAAGACTGGTGAAGCAGTCACCTTTTAAAGCCAAGTGGCTTGCTCAGCGGTCTTATATAATTGAGTTTCAACTGCCCCAGAAGGGTAAAGTGTTAATCCAGGTGCAGCAGGTGTTGGCCACAGCACAGACACCTCCTCGCTCAGCTAAAAGAAAACCAAGGGCTATCCTATCATCAGGAACAACTTTGGCCAGAGAGTCTAAGGATTTTTGTTGGACACCTGTTGATTTTGCAGTAGATTCTGCAGTATTTTCAAGCATTTAGGAGAGGTTTCTGGTCACAGCTTCATATTTATTCCTAACCAGGAAAGTAGGGTCCTGCCAAAGGAAGTCATCCTGAATCATGAATGCCTCCTGGTAATTTCTGACTTGACATTGTAAATTCAGGGAAGTGAACTAGTGAGGTGTCTCAGTCTGTGGGCGATTAGGGGCACAGTTAGATAACCTAAGAGGTATAAGAGAAAGAGTTTTATGTTAAAGTATTAAGTCTCGGTCGGGCATCTTGGGAGGAAGCAGTCTACCATGATATGAGCTACTTCTCTTCCTAGTCAATTTGATTTGGAGGTCTCCAGCATTTTTACAGGGTCAGATATGAAGTGGAGTCTTCTTAAGCCGTGAATGTGTTCCTAAGGCTTGAATCCCTGAAATTTTGCTGCCACTGGGTAGTGAGGAGGACCTGGTGTAGTCTCTTCTAAGGAGATTCAAGAGCAGTCATTGTTCTTATTGATTCTAAATCATAAGGGTGGGGGAAGAGCAGAAGCATCAGTTTGGAGAGTCATTACTAGGTATTTCAGAAAACTTAGAAGAATTCAGTATCCAACCCAGTTTACAGATACATAACAAAACCTCAAAGACAATTAACAGGACTAGGAGCTAACATCTACAAAAGTGCAAACATACTTTTCTCCCTATAATGACTTCTATTTTTCCCCTTTTTTCTAAGGATATCATCACAATAAAACGAACTTGTTTGCATTAGGCTTGGGCTCATTATTTACATAAATGCAGCAAGAATAAAGATTGACCATGTAAGTTCCTTTTAAGACCACTTTGTTGGAACTGTTTATAAGGAACCCTGATTGAACTTCTTAAGAAACTCTCAAGGCCAGGAAGCCAAGCCAGAGTTCAAGCATTTCCTTAAAACTGGTTCTGTCCGAGTCTATGCATCTCTCTCTCTCAAATATGACATTCAGTCAAAGCCTTGGTAATAAGCCAGTGTTTCCAATTGTGTTCTTTTACAAGGAGAACAAATTCTCATTGAACTTATGCAAATAACTAACTATACTGCCATGAAAAGAATACTTACATCTCCAAATTCTGGAGGGATCAAGTAGGGAGAAAAAGGAAATGTTTCATTCCTCTTTGCAAAGGTATATTATCAAAATTATTGTATGTCATAGATAGCATGAGAGAAAAGGTTCCCTTAAAACGAAGAATCAGCAATGTTTCAAACAAAAATAATCATCCTCCTCAATTTATTTAGTCCCATGTTATTAATTCTTGTTGATCTTTTACTAGCAGTTTTATGAAGCCATCAGGTTTTCCATTAGAGCTCTGTAATTTCTTACCCAATTCAGTTTTATGATCTAAAGTAATCAGAAACCTGTATTTGTCAAAAGTCTTTTCCACAAATCTTTTTGAGGAAGAAGCACTTTTGCAGGAACATTTTTTGTAAAAGCATCTGGGTAAAACAATAACTGTCTATAGATGACAAAATCCTTTTTTTAAATGCCCATTATTAAAGATCTGACGAGAGCTAATTGAAATGGAATTGATAAGGAAATGTGGTTATTTCTGTGATACATAACATTTTAAGATAATAACTGGAATTATGGCAGGTAATATTATATCAGGACATATCATATTTCCAGGAATGTCACATAATTTCTGAAACACTTATAACACATACCTGTATAAAAACAACATAAAGAAGGCTTTGTATTAGTTCTTATTTGACAATACTTCCTGTGTAATTTAACATATCAAATAAGCCTAATTATGTTAATATCTCCATTTTTATAAGGAGAGAGAACAAATCTTTTGAAATATTCCAGGGCCCCCCTACTTTGAGGTCAAAAAGACCTCATTTAGAATTTGATTTTGAGGAAGTTTGTTTAAAAAGTATCAAAAAGGTTTGAAAATGCTTGATCAAATAGGATCATAGGTAACTGTGAAGCAATACTAAGTTATCTATTTAATCATAGTGACAATAGAAGATGTTAGAGGCAAATACAGAAAGTTAAATAGTCCTAAGAAAAAAATTTTTTTTAATTGAGAATATTTAGCTTTCTGAACACAGGAAATTATTTTGACAAAATACAGAACTCTTGCTTTCTAGGCAGAATATTTTAAAAGGTTAAAATAAAAGATATCCTTTCACAATCTCTCATCAAGAGCAGACTAATAGTCCAATAAAACTTTTCCCCTTTAACAGAGAGAAAACCAAATTCTAGTTTTGCAACAGCTTACTGTTGATATTAGAATTCACTGACTCAATTAAGTTTATTCTGATTTTAGCCAGTCCTGACCATGCATAAAAATTGTTTCCAAATATTCCTTTTTCTGTAAACCTTAAATAATTTACTTTTTTACATTCAGATTTTGTCCTATGTTTTCTTCTCTTTCTCAGCCACTCTTGAGGACAAAATTGCTTTCTTTTCCCTCAACAAAGAATGCATCTCCATTCCTCATACCTTGTTTTACTGAAAATATACATCCTACTATCCTTGCATATAGAGATATTTCCTTTATTATTTCTAGTTTTTTAATGATATATATTAGAATTTTTTAAATAAAGCCTTTAATTTCTAATGAAAGTTAAGAAGTAAGCATCTGTGAACTGTCCTTTATATTAGCATTCTGTGGCTTAACAAATTTACAAATACTTTCATAATTTCTAGAAACATATGACTTTTATAGAAAATTTCTCAGTATTGTATAAACATATTTATTAATACACCCAAATATTTTTAATTCCTCTTCAAAAGGAAGCCAAAACTAGATAAACCTATGTTCAGTAATTAATGTTTCAGTATTTTGTATTACTTATAAAAAATCTAGATATTCAGTGAACTTCTATGTCTTAATTTAACTTAGCGAAATTCTTAACAGTGGAAGTCACCAAAGAGATTTGGGTGACTATTTTTAAGTAGGGATATCATAAAATAATCGTTATTTTTAAAAAATTACCTAAAAACCTTTATCCTGATTGTGTCTGATTTATTTGTTTCAACAATTATGTTTAGAATACTTATGAAAATTTTATCATACCAAGGTACTTTTCTTGCTGACAAATTTTGTGACATGAACTTATTTGATTGATAAAGCCAAGTAGTATAAAGGTCGTATGTTTGCATTATATTCAATGTTGGTACCTCCAAAAAATCCCTGTTTTAATTAAACCAACAACTTTAAACTAGCTTTAACTTACTAAAGATAAATCCTAGATTATGTGAACTGGGAAAGCATTTAGGTTAGTTTCTATTACATTTTAATTCATATAAGCACTTGTTCATTTTTAAACCAATTAGATAAAGCTTTTGAATATTTATATCTCAAAGGCACAGAGAAAGAATGCAAGTTCCTGAAAAAAGGACTTTGGTTTCCCAAAGCCAACATTTATAAGCCTTTTGAAATACAAAAGGAGAGGTTTGGGAGTTGGTAAAAGGAATAGGTAATTTTTGACCTGTGTCTGGAGCTGCATTTCTGGTTTTGCAAAAATCTGTAAGATAAGAACAGTTGGTTTTAATGCCTCAAAGAATTGGGTTGTAACTTAAATGACATCATAGGTTGATCCACCCATAAATCATTTTACAAGAGCTTTAGAAAGTTTTCTTTCCCTCTGAGTACATTTAATTTAGGAGAGGAGGCCTAAATTTTTTTTTTCTATCTGAATATCAGCTTCCAAGTTGGTCATATTTCTGATCATAGAATTATTAAATGCTCTTAAATATCTTGTCAGGTTTCAGCTGGGACAAATAGCAAATATTTCTGGCAGTGTTGAACAACCTCTTGGATTCAAGAGGTGTCCCCAAGGAGGGTGCAAATGTTAGTACCTTCACAAGATCCAGGGTCACTCCCAAAGATAGTCAAAAGAAAGAACTGACAGTCTACACGCCCCAGGTGGGCAGGATGCCAAGCCAAGCTCATTAGGACACAAAATGAGACAAGCAAGAAGGCAATAGCTATCCCAGGGAGAGAAAAGGATCAATAACTAACGGGTCTGGATTTGGAAAGGAAGGGACAATGTGAAATTTTGTTTTCCTCTCTTGACTGGGTATTAGAGACAGAGATTTCGGAGGGCTGACTCTGGTAAGAATTCTCAACCTCCGCTAGTTTCTGCCAGCTATCCCAGGAGCCCATCTGCAAGCTTGGAGTTAAAGTGGAGAGCGCAGCTCTGATATTTACCAGAATTTGGCAAAGTTTTTTAAAAAAATATTTTAATTGTAGTTTCCCCTTGGCTGTGCTAGGGATTAACATACCAGTTAGTTTACCTAAAAATTCCTCAGAGTCCTGTCAATTCTGGGGGATGGGGCCCACATGGAGGCCCTCCCTTGAAGATAGACAAGTGGGCGTCTGTAAGGCCGTTAACTTGGTGGGCTTTTGTTTATAATCTGTATCGTAAATTTTTCATTAGACTTTTGCAATGACTTTTCAAATGAAGCTATTTTGGAATTTTGAAGACTTTTGGAAGCTTCTGTGTACCAGTAAAATATGTATCCCATTCTGCTTGTTTAATTTGGGAATTCTTTCTTTTAAATGCACTTCTTAAATGATCTTACCTAATTGGAATGTTTCCTCTAATGGCCATTGTAATTCTAGGTTGTTTTTAATAAGATTTTTCTGTTTTTGTAGGTATTTATAGCTTCCAGGACCCACAGTTCCTAGACATAAAAAAAGCAGGTGTGCTGGAAGGTGGTGCACTTAACTCTTCAGAATTTAATGATTTCATTAGCTAAGCCTCTGGATTCTTGGAGCTTAACTAATACCTAAAATACTTAAAAGGATGTGCCACTGGCTTGGGGATTATATGATGTTCAACAGTGTACCTCATTACACAGAAAGTTTTCTTGAGATTGGCAGGAGACCTAGTGTCAATCCAACCCATTCTGTGACCAATTTATCCTAACATAGGAGCCTTGGGTTAGGTAGTGAGCAGTCTATCAGTTCTTAAATGCCTGATTAGTGCCCAGCAATTTTTGTGCCCTTCCTTCCTTCATTCCTTCCCATAGTCCCACTAGCAATTAGCCTTTATCTACCAAAAACAAGACAAAACAAACGTGCATCTTAATACATTGGTAGTAACAAAGAGATATTACTGTATCAAACAAGAAAAGGCTCTGTGTGCACCACCACTTCCTGCAGAATTTTGGACTAGGGAAAGGATTGAGCCAGCAGACTTCAACAAATGGGGACTGTAGATTTAGAGGGGCTTCATATGGATGGGGACGTGTACACTACCTCTAAAAGTTCCCATGTGGATCTTTGAACAGAATCAAGGGCTAGAGGCTTAGCTCCAGGTAGAACCATCTTCCAACTCAAGCTGACCTTTCCTCTATTGAAAAGCCAGTTGTATAGGGAGCTTGTTGCAAAGAGATCAGAGCTCAGAACTGAGACGAACTTACCCACAGCCCTCAAAAACAGTGAGAAAGACTGAACTCAAAAAAAAAGGTTCGCAAGTACCACACCAATGTTTCTCATTGTCCCTGAATGTTGTCAAAAGTTCACTTTGGATCCCACTGCTGCCACCAAATCTGTTTAAAAAAATGAAATTCAGTTGAGTAAATTTAAAAGATCTGATTGACTTTATTGAGCAATTCATGAATCAGGAGGCATTCCATCTAGCAATCAGAGAGGAACTCCATCAAGATGCAGGAAAGAAAAGGTTTTTAAAGGCAGAGAAGGAGCTGAAAGAAGGAAATTCTTAGCAAAGAGTGCATTGTTTTAGGCAAGGTCACCCTCCTAACGAGAGTGAAAGGAGTCTATCAGCTGATTTCCTAGTGCTGACCAGGAAATTCCTGGTTGGCTTGATTAATGGTCACATTCCTGGGAAAGGTTAAAACTGTAATAAGGTTAGGTATTAAGTGTTGGCTTGTTGATGTGAGGTCTCACAATAGTGCTTCTATTTTGGTCCTGTTGTCTCTTTTTTAACAGCTCCTTCTGGTAGCCTTTCTTACTTCAGATTTGTAAATATTATTAACAGGGTAACAATTTTCTTCTAAATTGTTATGTTTTTATTGATTTGCAGGTCTGTTTCTGCCCTTTATTTATTTATTTATTTATTTATTTATTTATTGCTTCTACCTATTTAAATTAGCAAATAACTGATAAGAACTTCTTAAGTTGTTATTCCTTAGGATGTATTCATTTTACTAGTTTATCCTTGTTAGGGGGAAATAACTACTTCCCCACTCCTCAAGTTTTAATGCAGAAGAATTTCCTTAGGATAACACTGCTGACCTCCCCTCAGCTGGAGAAGTGACTTATCTAGATGAGTTTAAGAAATGGTTCCATGGGTAATTCTACCTCTTCTAAGATCCCTCTCTAGATCTGCAGGCTGGCAAAAGGGTACATTCTAATGCTCTCTCCTTACATGCAAGCACGGGTCCTGTCCCTGAGAGAAAAGGCCCCTTGTTTCAGTGACCAGGTGCATGAATCTGTTCAATTCAGAGAAATAAAGGGGTGTACCTGAAGAAAGATGGGCTGCTGTATATAACTCCTTATACTGACTACATGGAATGTGCCAGCAAGCACACACTGCCAGATGGATAGATGTTTAAGAGCACCAATTGCTTCTCAGTCCCTGAAGCACCAAAGACACTCATTAGCATTCAAGTTGCACTGAGAACTCTACTGTTGTTTCCACATCATTTAACTTTTGTTAAACAATGGCAGAGTACCTTGACCTGAACAGAGATCAACTTATGTTAAGTAAATAAATAAATAATTTCATTATTATTTGACTTTTTCCTATATGCATCTTGTCTCCTTTATGACAAGGAGAACAGTTCCAATTTACATGCATAACTCCTCTTCCAAGGTGGCACATCTCAGTGCCAAGAGAGACCCCCCTCAGACTGCCATGTCTCCCACAGGGAAAGTGAGAAAATAGTGAGTGAGCACCTGACTCCCCCAACATGCGGGTGCTGCCCAAGAACCCACTTTTTTCTCACTTCACCCAGCTTACTAAGGTGGTCAGCATAGCTGAGTGGCAGGGAGTGGCTGGGAGAAGGGAAGACAGGCCACAATTCCCATGAATTGCTCTGCACACTCCATCAGGAAGCCCACCCATAAGTTGTTTGGGGTACCTTGCCTACAAACCCCCCAGCTGGCCCATGGACATCCCAAATGCTCCATATGTCTGATCGTCTCTCTTCCCAAGGCTCACTCCTCAAATGTACCCCTGCAGACAGCAAGTGCAAGTATCTCATGCAGACAGCTGACTCAACTTTGGGCCTGGGAAAAGGCATACAGACCAGAACATTTCAGGGCACTGCCCCAGAGAAAACAGAATCTCTCAGCACTCAACCTGGCTTTGCAAAATTGAAAAAAGGCAGGCCATCTTAAGAATACCACCCCCTCCCAAGAGGAAACAAGAGTATAGAGCAGGCACATCCATAGAAGAGGTCTGAGAGATCCTCAGAATCCTTAGCTGAGCTGACTGGTGAAGCCATTTCTCTCCTGAAGCCACTCAGCAGAGACTGGAGGAGGTAACTGATTCTTCAAATAAGAAGACAGCAACATAAGACTTCAAGGAACAACAGCAAGAACAAAAAATATCAAGGAAACATAACACCATCAAAGGAACATAATAACACTGTAGTAAGTGATGCCATAGAAATGGAGATCTACAAATTGTCTGGCAAAGAACTAAAAATAATTGTTTTAAGGAATCTCTGCAAACTACAAGAGGACACAGACAACTCAACAAAATCAGAAAAACAACACATGAGCAGAAGAAGCAGCTCAATAAAGAGATAGAAATAATTTTAAAAGTTCTGGAGCTGAAGAATGCAATGAATTAAATGAAAAATGCAATATAGAACGTTAACAGATTTGATCAAGCAAAAGAAAATATCTGTGAAATTGAACAGTTCATTTGAAATTACACAGAAGAGAAAAAAGAATAAAAAAGAGTGAAGAAACCCGAGGAGATTTAAGGCACACCATCAAGAGGGCTAACATTCTTATTAAGAGAGGAAGAGAGAGAGAAAATTAGGTAGAATGCTTAAAGAAATGATGGCTGGAAACCTCCAAATCTGGGGAGAGATATGTACATCCAGGTACATGTTCTAGAAGCTCAAAGGTCCCCAAATAGTTTCAAGTCAAGGAAGACTTAACATAGCCACAGTATAATCAAGAAATTCTAGAGGGAATTCTTTAAGCTGAAACAAAAAAACACTAATTAGCAAAATGACAACATATGAACATATAAAATTCACTGATAAAGGTAAGCACATAGTCAAAATCAGAATACTCTAATACTGTAATAGGAGTATGTAAATCACTTACAACTCCACTATAAAGGTTAAAAGACAAAAGTATTTTTAAAAACTATATCTATAATAATTTGTTAATGAATATGCAATATAAAAGATGTAAATTGGATATCAAAAACAAAATGTAGGAGGGAGATTAAAAGTGTAGAGTTTTTGCATACAGTCAGAGTGAAGCTGTTATCAGCTTAAAAAGATTGTTATAACTATGAGACTTTTATGTAAGAATCATGGTAACCACAGAGCAAAAACTTATAGTAGATACACAAAAGATAAAGATAAAGGAATCAAACCATATCACTATAGAAAATTACTAAAGCATAAAGAAAGACAGTAAGAGAGGAAAAAAAATACAGGATCTATAAAACACCCAGAAAATAATTAACAAAATGGCAATAGTAAGCCCTTACATATGATAATTACTTTAAATATAAATGAATTAAATTTTCCAATCAAAAGACATGGTGTGGCTGAAAAAGTCACTAACAGAATCAGTGTTACCTTGCTACTAAAGCCAGACAAAGTACTACAAGAAAACAAAATTATAAGTCAATATTTCTAATAAACATAGATGCAAAAATTCTCAACCAAATAGTAGCAAATTGAGTTAAATAGCACACTAAAAGGTTCATACACCACGATAAAGTAGAATTTATGGGCTGTAAGGATAGTTTAACATAAACAAATCAATAAATGTGATATACCGCACTAGCAGAATGAAAGATAAAAATCATATTATCATCTCAATAGATGTAGAAAAAGCATGTGACAAAATTAAACATTCTTTCTTGATAAAAACTCTCAACAAGTTAGGTATGGAAGGAAGGGACCTCAACATAATAAAGGCCATATATGACAAACCCACAGCTAGCATCACACTTAAGCTGAAAGTGTTTCCTCTAAGATCAAGAACAAGACTTTCAGTACTCTGCTAAATGGAAGTGGCAAGAAAGTCCTTGCCAGAGCGATTAGGCAAGAAAAAGAAATAAAAGGCATACAAATGGGAAAGGAAGAAGTAAATTTATCTCTGTTTGCAAATGACACATATTATTATAGAAAACTCTAAATAATCCACCAAAAAATTTAGAATAAATGAATTCAGTAAAGTTGTAGGTTACAAAATCAACATACAAAAATCATTTTCATTGCTATACAGTAACAGCAAACTGTACAGAAAAAGAATTTAAGAAAACAAACCAATTTATAATCGCATCAAAAAGAATAAAATACTCAGGGATAAATTTAACCAAGGAAGTGAAAGATCTGAAAACTGAAATCTGTAAAATATTAATGAAAGAAATTGAAGGCAATACAAATAAATGGACTGGAAGAATAAATATTGTCAAAATGTCCATACTACCCAAAGCAATCTATAGATTCAGTGCAATCTCTGTGAAAATTCCAATGGCATTTTCAATGGAAAAAACATCCTAAAATTCGTATGGAACCACAAAAGACTCTAAGTAGCTAAAGCAAGTTTGAGCAAGAAGAACAAAGGCGGAAGCATCATACTACCTGATTTCAAATTATATTACAAAACTATAGTAATCAAAGCAGTATAGTATTGGTATAAAAACAACCAATTCACATATTAAAAAAGAAAATCTGATCTTTATCTTATATGATATACAAAAATCAAGTCAAGATGGATTAAGTTCTTAAACATAAGACCTGAAAATGTGAAATTCCTAGGAAAAAAATAGGGGAAAAGTTTTATGATGTTGGCCTTGATAATAATTTTTGGACTTGACACAAAAAGCACAGGCAATAAAAGCAGAATGAACAAGTGGGACAACATCAAACTAAAATGTTTCTGCACAGCAAAGGAAATAGTCAACAAGATGAAAAGGCAGCCTATGGAATGGGAGAAAATATTTTGAAACCATGTATTTGATAAGGACTTAATATACAAATTACATAAAAAACTCAAGTCAATATTTAAAAAAAACTACCCAACTGAAAAATGGGCAGAGGTCCTAGGTAGACATTTTCCCAAAAATATATACAAATAGCCATCTGGTATATGAAAATATGCTCAACAACCCTAATTGTCACAGAAATGCAAATCAAACCACAATGAGATATCACTTCATACCTGTTAGGGTGGCTATTACCAAGAAAGTAAAAAAATAACAAGTATTGGTAAGGATGTGAAGAAAAGGAAACCTTTATACACTGTTGGTGGGAATGTAAATTGGTACAGCCATTATTAAAAAAACCAGAATGACAGTCCCTCCAAAAATTAAAAATAGAAGTACCATGTGATCCAGCATTCCCACTTTTGGGCATATAGCCAAAGAACTAAAATCACCACCCCAAAGAGAAATCTGCACTCCCATGTTCATTGCAGCATTAGTCACACAAGCCAGGATATGGGAACACCTAAATGGTCACCAGTGTATGAACAGATAATGAAAAATGGGTTTATATATACAAAGAAATGTTATTCAGCCTTAAAAAAGAAGGAAATCCTACCATCTGCAACAACATGACAACAACCCAGAGGACATTCAGCTAGCTATGTAGAATAAGCCAAACACAGAAAAACAAATATTGCATGATCTCCCTTCTATGTGGAATATAAAGATTCAAATTCACAGAAACAGGAACTGGTACGAGGGAATAGAGGGCAGGGGAAATAAGATGTTGGTCTAAGAGTGCAAGCCTTCAGTTGTAAGATGAGTACGTTCTGAAGATCTAGTATACACCATGGTGATTTTAGTTAAGAATAATACATTGCACACCTGAAGTTTGCTGAAAGGGTAGATCTGAAGTATTCTCACCACAGGCAGACACACAAAACTATAACTGAGGGAATGGAACTATTAACTAGCTTGATTGTGAGACTTACTTCACATACGTATATTACATATATTAAAACATCACATTAGGCACCTTAAATACATACAATTTTTATTTGTCAATTTTACCTCAGTTAAGCTGTCAGGGGCAGATAAATACGTAAATAAAAACAAGAGATGAACTGAAATGAACCAAAGTGGCAAGCTAACACCCCCACCCAAACTGATTCCTAATCAGATAGAAGAGATGAGCCCTGTGTCCTAACTGACAGGAAAGGGCAAGCTCTTTCTGGGGGTAAATATTTTTCACTCTACTCTGTACTGTTCTCGTCTATATAGCTTTTGGCGTACAATCAAACAGCAAAACACAGGAAAATGTGATATATCATCAAGATAAATGAAGTTAAATGAAGCAGATTTAGAACTCCCTAGATGTCGGAATTATCAAGAAAGGGCATTAAAGTATCTTTTATATCTAAAATGTAGAAGAAGAGATAAACAAAGTGAATGAAAACATGGTGGATTGCATCAGATAAATAGAAACCCAAAAGGGAAACCAAGTGGAAATTGTAGAACTAAAAACTGTAAGATCTGAAATGAAAAATGTACTTGCTGGGCCTGACAGTGAACAGGGAAAAGCAGGGAAAGGATTTATGACAGGTCAGTATAAATTACCTAAACCAAAGAAGACAGAGAAAAACAGTAACTCTGAAGAACAACGTCTACCAGTGAAAAAACATCAAATTGTATAAAAGAGTGTAGTTGAAGTCATATAAAGGGAAGAGGGGAGACAGAGAGAATGAGAAAGAGAGGGAGGCAGAAGATACATTTGAAGAGAAGATAGCTGAGAATTTTCTGAAATTGATGAAACTTATCAACACCCAGATATGAAAAAGTTCAGTAGAACTTAGAGAAGGGCAAATGCAAGTAAGACCATATCAAGCACCACATAGTCAAACTTCGGCAAACCAGAGGTAAAAAGAAAATACTAAAAGCAGCACACACACGCATGTACACACAAACACCCCACATACACCACACGCCATAGGACCAGATAGCTTTACTAGTGAATTCTATCAAACAGTTAAAGCAGAAATAATACCAATTATGTGCAAACTCTTCCAGACAATAGAAGAGGAGAAAGAGCTTCCCAACTCACATTATAAGGCCAGTTAAAAAAAAAAAAAGCAGTAAAAGACATTATAAGAAAACTACATACCAGTATCCCTCATGAACACAAATGGAAACTTCTTGACAAAATTTTAGCAACAGCACATAAAAATGATACTATAATATAACTATGTGGGATTTATCCTGGGATTGCAGGGTTGATTTAACATTTGAAAATCAATCAACGTAATTCACCAAATTAACGTAATAAAACAAATCCATATTTTTATCTCAATAACTGCAGAGGATGCCTTTGGAAAAATTTAGCATCCATCTATGATTAAAACTCCCAGATAACTAGAAATAGAAGAGAATGTTCTCATACTGAAAGGGGCATCTATAAAAACCTACAGCAAAACATCATACTTAATGGTGAAAGACTGCTTCTTTCCTGAAATTGTGGAAAAGGTAAGAATGTCTACTCTCACCTCTTCTCAACATTGTAATGGAGATCCTAGATGGTGTAATAAGAGAAGAAAAAGAGGTTGAAAGACATAGAGTTGGAAAGACAGCTATAAAACTGTCTTTATTCACCAATTATATGATCATCCATGTACAGAATCCTAAGGACTCTACCAAAAAGCTACTGAAACATATAATTTAGTTTAGCAAGTTTGCAAGATACAAAGTAAATTTACAAAAATCATTTGTATTTCCATACACTACAAACAAAAATGGAATTGAAATTAAAATGCCATTTATAATAGCATCAACATATAAAACACTTAGGAATAAATCTGACAAAAGAGGTGCAGATCTGCATACTGAAAACTACGAATACTGCTAAGCAAAATTAGACCTAAATAAATGAAGTGACGTACCATGCACATGGATTGAAAGACTCAGTTTTATGAAGATATCAATTCTTCCCAAATTGATCTGAAAGAGTCAAAACCATCTCAAAATAATCCCAGCAGGATTTGTTGTAGAAATTGACCAACTGATTCAAACATTGATATAAATGTATCAAATCAACATTTTGTATACCTTTAACTTACACAGAGTTATGTATCAATTATATCTTTAACTACAAAAATAATTAAAAATTGATATGCAATATTTTTTCCCTACACTCCTGCTCCTAACCTGGATCACACATTTTATTATTATTTTTTTATTTTTTCCTTTCATTTTCATTTTCACTTCGGTCTAACAGGGAGTTATATGCTTCTTATTATCCTCCTTCCTGAGGTAGCATTTGGCCCCCTCCTTTCCCTCAAACCGTTATGGTATTTGCAAAGGAACATGATTATGTGTGATTGGAAATGAAATACGCATCAGTTTATCCATTTGAAAATATTTTCACCTTGAAAAAGAATGCTTAAAAACATAGGATGGGCTGCCTTGGAAGACACTGAACTCCCAGTCCCCAGAAGCATGCAAGAGAGATAACTATCTTCATTCAATCCTCATTCACAAAAAACAAACAAAGAAGCAAGCAAAAAAACACCCATTCACAGAACGTGTACTATGAACCAGACACTGGCAATACAGTAATAAACAAAGCAATTAAAGTATCTGTCCTCACGGGTCTTAACGTCTAGTAGCATGTCCAGGGTACTGGGGATTTCTGCATAGAACAGGTTTGAATGAGGTAACCCCAGAGTTCTCTTCTGGAAGTCTATAAATCTGTATTTTCAGGATTTAAAAAAAAAACATAACAAAACAAACTTTTGTCTCCTAGTAAGCAAATGCTTCCTTCACGCCCTCTCTGTTTGGGTCTTGAGAGCGGTAGACCGAATACAGTGCAGTAAGGAACCCAACACCTATGGAAGCAGCCCTCCAGCCTGAAACAAAAGAATTTGGCTGGCTCGCTCATTAATCAAATCCATCTTGTACAGGAGTGCTCTTGTGAGCCTCTGCCAGAGGGAAATATCAAACACATGGTCTCAGGCCGTTCTTACCCCTGGGAAAATGTGGAAGGGACTATGTCAGAAAAATGTAGATCTATTTCCAGGAAATTTCACCTTCTGGCACCGTCCCCTTCCCCTGGCTCTGGGTGCTGCTTTGGGGACTCCACTTCAGGAAAGTGAGGCAGCCAGTGAGCCAATCAGAGCCAGAGCGAGCAGATGGCCTAGCACTCTGGGAACATATCCCTCCAAGTGCTACCACAGAAATGAGGGACAGTTCCAGGAAAACACGGAGTTGTAACTAGACTCATGGCTTAGGCACACGAGGCCAGCAATGAGGTGCCAAGAGCAGACTTGTTGGAGTCAGGGTGGAGGAGACCGCTGGCTTCTCCTGCAAACAAGTCAGTTTGAGTCTCCCCGCCTTATTGGACATGATCACTGCTCCTTCTCAGAGATACCCCTTGGGTCTGCGGGCCGATGTCCAGTCAAATCTCGAATATCTGGGAGCAGTTTGAAGAGTTTCAGAAAAAAAAGTGAATGGACACCAAATAATCATTCTAGTAATGGTTTTACCCAAAGTGCTTTTTTGCAGCCTCCAAACTTTGTTTATGCTTTTTCTTCTTCCTGGGGTATTATTCTCTGCCTCCTGCCCTGTTGAAGTCCTATTTTTCTTTCCAGGATTATCTCAAGTGCTGCTTCTTCCATGAAGCTTTCCTGGATTCTTTCAACTCCAAGTAAGTTCTCTTCTCATAACATTCTAAATTTTCTTGTAGCAAATATTATACCTTATATTACAGCATTTTGTGCATGTGGTAATTACCTTTTTTTTTTTTAATGGAGGTACGAGGATTGAATCCAGGACCTCGTTCATGCTAAGCATGTGCTTTACCATTGAGCTAAACCCACCCCCACCACCCATGCCTTACCTTTTTAAAAGTTAAATTCTAAGTACCTTATGGCCAGATGTCATATCTCATTCTTCTTTACATCTCATCCTGCCCCTTTAAGTTTCCTCCAGCCACCCTACATTTGCATATGGTAGGATTAAGAAAAGCTTGGGGACATGGAGTTGAGAAAACAGTTTTTAGAGCAATCAGTGGTAATGAAACTTCCCACTCCTGCAAAGGACAAGACTAGGTCTTTCCTACAGTCTCTTTGAGGTCTACAATGGCCTTTTCTGTCTCAATAATCTAAAAAATTAAAAAACTAAGTTCACACTTAGTAATGCCTAATTCATTCTGAATTGCTGGGGAATAAGCAGTTCCACGTAAGTGCATTTTCCAGATCACTGGAGCTTACTTATTGGAATCCAAAAGTTTAAAAATGATTTATAAAACATGCTTGTCCAAAGGCATTTACAGTATCTCTGGAAAAGTCCAAAAGAGAGCAGCTATAAGTGGTTGCATCCATGGAGGACAACGTGGAGATTAGGGAGCAGAGGTGGGGGGGAAATCCTACTTCTCACTCTGTACTCTTTTGTACCTTTTGAATTTTGAATGATGTACATCTATTACCCCTTCATTTAAAACTAATTACACGCTTCCTTACTTCTTTAAATATAGTTGCTGAACCTAATTTAACTTTTCTTTCTGAATCAAGGTTATCATTATAAATACCATATATTGTCTTCTTCCTAAATAGCGTTACTCCAAAAAAAAGGGTATTATAGTTATACAGAGTTATATGCTCCTAGAGTAAATGGCTCCCAAACCACTGAGTCTCTAGAGATTTGAGATTTGATTTACTTTTTAGATATTCTGTCTCTTCCCTGGCGCTTTCATTTTTTGTTGTTAATATAGTGACTGCTTATAGCAACCACTGCCCCCCTCCCACCTTCTGATTTGCTCATTTGTACTGATGTGATTTGGAAGACAAGTGATCTCAGATGGTAAACAAAATTCATCAAATGGCGATGGGAAGAAAAAAATTCCAGGAGGTAAAGAAAATACTATTGCTAGTGGGCTATGGTTTTATGAAGTGGATTGGGCTGAATGGCGTTCTAACTGAACATCAGATTTACTTCTCTCTCAGTCAAAATCATACAGTGCTAAGCCTTTGGACAGCAGTCCTGGTGGACACCAAAGTAGTTACCAGATACCAGAGTGCTGCTAGAGGCAATGCCTAAGAGAGTGAGAGATAACTCATGTCTTGCTGTCCATGAAGGACACAGGAAAACTACCAAGATAGCACTGAGGGATTCAGAAAGTGATGAAAATCGGCATCGTTCAATGTATAGACTTAATGACATCTATTTTGGCCTTGTAGTGGCTTTTCTGACTCTTTCTGGCTTTTGTTTTAGGTTTTTGCATGTTTTTGCTGTTTTTCACTATAATTCTGGATACCTGAGTGACTAGATAAGTAGCTCCTGGAAAAGTAGAATTTCTATTAATATCATCGTTAACATTATTCTTTTCTCTTTTTACCTGAGTGATGTTTTTTTAGAAAATCCTGGACGATTAAGACAATTAACTGGCAACACAGTTTTAAGCAATGATAGCTCCAAAATCAGGTTAAGCAACACCTTCGTTAATACACTGTCACCAAGAATGAAGCCCTGAGCAGCACCATCGTGGGTTAAAGTATAAAAAGTCTGAAAAAAATTATTGGAGAACTAGAAAGCTGAAAAACCAAGGACAGAGAATGAGATGAGGTCAAAATATGGTGTTAACATTCAAAAAAGAAAGCTAATTGTGGAAATTACTGGCCAGTAAATTGGATCATCGTAGTAATAAAACAGATGTTAACAGTGAAAATCCATCGACATCTGGAAAGAATAAAGTCACAAAGGATTTATGGAAAGGAGTGAGTTCAAGAGAATCGGCAGAAGAAAAAAATCAGAGTGAGGCCAGCTCTTTAGTAAAGGATTTGGAACTTGAGTGAAGGGTTTTGCACAGCCTGCCATGCCATTGCTACTCTCAGGCCAGTTCAGGATGCGAACACGGTCACATGGACTCCAAAGCTGGCTGGGAGATCGTAAGTGAAGGATAATGATATAAACACCCAGCAACAGCTCCAGTGAGGGGAGCAGGGGGCTGAGGGCACTTCCCTGGAGAGCAGGGTCAGGTCTGGTTTTATTTAACATCTTTGCTAATGATTTAAAAGCAGCAACAAACATGTCAAGAAAATGTGCAAAGCACATCAACTATAGACAAGGTACACACCCCATCCAGCAAGGAGCTTATCCAACAGGACCAAAAGCAATTACCAAAGGGAGCTGGAAATAACCTAGGTCAGAGCTGCCTAGGAAAATAATCTGGAAAAAAAAAAAAAAAGAAAAAACCCAAACCAAAAACAATCACTCTTCAGGGTTTGGTGAGAAAGAAAGGTGGGAGGGGGAAAGAATTAGAGGGATAGAATAGGACATAAATGTGGCCAAAAGTAGTCCCAGAGGACAAATCATGTTTAACAACATAACAGGGGAATGAGGAAGTCCAACAGGGCAGAGGTCCAGTTCTGAGGTATGTAAATGTATGGTTGCTGTTCAGCAAATGTGAAATGATAACTCTCAGAGGAGAACCCATACCCCTTGCCCTAATATTATTGCTGAAACTCGGCCTCTGTACCCCACTTACCAAATTGAGACTTGAAGACAGAGTTTTGGATGAAGTAGAAAAGGCAGCTTTATTTCTTTGCCAAGCAAAGGAGGTCACAGTGGGCTAACGCCTTCAAGACCGAGTTTGCAGGGGAGAGAAAGCAGGGGGTTTTACAGTAAGAGTTCAAGGAGTGGTACTGATTTCCATAGAAGTCACATAAAGGGTAACAACTTGTTGCAAAGTCGTCCTTGTTTTTGTAGCAGCAGCAGTTCTCTTTCTTCTGCTGGGTATGATGTTCATCTCTGGCTTTGGAACTCTTCTAATATTCTTGTGCCTGAAACAAAGGTGCTTAGGAAAAGGATCTGTGGAAAAGCACTCTAGAGAAAAATTTGTGCAGTTTAAAGTCAGGTTAATATGCGCTTCTGGCATTTTAGGCAGGCAGGGGCCTGAGACCTCTTGCTGCAGTGTTTGCAGAGGCTGGGACAACAGAATACAAAGAAACCATAAGGGGCTAAAAATTACTGCAGACATGTGCAATTCAGGGTGAGTTATGAACAACAAGATGCACAAGACACCCAACTAATGTCTTGGAGGCGTTGGGAACAAAATGAGGGGGATGGGCAGATCACTAGAGACCCCCCTCCCCCCCACCATCTCCAGCCCAATTCTGGTCAGCAAAAGCATGGGAAAAACCCCTTAAACTATTACACAGTTAAGCAATTACAAATGCCATATGGTCACCTATGACAACAACTTCCTGCTTGGTTACAGTATGCAACACTAAATCCCTCTGTACCTCAAAACCCATTCTGTACCTGCTTCTAGACTGTCTAGACCAGGACTTCTCAAACTTCCATGTATATAAAATCCCCTGGAAGGGGAGACTATGCATTTCTCACAGGCTTCCAGGTAATGCCAATGTCGATCCACAGGCCATGTATTCGAAAAGCAAAGCACCAGAGCAGCAGTGTTCAACAGAGCTTTCTGCAGTGAAGGAAGTGTTTTTAATCTGCACTGTCCACTACAGGAGCCAGTGTCACATGTGGCTGTTAATACTAGCATGACTCATGACCTAATTTAAAATTGTTATTTAATTTTAATTCATGTTACTTTGGGTTGTTTTTCTTTTTTTGAGGGGGAAGGGGAAAGTAATTAGGTTTTTAAAAATTAAACTTTTTAAATGGAGGTACTGGGGATTGAACCCAGGACCTCATGCATGCTAAGCATGTGCTCTACCACTGAGCTATACCTTCCCCCATAGTTCATTTTAACTTAAATAGACACATGGCTATTGGCTCCTGTATTGGACAGCACAGCTCTAAAGCAATTAGATGCACATTAAATTTTAAGAAGCACTGGTCTGGAAAATGCCAGGTCACATATTTCCTTCCCCCAACAAACCATTAATCATATAGGCATGTGAGCTTCACTATACTGAGCATTCAGCTGGATTGACAACCAGTTTGACTGGAAATAAGGATTTAGTTTATCTGATGGTTACTTTTATTACAAAATTATACTCTGAAGAAAATGAAACTACCATATATAATCCAGCAATTCCACTCCTGGGTGTATATCTGAGGAAAACAAAAACACTAATTCGGAAAGGTACATGCACCCCAATGTTCAAAGCAGCATTATTTACAATAGCTGAGATAATGGAGGCAACCTAAGTGTCCATCAACAGATGAATGGATACAGATGTGGTATGTATATACAATGGAATACTACTCAGCCATTAACAAGAATGAAATTATGCCATTTGCAATAACATGGATGGATCTGGAAGGTATTATGCTTAGTGAAATAAGTCAGTCAGAGAAAGACAAATACTGTATGTTTTCACTTTTATGTGAAATCTGAAAATTAAGACAAATTAATGAATATAACAGAACAGAAACAGATGCATAGAAGCAGAGGACAAACTATTGTTTGGATTTCTTAGGGAAGAGGAGCTGGGGGAAGGGCAAAATAGAGGAAGGGGATTAAGGGTACAAACTACTAGGTATAAAATAAATAAGATACAAGGTTGTAGTGTACAGCACAGGTAACACAGCCAATATTTTATAATAACTTAAAATTATAATCTGTAAGTATAATCTACAAAATATTGAATAGCTGTTGTACACCTGAAACTAATACAATACTGTAAATCAACTCTACTTCAACTTGTACTCCACTTACAGACGTTACAAAGAAAGGTGATGGAGGGAGGGTATAGCTCAGTGGTAGAGTGCATGCTTAGCAAGCACAAGGTCTTGGGTTCAATCCCCAGTATCTCCATTAAAAAAATAAACAAGTAAAGTAAGTAAATAAGTAAATAAACCTAATTGACTCCCCACCCAAAAACTTAATAAAAATGTTTAAAAATTTAAAAAAAGAAAGGTGATAAGACATTTAAGCAAATAAAACATTTGCCACATTTTAGTCTTGTTAAACAGTTTTATGAAATTACGGTTGACATACAATAAGCTGCATATATTGAAAGAGTAAATTTTGACAATTTTTGTCATATCCCATTACTATAGTCAAGAAAATGAACGTATTTATTATCCCCCAAAATCTTCTTGTACTCTTTGTAATCCTTCCAACCTGCACTACCCTCCTCTCATTCATCAACAGGCAACCATTGACTTGTTCTCTGTTGCTATACATTAGTTTGCATTTCCTAGAATTCCATATAAATGAAATCCTACAGTGTGTACTATTTTATTTCCCTGGTTTACCAAAGTTGTACCATTTTACATTCCAACCAGCAGTATACAAGAGTTCCAATTCCTCCATATTTTCACCAACACATTATATAGTCAGACTTTTAAATTTTAGCCATTCTAATAGGAGAGCAATAATATCACATTGTGGTTTTAACTTGCATTTTTCTAATGATCAGTGATACTAAGTATATTTTCATGCACACTTCTGTATCTTTGGTAGAATGTCTTTCCAAGTTTTTTGCCCATATTTTCCTATTTGTCATTGTTGTTTGTTTTCTTATTATTGAGTTTTGAGAGTGTTTCTTATATTCTAAATCAAGCACTTTCTCAGAAATTTGCAGATATTTTCCTCCCAATTTGTGGCTTGTCTTTTTTTTTTTAATTGAAGTATAGTTGATTTACAATAGTAAGTGAGTTTCAGTTGTACAGCATAGTGATTCAGTATTTTTGCAGATTATACTCCATTATAGGTTATTACAAGATAATGAGTATAATTCCTTGTGCTCTATGGTATATCTTTGATGCTTATCTATTTTATATACAATAGTTTGTAACCTCTTAACCTCATACCTTTAATTTGACCCTCCCCTTTTCCCTTCCCTCTTTGGTAACCACAAGTTTGTTTTCTATATCTGTGAATCTTTTTGTATTTTTCATATACATTCATTTGTATTATTTTCTAGATTTAGCATATTAGTGGTGATACAAAACAGTATTTATCTTTCTCTAACTTATTTCACTAAACATAATATTCTCTAGCTCCATTCACATTGCTGCAAATGGCAGTATTTCATTCTTTTTTATGGCTGAGTAGTATTCCATTGCATATGTATCACATCTTTTTTTTTTTAATTGAAGTACAGCTAGTTACAATGTATCAATTTCTGGTGTACAGCATAATGTCCCAGTCATACACACACACATATTCATTTTCATATTCTTTTTCATTAAATGTTATTACAAGATATTGAATATAGTTCCCTGTGCTATACAGAAGAAATTTGTTTTTTATATATTTTTATATATAGTAGTTAATATTTCCAAATCTCAAACTCCAAAATTTATTCCTTCCCACCCTCTTACCTCCAGTAACCATAAGATTGCTTACTATGGCTGCAAGTCTGTTTCTATTTTGTAGATGAGTTCATTAGTCTCTTCTTTTTTCTCTTTTTAGATACCACATATGAGTGACATCATATGGTATTTTTCTTCCTCTTTCTGGCTTACTTCACTTAGAATGATGATCTCCAGTTCCATCCATGTTGCTGCAAATGGTATTATTTTATTCTTTTTTAAGGCTGAGTAGTATTTCACTTTATAATTATACCACAACTTGTTTATCCAGTCATCTATCAATGAACATTTAGGTTGCCTCCATGTCTTGGCTATTGTAAATAGTGCTTCTATGAACATTGGGGTGCATGTATCTTTTTGAATTAGAGTTCCCTCCAGATATATGCACAGGAGTGGGTTTGCTGGATCATATGATAAGTCTATTTTTAGTTGTTTTAGGAATCTCCATACTATTTTCCATAATGGCTGCACCTTACTACATTCCCACCAGCAGTGTAGGAGAGTTCCACTTTCTCTACACTTTCTCCAGCATTTATCATTTGTGGACTTTGTAATGATGGCCATTCTGACTATATACCATGTCTTCTTAATCTAATCATCTGTTGATGGGCACTTGGGTCACTTCCATGTCTTGGCTATGTAGTACATGCATTTTTTAAAATTAGGGTTTTCATTTTTTCTGAATACATACCCTGGAGTGAAATTGCTGGATCATATGGTGTTCTCATTTTAGTTTTTTGAGGTACCTCCTGGTATTTTCCCTAGTGGCTGCACCAGCTTACATTCCCACCAACAGTGTATAAGAGTTCCCTATTCTTGGATTCCTCTACAACATTTGTTATTTGTAGACTTTTTGGTGATATGCGGCTTGTCTTTTCATTCTCTTAAAGGTGTCTTTTGAAGAGTAAATTCTTTGCAATTGATGAAGCCCAATTAATCAATTATTTCTTTTATTTTAGTGTTGTAGATAAGAAATCTTTGCTTAACTCAAGATCACAAAGATTTTTTTTACTGTTTTCTTCTATAAAACTTCTAAAACTTTTATAAATTTACATATAAACCCATTGAAGTAAATTTTTGTACATCGTGTTAGGTATGAATCAATGTTCATCTTTTTGCATATAGATACCAATTATTTCAATACCATCTGTTGAAAAGACAATGCTTTCTCTACTAAATTCTTTTGCATCTTTGTTGAAACTCAATTGACTGTATGCATGTGGGTCAATTTTTGGACTTTATTCTTTCCATTGACTGATTTGTCTATCTTGACACCAGTACCCTACTGTCTTGATTACTATAAATTTTAGAATAAATCTGGAATTCAGGTAGCGCTAGTCCAACTTTGTTCTTCTTTTTCAAAATTGTTTTAGCTATTCCAGATCCTCTGGATTTCCAGATGAATTTTAGAATCATCTTGTCAATTTCTGAAAAAAACGCCTATTGGGATTTTGATTGGACTTGCTTTGAATCTGTAGATTAACTTGTGGAAAATTGATATCTTATAGTATTGAATCTCTGATCCATAAACACAATATCTCTGCCTGTATTTATTTAGATCTTCTTTAATTTCTTTCAGCAATGATTTTTAGTTTTCAGTGTACAAAATTGATCAGATTTATGCCTAACTATTTCATATTTATTTCAATATTATTGTATTGTAAGTGGTATTTTTAAAATTTCAGTTTTGATTGTGCATTGCTAGTATACAGAAATAGAACTGATTTTTTAATATTGATCTTATATCTTGCATACTTGATAAATTCATTGGTTAATTTTCATAGCTTTTTTTGGGGGGATTCCATCAGATACTCTACATAGACCATCATGCCATCTGCAGATAAAGACGTTGTACTTCTTGCTTGCCAATCTGAGTGCCTTTTATTGCTTTCATTGCCTATTGTACTGATTAGAACCTCCAAAGCCATGATGTATAGAAGTGATGAAAATGGGTGATCCTTGTCTTGTTCCTGAACTAAGAGGGAAAGCTTTCAGTCCCTCACTATTAAGTGTGGTGTTAGCCATTGGTTTATCATAGATGTTTCTTATCAGGCTGAGGAAATTTTCTTCTATTCTTAGTTGCTGAGATTTTTTAATAGGAATGGACGTTGGATTTTGTCAAATGTTTCCTTTGCATCTATTGAGATAATCACATGGATTTTCTTTTTAAAATCTGTTAATCGGTGAGTTACACTGACCAATTTTCAAACATAGAAACAATCCTGCATTCCTGGGATAGACTCTACTTGGTCATGTATTATCCTTCTTATATATTGTTGGATTCACTTTGCTAAAAAAAATGTTGTATTTTTGTATTTATGTTTGTTAAGGATATTGGCCTATAGTTTTCCTTTCTTACAATGCCTTCAGTTTAGGTATCAAAATAATGCTGGGCTCATAGAATAAGTTGGGAAGTATTCCCTTTACTTCCACTTTCTGGAAGTGTTTGCATAGAATTGGTATTATTTCTTTCTTTAATGTTTAATAGAATTCCCCCAGTGAAGTCTTCTTAACCTTGAGTTTTCTTTGTAGGAAAGTTTTCAACTACAAAATAAATTTCTTCAATAGATACAGGAATATTCAAATTATCAATTTCTTCTTGAGCAAGCTTTGGTAGTTTGTGTCTCTCAAGAAATTTGTCCCTTTAATCTGAGTTGTCAGATTTCTTGGCCTAACATGGTTCAAGAGATTTCTTTATTATCTTTTTAATACCTATGGAACCAATAGGGATGTATTTCTCATTCTGATACTGATAATTTGTGTCTTCTCCATTTCCTGATCAGTCTGATCAGTTTTATCACTTTTTAAAAATTGAAGTTCAGTCAATTTACAATGTTATGTTAGTTTCTGGTGTATACATATCTGAATCACTACATATAGATATATAGAGAGACATATATTTATACACATATGTATATTCTTTTTCATTATAGGTTATTACAAGATACTGAATGTAGTTCCCTGTGCTATATATTAGGACCTTGTTGTTTATCTGTTTTATACATAGTAGTTTCTATCTGTTAATCCCCAGCTCCTAATCTATTCCTCCCTGCACCTACTTTCCCCTTTGGTAACCATAAATTTGTTTTCTACATTTAGGAGTCTCTTTCTGTTTTGTAAATGAGTCCATTTGTATCATTTTTCTTTTTAGATTCCACATTTCAGTGATATCATACTGTATTTGTCTTTCTCTGACTTACTTCACTTAGTATGAACAACTCTGGGTCCATCCATGTTGCTACAAACAGTATTTTTTCATTCTTTTTATCACTTTTGTTGAGTTATTTTCTTCCATAGACTTGAGTACTGTGGGCAGTGTCAACATTTCTATTAAACAAATAATCAAAACTTTGAACTTGTTTGAGTATCAATGCAACGAAATTGACTAGTCTTTTATGGTCATGCTTTTCCACCCTCTCCCTGCCAGTCCCCCATTCTTTCCCTAAAGGTGGGTTCAGGAATTCCTCAAGGGTTTAGACCCTTGCTGGCAGAACCTTCACAGAACTCTTTCAGTGATAATCCTCCACCAAACCAATCAAATAGCAAAGAGGTGGTCAAAATGAGCCTGTCCAGTTCTGCCCTCATGGATCAACATCACCTCTTACTCCTACTTGACCAAAACCACTGGGAGTAAATGGGATTTGAGGAATAACAGAAACACTCCCCAGAACTGTAGCCACAGAAAAGCCAGAGGGCCAGGCCTAAGAGTCGTAAATTGAAGAGAAGCCAACATAATCCATTTGCTGTATGTTCTGTTACCTATTATTTCATAGGACTTCAGGTTGTTAAGTGGGAAATAGTTGCTAATTCTTAACACTAGAGGTAAGACGAAGTAGAAAAGGAATACAAATAGGTGATAGAACATGATGAACTTGACCCTGTGGGCAACGGACAGGTCTCATCAAGGTTTTTAATCTGAGGGGTGATAGTATTTTGTTTTATTTTGTTTCATTTCGTTTTTCAGAAAGGCTTCTCTGGGGGCAGTGTAGGGGATGGGCTGGAAGGGCCAGAACTGGAAAAGGAAGACTATTCAGGAGGATACTGGATGGCTCAGGCCTGGACCACAAGGGTGCAGTGGGAGACCATTACGTGCAGAACAAAGGTAAAGAAGGGCAAAAGGAAGGCTTAGAGACTCTCCCATTGCTTACACTCTTGCTGGTAGAACTTCACAGAACCACACAAATACATCCCATCAAACCCAAACTAAATGTCTCCCCAGTTCAACCTCTACTTAACTGGATCTCCCCAAATTCTAGGAGCCATGCCAGTGTCATCTGCCATGGGGGCAATTGTGATGAAGGGTGAGGTAGAGTGGAAGGGACTGCAGTTGGACCTGGTTCTGTTAAATTATCTTACTCCCACAAATTCTACCAAAATATTGGCACATGAGAATGCATGGTGGGGCTCTCTCTCGGGGCCCAGTAAGACATTTCGCTAGTGAAGGGCACGGAGCAAAAGCTTCATGAGCATCACTGTAAATCTGTTTTGCCTGGATCATTATGTTTGCTTCCTAACTGGCCTTCCACTCCTACTCTTCTCCCATCCCTCACAACCCATGTTCCACATAGCAGCCAGAGTTATATTAAACCTGATTTTGTCCCTCTTTTACTTAAAATTCCTCAACAGCTTCCCACTACACTTAGAAGAAAAAAAAAATCCCAATTTCTTACAATGGCTTAGAATGCCCTGTTTGAGATGGCTCCTCTACAACCTCTTCTCATGCACAGATCCAGACACAGGATCTTTCAATTTCCGTAACCTGCTAGGAACTTCTTTTCTTAGGGCATTTGTCCATGGCAGTTCCCTTCCTGGAATGCTCTAACTCCATGTAGCAGACATCGCAGTTGTCTCTTCAACATCATTTATCCACTTTCTCAAGTGGGCAGCACCTATGTAAGGGTGGGCTCTACTTGGCTTAACGCAATCAGGCTCAACCCATCCTTCTTGCTATAAATAGGCCTACAGCTGTCATCTCGGTATCCCTTTGGCCACAAAGGTTGGTTAGGGATGGTCCAATTAGTGCAAAACCCAGGACTTTAATTAAATGTTTGTCAAGAAGTACTTTTTCCCCTGCCCCTAGATGTGAATAAAGAAGGAATATGTATATATATACATGAATCACTAAGCTGTATGCCAGAAATTAACACAACACTGTAAATCAACTATACTTCAAGTATTAAAAAATTAAAAATAAAAAAGAGACATATAGCCCAATTACTGCTAGTGGACAATTTGCAACCAGCCTGCAGGCAAAGCAGACACATGGAAGAGGTCAGGGCCCAGAGTGTTACAGAGAAATGGAGTTGGCACTCAGATCAGATTGATCACAAGGGCATAATGCCTTGGGAGTTTTCAGTTATATGAACCAAAAAAAATTTCCCTTTATTGTATAAGCCAGTTTGAGTTAATTTAATGTGACTAATGATGTTGTTTTACAAAAATTAAATTGTCACTGGCAGCATAAATATGTTAATTACTGCTGTGGTGTCAGCCTTTGTATTCGGCATGTCATTATTACTATCTCATTACTTCTATTTTTCTCTGTACAGACTACTGTGAAACCTTGCTTTTAACTGTGGGCCCTCAGCCATCAGTGGTGACAAGTCTTCATTTATATATTAAAACTACTTCTCTTTTTTCCTCATTAGTAATTCAAGATAGGCTCCATGGTGCCTCTGATCTGTGTGTAAACACCGACACAGATGTGGGCACCAAAATCCTGTGTGTCCTTAGCCATGAAGAGCCACCATGGTGACCCAGATATGCCTACATTAATATGTTACATTATCAACAAAATAAATACAACATTTGAAAATCCTCTTAGAGAACTTATATGCCATCCAGAGGACCCCAGGGGTCTGTGAACGCCTACTAAGAACACTGATGGGGTGGGAAACACCCAGGATTAGAGACCTGGGTTTGCACCCTGGCTCCCTGCTTCCTGCTCTGCAATCTTGGGCAAGATTTACTTTCTCTGGAGCCTTTTCCTCCTCTCTAACAGGGGGATTGATTCACTTGGAAAACACTGATGAGTTATCTGCTGTGGGCCAGGATTATAATGCCTTCCTTCCCAGCTGATAAGAGTTGTTTTGAAGATCAAATGAGATTATCTAGGAAGAAGCATTTTATGAAACAAAAGCATACTACACTTGTTAGGTATTTGGTTTTTGTGCGCTTCTCTCTTCCCTTCTGAGCTCAACGAGGTCCCCCGCTCTGTTTAAGACCTGACTCAGAGGTCCTTCTCACATCTCCCCCGGGTTCTCAGAGCCCCTTCTCCATAATTCACGGTCTGCTTCCCTGGCTCTCTCCTCCCTGACCAAGGGCTGGGCCGGCTCAGGGTTGGTACCTAGCACAGTGCCTGGTAAACAGGAAGTAAAAAACGTGAATGCTTGCAAGTGAATGGACCTGAGGCTGTAGGTGAGGAAGGTGAGGAATATGGGGACGAGGACGTCAGATGTTCCTTCCTAACTTGAGGAGGTTGTCTGAACCTGGTTGGCACCTCCCATTGCTGGCCTCTACCCAAACCCACACGCCAGTCAGCTTACGAACACAGTGACTGTGACAGCAAGGCCTGAGATTGTTCTGCAAGCTGTGACTGAGTCAGGGCGTTGCTTCTCCAAGAACTTCGTCCCTGGGTGTGCCTGGGGAAGTTGATGCCACTTTCTTCTTTGGGGCTAACAGTCCCAGTCCCAAAGTCCAGTCCAGTGACAGAGGTGGCTCCCTGGCTCTTTTCGGGACCACGGAGGGGATCTGCTCCTGAGCTGGCTTTATCCGCTGAGAGGAGGAGAGCTGGAGCACTGGGCTAGCAGCAGCCATGCCAGGAAGGGTGGGAAGTGGGGTAGGGCTAGAGTTTCTAAATCTCACTGGCCTGGTCCCTGAGCCAGGGTGGGGTAGGGTGGAGAGAGAGTGAGCCACTCCACATTTTGTTGAGCCCAGATGGCGGGTCAGTGAGAACCACTTAACTGTCCAGAGGGAGGACATCTCACTTTGGCAGAAGACACAGGCTAATCAGAAGCAGCCCCCAGCCTCTGCTTCCTTCTTCCCTCCCTCCCTCTGTGAATTCAGTTTGATGGGGACAAGGAGAGGTTCCAGGGCTTTGATCCCTGGCCATGTCACCCGGCCTCAAGTGTAGGATGTTCAGAAACGCCTGAAGTTGTTTTCCGACTGGGAGTTGGGAGAGGAGTTTCTTGTGAACCCACCTTGGCCAGGCGCTATCAACAAACCCAGCTCTTCCTACTCCCAGCCAGAAAAAATTTCTCTTTGTGCCAGAAGCCTTTGCGCTGGGGATGCTGGGAAAAAAAGCAAGAGGGAGTGGAGACAGCTCAGGGTTTTGGAGGTAAACAGATGAGAGTGCCAAGGAAATAATTTATGGCTCTACCATTTGTCATTTCATAGAGTGACTCTATCGTGTAATGGCTGCACGACCTCAGGAAAGTCAAACAACCCCAGTGAGCCTTAGGGTCCTCCTCTACAAGATGAAGCTTGAGATGCCTTCCTGATGGCATGTTATGTGATACTCTATGCTCATTCAGGGTGCTCATTCAGGGCTCAGCAGTGGCAGTTCTTTTCTCTCCCAGGTTGATGGGATGCTCAGATCAAAGCTTAGGCTCAACCTTGTAGTCCACTGCCCAAAGCTCTTGTTGTTGTTGTTGTTTTTATTTAGTTTTTTAAAAATTTTTAACTAAAAAATTTTGGAAGGGAAGTAATTAGGTTTAATTATTTGTTTATTTATTTAGAGGAGGTGCTGGGGATTGAACCCAGGACCTTGTGCATGCTAAGCATGTACTCTACCATTGAGCTATACCCTCCTTCTCTTTACATTGTTTCATACATAGATTTTCTTCTCCCATCTCCTTAACTATCTGGTTCCTGTTTTCTTTTGACTATGTCAATCAAATTAGCCTTATTGTTTCTACGATTTTTATTGTAAAGTCTTAAAAATCCATTCTGCATTAGCTGCTGCATATAAAACAATTATCTCCCTAGCTAATGGGTAGCATTAGCTATAGCAGCTATATTTACAATACAAACTATATGCAGACACAACTCAGTATGACCACACATACACTCAGTGACATATGAGGTTTACTCAGGATAGTTGTTTGCATGGCTTTATCAGAGTACAGATTGAAACTACAGAGGGATTTGCAACCCCAGATGGGCTTCTGAAACACATTGTGTGTAAATGGTTGGCGTAAACAGGGAATCCTATTTGAATGCACTGTTTTGGACATTCAGCACCTGACAGGTGTTTTCAGAGCCTTGTCCCTGAGCTATTCTCCTCTGCTGTGGCCCTGGGGCTCCTCCATCCTCAATCACTCCTCAGAAAGGACTTGCTGCAGAGCCCGCTCCCCTTCTCTCTTAGACATGCTGGCTCCCAATGCCGGAAGTATGTAGTCTCTCTCCACCCAGAACATCACTAGCCACCTTCTTCTCATTGCTAATAGAGGTTTGAAGGCTGGACCAGTGGGGGGCGGGGAGAATATACCCTCTTGGCTCTTCAGCTCAACCGCTTACTCCCACATTGCTTCTTTCTAAAAGTGTCCCCATTCCACCAAAGCCTGAGATGGGGATTTTAAGCACACTCCGGAGGCAGCGACCAAGTTAAATCTCACTTGACCTTCAGCATAAGCCTGCCGCAGCAGGAGTGTGGCTGGGGGCAAATTAGATCACACCCAACCTGGTCCTGGAGTCAGAAGATCTAGGTTCTATTCCAGCTTCAGCTCTCACAAATTATGTAGGAGGAGTCACTTGCTACTGATCTATACCCAGTTTCTTCAACTCTAAAATCAGTGGGAAAATTGAGATGACGCCTACTTAGCATTACGTTCGGGACTCTCCGGGGAAACATGGGCGTTGAGCATGGCCACTAGGTGGCAGTACTCGGAAGGACACGGAGCTGAAGCCCCGACTGACTGGAAGGGCTCTGGTGTTCTTAGCGCCTCTGAGATGCCCACGTGCAGCCTGAGAAGAAAGCTGCTGAGATCACTCACTCAGCTTGTCCCCATGCATTTACTGAGCACCAGTGTTTGGTCATTGTCTCTTGCCTTTCCCCTCCCTGCACTCCAGGCTCCATCGTGGGAATCGGTGCACAGCGGCCCTCCTTCCGCTAGGGGCAAGCCCTTCCACATCCCTTCCGCATCCTTTAGGACTCAGCTCAAATGGCCTCTTGTGAAGCTTTCCTTGACAAATCCTCTCCCCTGCTTCTCAAAGTTCATTCTTGTCACCTTTGCCTCCCCACCATCCTTTACCCACTCCTTGATTAGGACACTCACCTCCCCAGTGATCATTCCCCTGTCTGAGTCCTTTACATGGTTATGAAGACTTTGAGGGCAGAGACTAGGTTTTCTTCCCCTCTGATTGCCCAAAGCCCAACATGGAGCTCGCACAATGACTGCTGCTATATGTCTGTTAATCAGGTGGATTAATTCATGAACACAATCTTGGAAGACCAAGTTAACCCTTTATTCAATGCTTCTGATCTGTGTTTTTGGTCATTCTTAGCATTAAGAGTTATGCCTTTCTTGATTTTGATTAGCAAACACTACTTTGGTGGGATTTTAAACTTCTCTTAGTGATGGAAATCTTGGTTCAAACAAAAACCTATGACAACTCGAATATATAAAACAAAGGAAAGTAGGGCTGCTTGAATTGAAACTGGAATGAGGATGCCTGGAGTCCATTTTTCTCCTTTATTTACTTTCTTGGTCAGGGAACTCTTCCTTAGAACCCAAGGGCTTTGTCAACTTACTTTGAAAAACACTCCCCTGTGTGTACGTGTGGGTGGGGAGGGCTATGTGGGAACTCTGTATTTTCTGCTCAATTCTGCTGTAAACCTGAAACTGCTCTAAAAAAATAAAGTCTATTATAAAAAAGAAAAGAAAAGAAAAGAAAAACATTCCCCTGATTGTTATATTAATTTCTCTTCTATTTATCTCCAGTTCATGGAAAAGATGAATGGCTGGGGAAGGTCTGCATTTCTGGCGGCAGGAAGCCAATCCCTGTCATCACACAACCTTGGCAAACAGTACACAGTCAATGAAGGTTTGATTAATTGGGTTGAGTTGAGTTGAATTTAAATGACAAGCAGACCTTGAAGCCAAATATTGCTTTAGGATTTGGAGAGAAGTGGCGTTGCCTGGCTTTTCCCCGGCTTTTCCCCAGGGTAGATGTGGGAAGGTGGTTAGGGAGATGGCTGGCCTGATAATCACCTCTATCTTGAATTAATTCATTGTGATCTCTGAACCAGAGGGACTGGGTGTGGCCCTACTGCAGACCTGCATGATTCAATCCGCGATAGAGCTTCAGTCCGTCTGAATGTCCCACCTGGGTCTGTGTACAGCAATACGAATATGAACAGATCAATAAATCGCTGTCAAACTGAAGAACCTACAAGTTCGAAGGTTTCACTGCATTCAGCTAGGCTGCTCAAAGGACAAGCCGTCCACTAGCCTCCCTGCCAGCGGGCCTGCTCTGATAGTGTGTCTCTGAGGGGCAGCACAGCCATTGCCAGAGAGGGCTCCCTCACATCCAGCCTCTGTCTTCACCCTCGCCCCTCGCCCTCTGATGGCTCCTCCTTCTCCATATAAATGTGCTCAAATTTGTTGATTTTTTTAATTAAATTTTTTAAAATTCTAAGTCTTATACACTATTGGCTTCCTGCTTGAAACCTTTGCCTTTCCTGATTTCTGAAAGGCTCTCTGAGCTGGTTTGCTTCCTACTCCTCTGGCTACTGCTTTTCCACTCACTGCTTGGTTTGCTCTGTAGCCAGTCCCCCATCGTCTTTTCATCTTTCCCCACCTGCTCTCCCTGTGCTGTCCCATCTACTCTTCTGTCTTTAACTACCAACCGTATCCTCTATGTGACCATTGGCTTTGGGACCTTTTTCTTATCTCGTATATCCAATCCATAGCAGTATCATTCTACCTCCTAACATCACTCCATTCCACGCCTCCTGTCCATCCTCTTGCCACTCCCTGTTTTATTTCTCTTTTAGATTTCTGCCACTGATCTCTCTCTTTTCAGCTTTGGTTCTGTAAAATCCACTCTACACAATGCCACAGATTTAAAACACAACTTAGACCATGTCATTCCCTGCATTCAGATTTTTCTGTGATATCCTGTTAGCCTGCAGGATAACATCCACGCTCATTAACAAGACCCACTGTGACCCGGACTTCTCGCTGTCTCTCCAGTCCCCATCTCCCTTTATTGTGTAATTCAAATTCAGTTTTAGAGAAATGCTACGTTGTTCCAGGGTTCCACTGTGATCTCGTACAGACGTTCCACTTCTTTAGAACAGAACCTCCTCCTTTTCTGTGCTTCTTGTCATACTTCTTTGTTTTAAAGTGAAGTCTAATCAGTTGTGTCTGTTTCTGGTGTACAGCATAATGTTTCAGTCATACATACACATGCATGTATTCCTTTTCCTATTCTTTTTCACTATAGGTTACTACAAGATATCAAATATAGTTGCCTGTGCTCTACAGTAGAAACTTGTTGTTTATTGGTTTTGTATTTCTGATGTAAGAGATATTCTGGCAAAGTTCAGTGGGTATTCTGTGTGATTTGTAGATGTAGTTTTTGTTGTATTCGTGGGAGGGGATGAGCAAGGCGTCCTTCTGCTCTGCCATCTTGGCCCAGTCCCTTGCTATACGTCTATATGTCCTTCATAACTGAGCTCCAGTGTCGCCTCAGCTGGGGAGCTTTCTCTGACCCCTGCCAATCTAGCGAGATGCCTCTCACAGGTTTTCCGTGGCAGCCTGTGCACACGTGTATGTTAGCAGTACTGAAACCGATTGGAATTGTATACTTGGTGTCATCTCCATAAACTACACTCAGAAAGCCCGTGGGCTCCTTTAGGACAATGACTTCTTAAAAACATTTCTCTCTCCCCAGTGTGGAGCACAGTACCTGGAAGGTAGTAGGTACTCAGCAATGCCTGGAGTAAATTAATGCCACCACCAACACTCCTCTAAAGTTCTCGTAGTTTCTGCTTCATGGGTATAATTTGTGGTTGTAGAATTCCATTTTCAAAGTCACCGCTATTTGGAGTACTCCTGTCCCTTACGATTATAACTTAGAAGATCACATGGTCATCTTCTCCCAAAATGCCTTCCATTTTTACAGCACCAACCCATTCCTTTTTGATGGTGAAAATGAAGTCTGTGCATTATTATATTTGCTGATCCATTCATACTCAACACTGTAAAATGCCAGTGAGTAGGTTAAAAATATACCAGATCCTCTCCTTTCAGAAGAATGAGATCTCCCACAGAGCTTAGAGCGCATGCTTGCCGATGATATCTAATATCTGAGCTTCTGAGCTGGCTTTCCAACGTGCTAGGAAAATGTCACCGAAGTCTATCTTCTGGCTAAGCAGCATGCAGTCCATGCCCAGTCTCTCTCCTGTTTCTCTCTCCATTTATTATCAAATAAATGCCCCATCCCTCTCTATAACAGCCTCCTAACACACTGCTGCTTTTCAGAGGGCAGTCTTCGAGAAGGATGTTTTTGTTCCCACATAGCCCTGTCTTCCTTTATTTTTGATTTTTCTTCATAAGATGAAGAATTGCTAACTAACAGGAAGACTTTAAAAGTCAACTCTCTCATTTCACTAATGAAGAAACATAGGCCCAGAGAGATAAAATGAGTGTGCCTAGTAGGAGCAATATCACAGCTAACATTTATTGTGTATTTCCTATGCTAAGTACCTTATTTATATTACCTTATTTTATCTTCACAACAATTCTATGGGGAAACTATTATTAGGATTTCTCATTCACCAATAAGGAAACTGAGGCTTGAGGAAATAAATTAATATGCCCAAGGTCACAGCTACCGAGGAGCGAAGCAATGTTTCCAACAGAGGCGGTTTGACTCAAGAGCCATTTCTTTTAACTACCAAGCTCTGCTGCCTAATCCTACAAGGCTACTTATTTCCCAGTTGGTTTTAAATATATTGTAGGAGGGTTCCCTTTTCTCCACAGCCTCTCCAGTATTTGTCATTTGTGGACTTTTTAACGCTGGCCATTCTGACTGGTGTGAGGTGATACCTCATGATAGTTTTGATTTGCATTTCTCTGATAATTAGTGATATTGAGTATTTTTTCATGTGCCTATTGATCATTTGTATTTCTTCCTTGGAGAATTGCTTGGTCTTCTGCCCAGTTTTGGATTGAGTTGTTTGTTTTCTTCTAATTATGTTGTATGAGCTGCTTATATATTCTGAAGATCAAGCCTTTGTTAGTTTCATTGTTTGCAAAAATTTTCTCCCATTTCATGGGTTGTCGTTCTGTTTTACTTACGGTTTCCTTTGCTGTGCAGAAGCCTGTAAGTTTAATTAGGTCCCATTTGTTTATTCTTGCTTTTATTTCTATTGCTTGTGTAGATAGCCCTAGGAGAACATTTTTAAGATGTATGTGAGATGATGTTTTGCCTATGTTTTCTTCTAGGAGGTTTATTGTATCTTGCCTTATGTTTAAGTCTTTGATCCATTTTCAGTTTATTTTTGTGTATGGTGTAAAGGAGTGTTCTAGCTTCATTGATTTACATGCTGCTGTCCAGTTTTACAGCCACTGTGGAAAACAGTATGGAAATTCCTTAAAAAACTAAAAATAGACTTATCATATCACCCAGTAATTGCACTCCTGGGCTTATATCCAGAAGGAATCCTACTTCAAAAAGACACCTGCACCCCAATGTTCATAACAGCACTATTTATAATAGCCAAGACATGAAAACAGCCTAAATGTCCATCAACAGATGACTGATAAAGAAGATGTGGTATATTTATACAATGGAATACTATTCAGCCATAAAAATGACAACATAATGGCATTTGCAGCAACATGGATGTCCCTGGAGAATGTCATTCTAAGTGAAGTCAACCAGAAAGAGAAAGAAAAATACCATATGAGATTGCTCATATGTGGAATCTAAAAAAAAAAAAAAGGAACATAAATACAAAACAGAAATAGACTCATAGACATAGAATACAAACTTGTGATTGCCAAGGGGGCTGGGGGTGGGAAGGGACAGCCTGGGATTTCAAAATTTGTAGATACTGACAGGCATATGCAGAAAAGATAAACCAGATTATACCGTATAGCACAGGGAAATATATACAGCAAAAAAAATGTGACAATGAATATATGTATGTTCATGTTTAACTGAAAAATTGTGCTGTACACTGGAAATTGACACAACATTGTAAAAGGACTATAACTCAGTAAAAAAATGTAATAAATAAATTGTATTTTCAGTTCTGTTTGCTCTACTTTTGGCAATAGCTAAAGAATGCTGGCCAAATAGTTAATAGGCTTAATGCTTCATATACAAACTCTGCAGTGAATGAAAGACTACCTATTTTAAACATTAAGAATTTTTATGTAATTCAACTTATCTCTACTGTGAGCATGGTTTTCCTATATTGACCTTCTTAGAACAAGACCCACCTGTTTTGGAAATGAGCAATCCAAAAGATAGGAAGCACTACTTGTAATTAAATGGAAAATTCCCTCATGGCTCTGAAGTTAAATTAGAAAAGGGCTGATTAAGGAAAGCAAACAGGGCACTGTTAGTCCTTTCAGTGCAAACTCTCTGTTTGTCCAAGCCAAACAGTTGCCATTTCTAACAGAAGTAAAACACCTGTTGCTTCAGAAAGGAAAATTTCTGACCTGGCTGGCTTTTCAGAGCTGTTGCTGGTGAGGGCTGACCATTTGAAAAGCTTCCAAAAATTAACATCTCAGCCCAAAAGCTGATCTTCCCCTCTGCTTATTTTCTGTGTCTTCGCTGGAAACGGAGGTGGTGACTCCAGCCCAGGACTCACTCTCCTCTTCATTTCTGGAGGGAGCGTCTGGGAATGGCTTCTTTAGACAAACAGTGAGGCTCTCCTTGGCCTGGTGAGCCTTGGTCTGTAGAGGGAGGAGGAACAGGGGTGACTTCCTTGGTTCCTCCCCTGCTATGGTCTGGTCAAGGGTCCTGTCACTCAGATTCTGTGGATCCTCCTCTATCTTTCTTGGGCAGTGATCACTTAGAGAAAATGCATTTGCATAAACCAGTTAATGTCCAGCCTCAAGCCAGGTGCTGCTGCTGGGCTGAATCTATCCTTTCAAAGGGCCACGGTGACGACGTTCTCATGCCATCTAGGGCAGGGCTATTTGGGCACATATTCCTGCCTTGCGAACAAACCATCTGAGATACAAATCTGATCACTCTCTTGCCGATAGATGGTGCTCCATCCCCTTTAGCTCCCTCAACCCCAGCAGATTTTGATTCAAGTCAGGAATAGCATCAGAATTCTAACCTTCCTAGGCAGGTTGACCAACTGTTCTGTTTAACTAGGTAGGTTTGGGGAAACTGAGGAATTTCCTAGGATGTGGGACCTTCAGTGCTAAAACTGGGGACATCCTGGGCAAATCAAGATGAATTGGTCAGCCTACTTATGGGTGATTATGATTTACAGCAAGGGTCAGCAGACATTGACCCACAGGCTATTCCAGGCTACTGCCTGTTTTTTTTTTAATAAAGTTTTACTGGAACACAGCCATGCTCATTCATTTACATATCATCTGTGCTGCTCTTATGCTACAGTAGGAGAGTTGAGTGGTCATGACAAAGACAGTATGACCCACAAAATATGTATTATTTGTCCCTTTACAGAAAGTGTTTGCTGACTCCTGATCTCTAGGATAAAACCCAGCACCTCAATTGCCTTATTATGAGCCAACTACCTTCCTGTCCAGCCTCATCTTGACTCTTTCTTTCCTTTCTCTCATCTCCCAAGACATACTATTTCTTCATAGATCCGGAAAAGTCCCAAATGCTCCCCCTTTTCATTTTATTTATTTCTTTTTTTCACATGCTGCTCCCTCTAGCTTGAATGCCCTTCTCTCATTCTGCTTGGCTAATTCATTCATTCCAACAGGACACAGCTCAGGCAGACCCTTCTCCACGGAGTCTTTCCTGACTCTCGCCCCGTGCCCCTCCTCATCTCCCAACAACTCCTGTAGGTTCAGTGCAGGTGGAGCCTCCTCAAGCATTGCTGATTTTCTTGTTGGGTTCTCCCAACAGTCTGTGAGAATCTTCAGGGAGGACACTGTGGCTCATTCACCTTTCTACCTCCATCCATTCATTTGACGGCTGGCGTGGAAGAAATCTAGTAAATGATTGTTGAATTATGAATCTATAAAAGAGGCATAAGAATTGACTGGGAAATTTATCTGTATGTGTGTCTTAGCTAGAAACTTAGATTGTGGCTTCTGTTCAGGACTCAGCTTTCTTTCTTCATTTCTGTAAGATGCACTGGTTTGAGTGTGGTTGTATTAGACAAACGGTGAGCCTTCCCCCTTGGCCTGATGGACCCTTTAGAGATGGAAAAAGGTATGTGGATAAATAATACTCCCTCCAGGGTGGAAATATATGGTAGGTATTGACCAGAAGAGATGGATTTTGTGAGTATATTTTTCTGGGTCACAATAAGAGTTGGGTCACAATAAAATCCGAGGGAAAAATTTTTTTTCTGAGAATAACTTTTATTTTCTTGGAAAACACAAGGAGAAATACGGGAACCCCCTTTTCTCTCCTGTATTTTTCCATTTTTCCCCTGGCTTTCTTGTCTCCAAATATACCAGATGTGATAATTTTTGAAGCAAACTGAGTTATGTTTTATGGCCCCTAAATTAATAAAATGGCTTTAGATCAACAATGACATCCAAAAAGTACTTGAAGGCACAGTCATTTTTCCAAAAATTTGTTTTTTATTTTGAGAGGGTTTTTTTGGGGGGGGGGTGGTCTGTAGCGTTTATATTTCCAGAAACGTTACTTCTCCAGATAAATAATTCTACTTCCAGAATTAGGGAAAGGATCCCAACCGCAGCTCAGTTCAGAGTTCTGGGTCTCCGTTTGCCAGGACCTCCCAGGGGAAACGAAGGAGACTCCTTGAGGTGCTTCTCTGCCAGTGGCCAGAGAGACACCTGGGAGGCTTCCAGAAGGCAAGCCTGGCCTGGGGAGCAGCCCTGAAGCAAGGGCTGCTGGGTGTCATCCCAACGTCTGACTGGTAGCACCAAAGGGAGGGAGTTCCTGCATGAGATGGGTTTGTAGACCTTGCCCTCATTCTCCTCTGAGAAATGGGCTTGGTAGGAGTGGTCTGTCGGTTAATGTTCAGGCTTTGCCCTCCGGATCTTTTGTTCCCACATCTCCTGTGGACAGATCTGCTCTCCTTCTCTGTGTGGCACAAAGCTGTGATGACGAGGAAGCCTGGAATATGGGAAGATCATGGTGCTGGATTTCTGGCCTGAGCCATGTTCCACATGTCGGATCCAGGGAAAGTCTTCTACCTTCTCAACCATTGATCCTTCTTCTGTAAAATAGGTGTAATTGTTTAGACCTCAGGAGGCCAAAGGTTAAATGAGATCATATATGGAAAAGTTTTCAAAGTTCCTGGCACATACCAGATACTTTAAGACAGTCCTGGGTGAGGGATGCAGGGTTCTGAGCAGATAGGCAGAGGCTGTATATAGTTGGGAAGCTCTGCCTCTCACTAGAAAGCACTAATCTGCCAAAGAGGTCAAGGATGATGGACTCAGCCTCAGACCCCCTTCTTCCCAGAGACTCCCCCAAAGCCTAGGACTAAACTTTTTATCCAGAAGCTCTTGTGGCCCAGCTAGAAGCCAGGAATTAGCCAGATCCTGAGGACCACTGGACAGCTCTGGATTTAGTCCAGCCTGAAGGCTTGCTCCTCAGGACTCTCTCCTCAGTCATCAGATCTCTCCTACATTTCATGCTCCTGGGAAGATCTCATCTGCCCCCTAGACCTCCAATGCTCCCTATTATCTAGTCCTCCCAAATCAGATCTCCAATCTGTCCTCTCTTCTAAGTTGGAGCCAGATAAACCCCCTATTGCTGGAAAGCTTCACTGTGCCATGGGTACTGGGGCACTCCAAACTCACATCCAAAACTTCATACATGTTCTTCTTCCTCTAAGGTGATTCTTCCTCATATGGTCCCAGGATGAGTCAATGAGCTCATCCTTCACCCTCTTGTGGAGTTGCCCTAAGCCTCCTCCCTTTCTGGTCCCCCTCCATATCTAGTCAATCACAGAGTCATTAATTCAACACATATTTATTGAGTGCTTGCCCTGGCTAGAGCACTATTCTGCATGCTGGATGCAAAGTAGTGCACAAAATAAATGTGTTTTCTATCATCTATGGGGAGACAGACATTAAACAAACATACAGATGAATACATACTGATAAATTCTGGTAAGTGTTACAAAAGAAAAGCATAGGGTGTTTTAAGCAATCTAACATACGAGGACTGAATTTAGATTGGAAGGTCAAGGAATGTGTAGTAGTTGGGAATCTTTCAGTTACGAATAAAAGAAACCCAATACGAAGTAGTTTAAGCAAAAAGGAGAAATTGAGAAGACATCAGGGTAGATCAGAAGACGCCTTTGAGGAAGTGCTATTGAAAGTGGTATGAGACCTAGAAGATAAATAAGCTATAGCCATGTAATATATGACAAGAACATTCTAAATAAAGGAGACAGAACTCAGTTGTTCATTTAAGTAGCAAATATGTATTGACCATTAACGCTTGGGTCTATAACTGAGAACAAGAAAGGCAGAGTCCCTGCCCTCTTGGAGCTTACAAAGTTGTTAGGCAGGAAAAACTGGGCCTCTGGGAGGACTACCAGAAGGTCCCAGTGGCGAGAGGACAGTGAGTGAGAGATGAGCAGCACAAGATAAAAGAGAGAGAGGAAAGAAGACGTCATGTTGTGCAGATCCTTCAAGGCCTTCCTTAGTCTTGGATTTTTTCATAGTGCAATGAGAGGTCACCGAAGGGACACCAAGCAATAACACGATCCGGTTTATATTTATAAATATCACTTTAACTGCTTTGTCAAAGGGATTGTAGAGGAATGAAAGTTTAAGGACACCCGTCAGAAGACTATTGCTGTAGGGCAGACAGGAAAAGATGATAGTTTAGACTGAAAGGACATGAAGAGGAAACGGAATATGAGATACGTCTAGAAGGGAGAATAAGTCATAGCTGGTAAGAGACTGGATTTGGGAGATGAAAGAGAGGGAGGAGATAAGATGACACCCAGATGTCTGTTTTGAGCAACTGAGTGGTTGAAGGTGCCCTTACTGAGATGGGGAGACTACAAGAGGATTACATTAGAGCAGGGAAGGTAGAGTTTTGTCTTGAACATGTTGCGTTTGAGATGTCTATGTGACATCTAAGTGTACTGTCAAGTTGGCAGGTGTGTGTGTATGTGTGTATCAAACAGATGTCATTTAGAGACATGAAATGGATGACATTAATGAAGAAGCGTGTAGAGTGAAAGGAAAGACACAGATTGGAGCCCAGGAGAGCTTCAGCATTTAGAGGACAGATAGATTTTAAGAAAGGAATACCTGAGAAGAAGCAGTCAGAGATACAGAAGGAGAGGGTGGTCCTGGAGAGCCAAAAGAAGAGAATGTTCCAAGAACAGGCATGATCAATGATGCCAGTGCAGCTGGGGTTAAACAAACTATCATTTAAAAATGTCTTTTGAATTTAGCCATATAGAGGCCATTGGTGGCCTTAGCAAGATCAGTTTCAGTGGAATGAAGTGTAGAGGTAGGAGAGAATGAATAGGACCCTTTAAAAGCAGGAATAGGACAAAGATACCTGTTCACACTGTATCAGTTTACTATTATATCAGCGATCATAGCCAGTGAAACAATACAAAAAATAAATAGAAAGTATAAGACTTTCAAAGGGAAAAAACAAACTGGTCATTATTTGCAGACGACACGATTGTCTACATAGAAAATTGAAAGTAACTTACTTATTACGGGAATGAAGAAAAATTAGCAAGGTAGCTGGATATAAGATCAATATACAAGAGTCTATCACATTTTTCTACCCAGCCCAAATAGGGAATAATAATTTCTGAGTTAATATCTGTCATAGCAATAACAACAGCCCCAAGCAGATGGTATCCAGATGGTATTAAGTTTTACTAAAAGACAATAAAGAAGATTCAAAGAGTGGGTAGATATATGTTAATATATGTTATGTTAATAACAAAATATCAGTATCAGAGAGATGTCAGTTTCCCTAAGGGATAACTTACTCCACCTAGAGAATAAAAAATAAAATAAAATGGACGCAGTTGCAGGTATACATGTAGATCTGGTGATACACAACATATATTCCTTAAAACTCCTTGTGAGTACAACCAGCTTCATTTTTACAGTCTGTTCTTGCTGTTTAGAATCTTCTTCCACTTTATATATTTGACAAACTTCTTTCAAAACCCTGGGCCGACCTGACCACCCTCACTATTCCTAGCCTTCAAAAACAGCATCGTTCATTCTCTCTTATGAACTGCTTCTGAACTTTGTGCTTCCTTCAATTATTTCTTGGGACACAACGCATTCTGATTATGTGTTTATATATCTTTTGAACACTCCAAGTTCTCCAAGTTCACCTGAGCCCCTGGGCAGGAGCCCAAGCAGATCATTTACTCTCCGGCTGTTCTTCCCCTACTGTCCCGATGTGGCCCCTGGGAGACTCCGGAAATAGACTGAGGATCTGAGGGTCTGAATGCTGGGCACCCTGGCATAGGAGCACTCCCAGGGTAGAAGACACAGGATCTCCTGTTCCAAAACCAGGTGCTTCAATGCTTTTTTTTTTTACCAGACTGTGCAGAGAATGACCATCTTCTTCCCAAAGTCCCCTGGCCTTCACAGAGGATTCCTTTCTGAAAGGAGTGACTAGAACATATTTCTCAGATTGTTAACTACGTACAGGAGTTTGAGTCTGGCAGAGAACTTAGAACTAGAGGCCCAGGAATTGCTGTCAAGTTAGCATAAATCAGGAATGCAGGAAAGCAATCTCTGAGCTAGCAGCCTTAAGCAATGAGGGATTATGATTTATCTGACAAAAAATTTAATTTCGGGCTTAATTTTCAGCAAACCCATGAACTTTATCAAGGCAGAGGCATATGTATTCCCTCTAGAGTTTTTTCTTCCTCCAGTTTTATTGAGATATAATTTACATACAGCACCATCTATATTTGAGGTGTACAGTATAATTATTTGACTTACAAACATGATTACCAAATAAGTTTACCAAACATCTATCATCTCCTATAGATATGAAATTAAAAAAATAAAAAAATATGTTTTCCTTGCGATGAGAACTCTGAGGACTGACTCTCTTAACAACTTTCATATATAACATAAAGCAGCGTTAACTGTATGTCTCATGTTGTACATTACATCTCTAGTACTCATTTATCTTATAACTGGAAGTTTGTACCCTTTTACTACATTTATCCAATTCCTCCTCCCCCACCCTCACTTTGGTAACCACAAATCTGGTCTCTTTTTCTATGAGTTTGTTTTTTTTTTATTTCTTTGCATTTGAACTATAATTGACCTGCAACACTCTGTTAGTTCCTGGTACATGACATAGTGATTTGATGTTTCTATACATTTCAAAATGATCGCCATGAAAAGTCTAGCTATGATATGTCACCATACAAAAAGATTACATCATTCCTGGGTATATTCCCCACACTGTACATTTCCTACCCATGACTCATTTATTTCATAACATGGTATATGTATGTGTGTGTATATATACACACACATACACACACACAATGGAATATTACTCAGCTCTGTAGAGTTTTTGTAGCATAAATTCTGTATTTACATAACAACCCAGACTACCACATTGGAGGGCAGTTTGTAATTTCCTTGAGGACAGGGACATTATTTGAAAAATTATGCATTTATACAGAGCTTGACACATAATAGAACTCACTAAGAACCAGTTTATGGATGAAGGAGTGAAGCAGAAGATACATATAAGGTTAAAAACCTAATGTTTAAGTAAGTGGGGAGAGGGTTATTCTCCCAGGCATTTCCAATGGCATTTTCTGGTATCACTTTCTTAAACATAATGGAAATCTAAATTTATAATGAGCGCTGTGCCTTAGAAGGATCCTGATGAGACTCTCTGCACTGGTTCCAAGGGCTGGGAGACAATTGATGATGAGATGCTGAGCAGAATTGCTCTCCAAAGGGATAACAAGATCTGTGTTTATAAATCAGATAATCCTTAAACATCCACATGTGCCAGGTTATTGTCCAGCGCACTGGAGGTGAGCCATAGATAAGTCTTCAAAGCAGCCTACATTCTGATTGTAGAAATAAATATGCACAAAAATACAACCAGAAAGGGATAGAAGAGGAAGTTAGAAATGCTGACTGAGAGCAGAGCCTGTAACTCCCAGGCCTGGGTTTCCAAAATGGCCCCATACTATCGTTGGAAATATTGAAGAAGGGCCTAACTGGAGGGGAAAAAACCAGAACAGACGGAGGCACCACAGATTTGTTTTATTTTTCTTGTTGTTATTGTTGTTGGTATTGCTAAATTTTTATCAAATACATGGACGTGGCTAAAATAGCAAGGAGAGGTTCATAATGATGTGAAAAGCAACGTGCTTCCCACCTCTATTGACACTTCCTAGGAAAAACTACTTTAACTCTTGTAGCTCTTTATTTTGGCTATAGAATCTGCTTCTACCACTATTTCTTTTGTGTCCTTTTTTTCGTATTCCACAAATAAGTGATATCATATGATATTTTTCTTTCTCTTTCTGGCTTACTTCATTTAGAATGATAATCTCCAGGTCCATCCATGTTGCTGCAAATGGCATTATTTATTCTTTTTTATGGCTGAGTAGTATTCCATTGTATAAATATACCACAAGTTCTTTACCCAGTCATCTGTTGATGTACATTCAGGTTGTTTCTATGTCTTGGCTGTTATTGCTTCTACCACTGTTTCTTAATTTATAAGTTCAGAATGAAATCCATTGATGTTCTGCTTTCCTAAATGAGGATTTAAATCCAAAAAATTAACTGAAGACTTAAATTATCTAAATCTAAGAGATCTAAAAGATCTAGATGATCTAAATCTTAAAGATCTAAATCTAAACCTAAAACTATGAAACTTACAAAAGAAAATACAGAAGAAAACTTGACATTGGATTTCGCAGATACAACGCCGAAGCAAGTCCAAGTGGTTAACTGACTTCATCAAAATGAAGAACTTCTACTCTTCAAAAGGCACTACTAAAAGAATAAAAATATAAGCCACAGACTTGGAGAAAATGTTTGGAAATCACAAAGATGACAAAGGACTTGTACTGAGATATATAAAGAACTCTAAAATTCAGTATCAGAGAGCAAACAACCAAATTTTAAAAAAATAAGCCAAGGATCTGAACAGACACTTTATCAAATAAAGATAGATGGATGGCAAATAAGCACAGTAAAAGATACTCAGCAACACTAGTCATGAGGAAAAAGTAAATTAAAACCACCATGAGATACCATTTTGGAAAACACTTTGGTAGTTTATTAAAGAACTAGATATACACCTATCTTCTCATCCCACCATTCCACTCCCAGGTATTTGCCCTAAAGAAAGTCCATACAAAGGTTTGTATGTGAATGTTCATAGCAGCTTTATTTGTAATAACCTGTAATAACCCCAAACTGTAAACAAATTTGGTATATTCCTAAAATGGAATACTCTTCAGCAACACAAAGGAATGGATTATTGACACATTCAATGTGGATAAATCTTTAAATAATTATGCTGAGTGAAAGAAACCAGACAGAAAAGAGTACATAATGTGTGATTACATTCATAGAAAATTCTAGAAATGCAAAATAATCACTAGTGACAGAAAGCAGATCAGTGTTTTGGGGGGATGGGTGGGGTAGGGTAAAGAGGGAGGGATCACAAAGGATCACAAGGACATTTGTTAGGGAGACAGACATGTTCATCATCTTGACTGTGGTGATAGTTTAATGGGCACATAGATATGTTAGAACTCATCAAATATATGCACCTTCTTGTTTATTATGCCTTAACAAGCTATTCAAATGGTATATATAAAATATATGCTATATGTATAATTTCATAGTCTATATTTCAAATAATATAATATATAAAATACATAGATTTAGAATCTTTTTAAATATAGGAAACAAAGAAGAGAACCAAAATATCACCGACAAACTCCCAGCCTCTGCTGACACAGACGTTTATAGAGAAGAGTAATATAAATCGGGAACAGCACAGATTGAAAGATGAGAGTAGAGTGCTGCTCCATACACTGTCCCTTCTCCCTCTTGCAGTCTCTTCCCCAAATGCCCGCACTATGAACACTCATGTTGGGCTACTGATACAAGAAACAGTAGGGGGCATGAGAGGATGGTTGTGTCCCAGGTCTTGGCTGAGTCCCTGGGATGTGTGCCACCAGGTGAGGGTCCTTGGCTTTGTGCAGGAAAGAATTCAAGAGCGAGCCATAGTTGAGTAAAAGTAGATTTATTTAGAGAGATGTACGCTGGGGTGGGGGGTGGAGTTGGGGGAGGTGGTTAAAGTAAAGGTAGATACATGCTCCGTAGACAGATTGCAGGCCTTCTTGGAAGACGAGAGAGAGAGAGAGAGAGAGAGAGAGAGAGAGAGACCATGAGGCGAGGTGCTGCTAATTTTTATATGCTAACAAGTGAGAGGATTATTCCAACTGCTTTGGGGAAGAAGTGGGGAGTCCCTGGACCTGGGCCACCACCCTCTCTTCGACCTTTCATGGTCAGCTTCAGAACTGTCACTCACCATGCTAGTACATTGCAACGTGTATAATGTAACTCAAGGTCCACTGGAGGTCGAATCTCCCGCCATCTTGGACCTCCAGGTCTATTGAGAGTTGACTTTTCCGCTGTCTTGGTGCTAACTGCTGTGTCATTCCTTTAATGGCTGTGTCCTGCCTCCTTCCTTCCCGTCCCACTATGGTATGATTTTTAATGCCTTCATTTACTGCTGGGAAATTTTATCAAACAAAAACATGCCAAACATCCTTGGGTAGCTTTTTCAAGAGAACTGAGCAATCCAAATCTTGTCCAAACCCAAATATTCTAAATGGCCCAATAAAAATGATCAAAGTGAAGATGATTATAGTTTACATATTCATTTTAAGTCAAATGTATACAGAATTATACTCTGTCTTTCAGTGTCATAGCTAAATAATTTTATAGGATGTCCAGCATTCTATGCTCCACCCTCGGCAAAGACAGAATATTTCCACCCATGTTATAGATCTCAAAGCAGAGTTTCATTATCTTTGGAACTCAAAGATGTTACATTACCCAGACAGGTTTAGGCTGAAAGCAGGATGGGAAAAGGAAGAAGGAAGCTTGAGCCAGTGTGAGGTTGGAGCCTAAACTTGGAACGGGGTCATCCTCTAAGAAGGAAACAGGAAAATCCAGAAAACGTCCCCTGTGCTCGCTGTGGCAGTGGTTCATTCAGGGGGACAAACCAGAGGCTCAGGTATCTGGCAGCAGTAGAACCCCAAGGTGAACGAAAGGAGGCGACCTCCTTCCTTGATTGATTTCTGTGTGCTGGACGTCTTGCTAGGGACTTTAGGGGAAGCCTGGGGTGGCTGTTATTCATGCTTTTATTCATGGGGACACGAGGCTCCAAGGCAAGGAGTTAAATTTGAACAACTCAGGTCCACAGATTCCAGCACACAAGCCTTGCTCCAGAGGTGCCAGTCGGGGTCTGGCTGGCTGCAAAGGGGGAGAGGCAGAGAGATAAAGGGGTCCTGTGCTCATGACAGAGCTGGCCCCACTGGATGTATATGTAGGAGACATAATAGTGAACAGAGTTCATGACCGTAAGCCCAGGTGCTGTCAGGCCTGGCCCAGTGGGTCTGTTTTGGGGAAGCTGGAAAAAGAACCAGGCCGAGCAGCGATGAACAGGATTTGTCCGTCGCGTAACAGAGCTGGGATCCTGGACCCAGCCTCCTCTCCCTGGCCTGGAACACACAACCTAAGAGCGCACACTAAGTAGACAGGAGAGAGCAACTCATCACTGCAGACCTACTTACGTAAGGAGTGGCTCGTCTCAGCCATGATTTTTTTCTTTCCCTTATCAATGATTTGTTTGTTGCCCTATTCTTGGCAAGCCCATTTTTTCTTGTGGGAAACTTGAGCACTTTTGTCACAGGTCAGTGGCTTCCAGGAACACTTTGAGCCCCAGGGCAGGGCCTGCTTTTACCTGTCCCTTGGGCCTTCTGTTGGGTGGGACCATAGAGGTTTGGTTTCTGCAACCTCCTTACACTTCAGCAATCATCTGAGCTCTTTCTGTCCCTAGAGAACAGAACATTCTCCCCATTTCAGGGGGAGGAGGCACCCAGGCCACAGGGAAGCAGCAGAATCATCCTTCTCCGCATGGTCAGCCCACTGCAGGTTTTACCAATGGCCCTTCTGTGTACGCGTGTCACCTCTTGTGCCTGCCTCTTTGTTCAGCACCTGGATGACCTTTCTGTCCTTGGCCTTTGTGTTCAAGGCCTGGCAGGAATGAATGGCGCCCTCAAAAGAGACTGATAAGAATTCAATGAACGGGTTATTTACAGAGGTCTGGGCAGGCCACAGGAAATACCTCAGGACCAGAAGCAGGAGGGGATCTTACCACCCTAATGCTGGGGGAGGGGGTGCGAGAAGAGGGAAGGGTGTCATCTGAGCCCATGAGAGCTGGAGCCAGGGATATGGGGCTGCCTAATGGGAGCTGTGACTGTCGGGGCATCGCCTGGATCGCAGCAGAGCTGGAGGTTGTGGGCGGGTGGGGGTGGGGGTGGTCCTTAGATGCTCTGTCCTCCCCTTCTGTTCCCACCACTGCTGGTGCCTCCCACTGGCTGAGCCCCAAGCAAAGCCAGAGAACAAATGAACCAGGAATTGCAGTCCATTGAGATGAGCATCCCAGGGCACCCAGCAGGGCAGGAAAGGGTGAGAAGGGGTCTGAAAGGGAGTGGCAAGGAAGCCACACAACCTTCACATCAGCTCTGTGAGGTGAAGGCAGCAGGCAGTATCCCCATTTTCCGGATGAGAAAAACTAAAGCTGAGACAGGAGTTTACAGAACCCATGGCAGGGGCATCAGATCTGTATCCCCGGTCTCTGACTCCCAAATCTAGTGATCTGGGGTTTTCCGTCATCCAGGCCCAAGCTCCCTACCCCAGCAGTCCACCCAGCCCAGGTCTCCACCCGAGCCCTCTGGGTCCCCACTGTTTGTCCCTTCCCCAACTTAGTCATTCAACACACCCTTACTGAGCATCTGCCAGCTGTGGGCTCTGGGGTTACAAAGCCAGTCTGAGGTTTGTATCATACCACTTAGGACTATTTTGTGCCTTATTTTCTGCCCTGAAGACTCGCACATCTTCTCCCCAGCTCTTCCTCATCCCATTCTCAGCTGCTGACCTCGCTTCATGTTTTATAGAGCAAATGGAAGTCTCTGTCCTCTCTCCACCACCAAGTTTTCCATCTTCTCAGGTCAGCACATTCTCCCTCCTCTTCGCGTTAGAACTGAAGATGTGTCTCTTCTGCATATGAGACCAGTCTCACCACCTGGGCTGCAGATCCCATCCCCTTTCATCTTGGAGAGTATTCATTACACTCTCCTCTTCCTTCGCCATCACTAATGTCTCTCTACTGAATCATTCCTGTTAGACTAACATGCCCTTGTATCTCTCCCACCTTGAAGTTCTTTCTTAGACCCATAGTTTCTCCAGCTGCTGCTCCATCCCTCTGCCCCTTTGATAACCATACTTCTTTGCCTGTTGGTTGGTTTGACCCCAGGATCAGAGGATGGGGTTCATCATATCTTCATTTCAGGTCCCCCTATAATCATGGGTCTGAGCAAGGCACTTCCCTGCTCCTAGACCATATGTTTACCTTGCTATAGTTTTAATATATTGTGATGATGGCCAAAAGTGCTACTGACTTTTATAAGGTGATCTTTTTTCTGACAGCCTTGCTGAATTCTCTCATCAGTTTTAATGCTTATTGATTCTGTTGCTTTTTTTGTGTAGGAGATCAAGTTACCTACCAAGAGCAACAGTTTCTTTTCTTTTCCTGTTACTTCTTTTTCTTAACGTGTGGTGAGAGCCTCCAGTTCTATGTTGAATAATGATGATAGTGGGCATCTTGTCTTATTCCTGATCTTAAAGGAAATATACTTGAAGTTACTCAATCAGGTGTAGCATTAAACATTTTGTATTAAATACTCTATAGTATATATTTGGTATGATTAATATTAAGGTTTGGGTACATAAACGTCATCAAGTTAAGGAAATTCTTTTCTCTTTCTACCCTCTAAGAGTTTTAACATAAACAAGTGATGAGTTTTACCAAATATTTTTTTCCTGTATCACTGAGTTAATCAAATTATTTTCTCCTTTCATAATATGGAAAATTACACTGACAGAGTTTCCTAACATTGAACCATTCTTGTATTATAAGATGCAAGATATTTGATAATTATTATGATTTTGATGTTCTTTTTTTCCAATACACTGCTGGATTTGTTCAACTAATATTTTGTTTAGGATTTACACATCTATATTCAAGGTGAAATAGGCCCATATTTTTATTTTCTTGAACTATTCTTATCCAGTTTTGGAAACAAGATTACACAAGCCTCATGGGAAAACAGTTTTCATTCTTTTTCTATTGCTTAGAACTTGTCTAAGATAGGAATTATCTCTTCTTGGGAATTTGGTAAAATTCATATGAAAAACCACTCAGCCCTGGGGATTTTTAGGAGAGCCCTTTGATTACCATTTCATTTCATTTAGTGCTTATCCGTCAATTCAAATTTCAGTTTCTCTCTTTATCAATTTTTGTTTTATATTTTTCCAGAAATATTTTCAGATAGATTTAAAAATTTATTCGTGTAGAGTTTTCATAATGTGCTTGTTTTAGTTTGCTTGGGCTGCTCTAGAAAAATGCTATAGACTGGGAGGCTTAAACCACAGATGTCTTCTCACAGCTCTGGGAGCTGGGAAGTCCAAGATCAAGGGGCAGCAGATTTGGTTCCTGGTGAGGGCTCTCTTTCTGGCTTGTAGACAGCCACCTTCTCGCTGTGTGCTCACGTGGCCTTTCCTCAGTGTGTGCGCTGGGGGTGGGGGGTGGAGAGCAAGCTCTGGTGTCTTTTAACTCTTCTCACAAGGGCCCTAATCCCGTCATGAGATCCATCCTCATGGTCGCACCTAAACCTAATTACCTCTCAAAGACCCTGCTTCCAAATTCCATCATGTTCAGAATTAGGGCTTCGACATTCAGTCCATAACTGTGCTTTAAAATTTCTGTTATGTCTATGTTTATTTCTCTGTGTGGTGTTTATTCGTATTTGTCTTTTTTTCCCGTGGTCTGTCTTGACAAAGGCCTGTCTTATTAGCCTTTTGAAAGAACACATTTTTTGCTCTTGCGGTTGTCTCTCTATTTTATTGATTTTTGCTCTGGTTTTTATGATTCCAATTATCTTATTTCTTTGATGCTTGCTCTGTTGCTTCTTTCCTAATTTTTAGAGTTGATGGCTTAATTTCCTTTTTTTTTCCCATCTCCCTTGCATCCTGATAAATGTATTTTATTTAATTGTTAAATTGCAGTATAGTTGATTTACAATGTTGTTTTAGTTTCTGGTGTATAGCATAGTGATTCAGTTATACATATATATTCTTTTTCATTATAGATTATTACAAGATGTTGAATATAGTTCCCTGAACTATACAGTACAACTGTGTTGTTTATCTATTTTGTATACAGTGGTTGGTATCTGATAATCCTAAAATTCCATTTTAGGGTATAAATCCCCAAATTAATCCCTTTTCTCTGCTTCCTTCTATGGTAACCATAAATTTGTTTTCTATGTCTGTGAGTCTGTGTCTGTTTTATAAATAAGTTCATTTGTATCATTTTTTAAAAGGCTTTACATGTAAGTGATATCATATGGTATTTTTCTTTCTGTCTGACTTACTTCACTTAGTATGATAATCTCTAGTTCCACCCATGTTGCTGCAAATGGCATTATTTCATTCTTTTTATGGCTGAGTAGTATTCCATTGTACATATATATCACATCTCTTTATCTAGTCATCTGTCAATGGACTCTTAGGTTGCTTCCATGTCTTAACTATTGTAAATAGTGCTGTTATGAACATTGGGGTGCATGTATCTTTCCCAATTGGAGTTTTCTCTAGATACATGCCCAGGAGTAGGATTGCTGGGTTATATAACTCTATTTTTAGTTTTTTTAAGGACTCTCCGTACTGCTTTCCATAGTGGCAGAACCAAACTACATTCCCATTAACAGTGTAGGAGGGTTCCCTTTTCTCCACACCGCCTCCAGCATTTATTCTTTGTGGACTGATAAATGTATGTTAAACCATATACTTACCTTTTAAGTTCCACAGTGTTTTCATTGTCATTTAGTTCTAATTATTTTGCTATTTCTCCTATGAATTAGTTTTTAACCCAAGTGATGCCATTTAGTTTCATATGTATCGGTGTTTGAAAGCTGAAATCTTTTTGCTATTTATTTCTACTTTTCTTTCATATGTTAGAGAACATAGTGCGAATGCTGCTGATCCTTTTGGTTTATTGAAGCTTCTTTATTGACTAAGTGCATGGATAGTTGTGTAAATGTTCCTTGTGTACCCACAACACATATGCTAAAAAAAAAAAGAATGTTTATGTCATATATTTATTTACTGTATTTTCAAATCTTCTTTATTTCTGTGGATTTTATGATTTTTATCTGCTCTTTCAGTTTCTGAGTGGGATGTGTTAAAATCTCCATCTCCAACTGTTGGTTTATCCATTTCTCCCTGCACTTCTGGTAGTTGTTGATTTTTGTATTGTGAGGGTGTATTTTCAGGCGTTTCACTCACACGCACACCTGTGTGCACCCACACCCCACATACTCGATGCCCCCCGCCGGTCTGTTCTTCCCAGGTGCATCTGCAAGGTGGGCTCCCTGCCTTCCTTCAGGCTGCTGAACCTCCTTACCGTGGCCTCGAAGGGTCGTGAGATCTGTCTTTGGCTTTTGTCTGCAACCCTAGCCCCTGAGCTCCTCGTCCTCACTTCCTGCACTCCAGTCCCACAGATCTTTTGACATCTCTGGGAAAGTCTAAGGTCCCTCCCACCCCAGTCCCAGTGTTGAGGTTTTTATGCCTGGCAAGCTGTCATCCAGGCTCACACCTCAGCCAGCTCCTCTCATCCTCCAGTATTCAGCTTTTATCTAACCTCTTTCAAGAGGCATTCCCTGCATCAACTATTCGCTATCACATCACCCAGTTTTTCATTATATTGATTACACACCACAATTATTTATTTTATCTGTTCTGTTTTTGTCTGCTTCTACCATAGGATGTAAGCTCCTGAGGGGCACAGTTTTTTGTCCACTGCTGAACCCCCAGTTCTGAGAACAGTGCTCGGCATATAGTAGGTGCTCAATAAAAATTGCCGAGTAAGTGAATGAATGACTCAATAAATGAACAGAAGCTTACGGATCACTAAAACTAGCATGCTGGGAACATTGCTGGGTGCTATCTCTACGTTTTCACCCTTTTCAACCTTCACAGTAACCCCAGGAGAGCTTCCGCAGCACACAGTCAGTGAGAGGCAGAGCTTACTGGAGCACGAGTGGGCTTCTGTTCAGAAGCCTCTGCAGGATGGGGCCAGGTCTCCCGAGGCATCACTGCAGTAAAGGGGAGCTCAGCCATGACAGCAGAGGGAGGAAAAACCCAAAACCCAGGACCTGGGAAGCCTCAGCAGAGAGCGCTCTGGTGGTGCTCCACACAGCAGATTGCAAAGGCTGGGCCTGAAGCTCTTACCTTTCCTTGTCCTCACCAGCAGGAAAATCAGGTTTCTTGGAAGATGTGGAGCTGGGCTCAGCTAGCACCTGGCAGCCTTTTTCCTTCCTGGCTCTCCAAACTTCCGGTGGGGTGGGGTTCATGTCTTCAGTGGAGGTTAGAGGTCAAAGAGAGCAAAGTGCAAGAGAGCAGAAGGCCTTGGTTTAAAGGGTGGGTTCCTCGCAGTTCTCAAGAGGGCCCCTACTCACTGTACAACCTCTTGCAAGTGTCTTTCTCTCTCTAAGCCTGTGCCCTTGACTGCAAAACAGGGATAAATATATCTGCCCAAGCTAAATCCCAGGGTTGTTGTTAGTCCCAAAGGAGAGAATTTGTGTGAAAGAACCAAAAATGGTACCAGACTGCAGGGGATTCTCAAGATGTGTTAGTTTCAGGCATTCCGTTTAAGAGGTGCGATCCAGAATTTAGACACTGTTTGGTGAAAATGTAAGACTGATTATGGAGCTTTGGGGATTTTTATGGATTTGAGGCCATCTGCTGCCTTCGCACAGGCCATGGATTTGGTTTGGCTCAACTATGCTGAGTAAGGGGCCTCTTTGAATGGTTATCATGTTTGAAGGATTTTTTATTTCATGAAGTGTAAGCTGAACTGGGATTTAGCTGTTAAAGTTTCCGTTTTATTTTCCAGTTGCTGTAAGACTTTTATAAGCAGTTTTCAACTTAAAATTTCCTCTCTATATCTATCAGAGCAGCCCCATATCTGATTTCAAGCCTTGTTTCCATCTAAAAGTCTTGTGGGGGAGGAAGGGGAAGACAGAGAAACAGAGAGAGAACATGACTGAATCTTTGTGAAACTCTTGGGAGTGAAATTCCATTCCTATCAGGTTGATTCTAAGCAAATTCTTAGGTTCTGCCGAAGAAGCTGTTAGCGCTGCTTCTCCGGGTGAATACATTTAGAAGTTTGTTTGCTTTGGTGTTTGGGACTGTGCTAAGGTTAGTATTGATACAGGCAGTCTCTGAGGCATGAACACTCAATATAAACAACTCTTACATAAGAATGAACATCACAACATCAATCTGCCCTCCCATTGCTCCAGACACTCCTGAGCTACTGTTTTGATTTCACTGGTCAATCACTTATCCATTCAACAAACATTTATGAGGAACTCTGGGTCCAAATCCAGAGGCAGAGTGGGGCTGTGCCTGAAAATGTGGGTTCTGGAACCATGTAGTTCAAGTTCTGGCTGAGCAGCTGTGAGGCCTTGGATACGTGGCTCTTCAAAGACCAAGTAGAGACAATTTCCTTTTATCTTAATTCCACAGATGGTTGCCCTTCTCCCCTGATACTTGAACTTTATAACTTATAGATATTGGGAATCTTAAAATAGTGTTGATTTCCTCCTCCCTGTTAATTATAAAAAAGCTCAGAGCGAACTATGCATGTGGTTTCTCTCGTGTAAATAGGACTTCCTGCCAAGCATTTTGTTGCTAAGTTCACTTATGGCTCGACTCCTTTCTCGCATGTTTTCCCCTTGCCTTGCCTGAGTCTCCTTGCAGCTCTTTCTATGTCTAGCGGGACAGCAGGTGGTTAAGAGAGCAAACTCAGCTCCACCACGACTGTTACCTTGGAGCCAGACTGGACCCAGAAATCTCACCGTGACATTCCTGGCTGAGATTTCTGGGTCCAGTCTGGTTCCTGTTCCCTGCCGATAGGTCAACAGATTCCCAGGCACCCTCAGGTGGAAATGAATAAAGGGCCAGGGCCTGGGCCTGTCCCACCAGGAAGTGAAAAATTGACTCAGAAACAGGTTCCCAAGTTGTGGGGGGAGGTGGTCATAAGATTTAGCAAATAAAAATGCAAGGTGCCCAGTTAAATTTGAATTTCAGATAAACAACAAATACTTTTTAGTATAAATAAAATATTTGAGCATCCCATGTTTTCTCTGGCGACCCTATCCCAAGGTCCTACGAGCTACTGTCAAGCCCCCTTAACACTCACAGAAGCCTCCAAACCACAGAGCTGGCTTCGCCTGCTCAGGATTTATTTCACAGCCGGGATGTCTGGGAGGCAGTCACGGTCACAGGTCGCACGCAGCCTGTGTGTTGGCTGTGCGGAGGTGAGCCACCCAGTCGGGAGGTGAACCAGAGTAAACAGCCCTGGGGAGCAGGAGAAAAGGACAGTTTCCAGGAAGAGGTTGGAGGAGAGGATGCAGGCCCCTGCTTTTACGACCAGGGCCCGCCCCTTGTGCCCGCCTCTTGGCTTCAAGGCCTCCCTCCCGCGTGTTTCACTGGGAGGAGCGCTGGGAGAGCTCTGCGCCGTGGCATGCCCACTCTCCGAAGGAATTGGGAAGCTTTTGTCTGTCAGACAGGCATTTTATAGAACGATTTCATGCCTCTCAGCTCTAAATGTGCTCGTTCTTCCAGTGAAAGGAAGAGGAGGTGCAAGCTGGAGAGGAGGCGGCCAGGCCTGGAGTCCAGGGGGCGGCCGTCCAGACGGGCCTTGGCTGCCGCTGCCTGGCGGGCAGATCACTCACCGAGGAGGGAGCGGAGCAGCCTCCCTGAGTCCTTGGTAGGGCCCCGCAGGGATTTCCAGGACTTCCAGACCTGAGTGATCCAGAAAGGAATGATAATAAAAATTCCGTACACTTCAAAGCTTACAAAGCGTTTTCGTAGCCGGGCTCTCATTAGGCCCTACGCCAGCAGACGCACAAGGGAGGGAGGCCTGGGGAGGAAAGGGAGACGCCACTGCCCCAGAATTGCAGGGCTGGGAGGAACGGAACTGGGACTCAAACCCAGAGATTATTCCAAGATGGTCAGATGCCCTGCTGCTCTTTCCAGGTGGCTTGGATGGCCATGGACAAACCCCACGCAGAGTGACAAGTTGTCTGGTTTGTTCAGGGACCAGGGGTTTCCTAGGACGTGGGACTTTTCAACGCTAAACCCAAGACAGTCCTGGCCAGACTGGGCTGTGTGGTCCCCCTACTCGAGAGCCAGCAGGGGCTCCCTGCCTCCACTGCCACCTCCTTCAGATGGGTCGCCTAAGACAGGACTTAGCAGGAGTTAGAAAGAAGACAGCTGACATGTTAAGAGGATTTGAGGGACATGCGGTCTCACTTTTGAGTCTTTGCTCAAGCTGATCCTTCCACCTGGAGCCCCTGTATCCCCCACACTTTCTCTTCCATCCCTCATTCACTTCTTTGCTGACAGGGTCTGGAATACCCTCTCCTCCAGGAGCACCCCTGACCCCCACTAAGACTGTGTTATGTACTCCGTGTGCGCCCAGTGGAGAATTACCTCATCACAGAATTTCGTGTTGAATTTGCTTGTTTTCTTGCCTTGTCTCCTCCCTAGAAAGCACCTCTGGGAGGGGAGGGGCTGTATCTTCATGCATGGTGGACTGCCGACTGTGTGTCAGGTACTAGGCACACAGTATATCCTGGGGTTATAAGATGATGGGCCAGTCCCTGCCCTCATGGAGCTTACAGTCTTTGGGTGAGACAGACGTCAATCAAATAATCATACAAGTAACAGCAAAATCACAACAAGGTGGGTAACCATTGATTTTGATTATCGTGTAGTATATTCCCCATAGGAGATGTACTCCACGTTAGATGAGTTTATGATGGGGGACCAGGGAGGCAGGGGTGTCAGAGAAACTTCTCCTGAGGAAGTGATGATGGAATGAAGACTCTGAGGCTGAGAAGGGGTTAACTAGGAGCAGGGGCAAGACCCAGAGAGAGCTCTAGGCAGAAAGAGCAGCCTGTTCCCTCGTTTTGGGAGAGAAGACAGCACTTCATGTCAGAGAGTCTCAATGGGGCTGATTTTGCCCCCCAGGGGAAACTTGGCCATGTCTGGAAATATTTTTTTGCCACAGTTGGGGGAAGGTTTCTACTGGCATTTAGTAGGTAGACATCAGAGGGGCTGCTAAACACCTTACAATGCACAGGGCAATCCCCCAACAAAGAGTGATCTGCCTCAGAATGTCAGCAGTGCCCTTGTTGGTAGAGCAGAGAGCAAAGGGGGCAGGGCTGTGGGCGGAGGCTGGAAACCCTGAGGCTCTGGCAAGTGTGGTGACATGATCAGATCAATGTAGTGTGAAGAACAGAACGGACAAGAGCGGGGTGCCAAGACCAACTGCAGACAATTGTAGTGGCCCAGCTGGCATGACGGTGGCTTGGACCAGGGCTTCGGTGACAAAGAGAGAGATCACTGAATGGATCCCTCAACCACTGAGAAGGGAATCTGACAGAACTTGGGGATGCAGGTTGGAGAAGAAGGAGGTATCAAACCTGACTCTTGGTCTTCTAGCTCGAGTGCCTGAGTAGGTGGTCGTGGTATCCTGCACACACGATTCTACATGCATAGTGCATTCGATCCTTGCAACTCTCGGGGGAAACTGAGGCACAGAGAGTAAAGTAACACACTCAACCAAGGAGTTTGGCCAGTATCTACATGCGCACAGTTTGGGTCTGGTGCCCCCAGTCACCGCTCTGAATAATGATGCTGTCCACCCGGCGGGGAACATGGGTCAGGGACCTGGCATGGTCGTGGCACGTGAGCTCACATTTGGGCACGTTGAGTCTGAGGTCAGGTTAGAGAGCGAGATGCACAGTCTGCAGCCCAGAGCAGACGTGCTCCTCACGGCTGTACCCCACCCCCAGCCTAGTCCTGTGCCTACACAGAGCAGGGGCCCAGGCGGCAGCTGTGGAATGGGCCAGTGGCTTAATATATTGATTACAAAAGTAACCCTGACTGAGCCCTGCTATGCTCAAGGCACCACGCTTGGTGCTAGGTGTCCTGAGACAACTGACACAGACCTTGCCTCTGGGAGCTTCCTAGTCCCTGGAAAAACCCCAGAACTTACAGGAACCAGAACTTCACGCAGCCGCAGCCTTAAACTCAGTCCTCTTGTCTTCCCTCTCTCTCACCTGGGGCTTTTATGGGGCAAAAGCAAGTGTCCCATAAAAGCAAGTGAAGAAACTCTTTGGGCTTCTCAGAGTCTGAGAAGCCAGAATTCAGTGATCAGGATAGCTCTATTCAGTCAGCAACAAACCAACAAACAAAACTGAAACACTGGAGGTGTGTGCAGGTGTGCACACGTACGGACCATGCATTCCCTGTGTACTCCGCACACCTGGACCTCTGCGCATCTCTCTTCCTATCAGAGAATCATAAATCCTGGGGCTGTTCTTTCTGCTTGGGGAGAATAAGTGAGCTCTTTAAAACGTCTGCCTAATTTTGTGTCCCACTTGAGGGTATAAAGCTGGAGGCAGGCAGGCTCAGAGCTCAGCCACAGTGAGAAATCATTGTTTGTGAGTGGGGTCCAGCTTGGCCAGGCTGTTTTACAGGACTGACACTCTCAGGTCCAGCGACATAACTTGTAGGGCCCAGTGCTAACTGAAAATTCAGGTCCCTTATTCAAAAATTATTCAGATAGATTTCCAGGGAGAGGGCATAGCTTGGTGGTAGAGTGTGTGCTTAGCATACACAACATCCTGGGTTCAATCCCCAGTGCCTCCATTAAAAATCAATCAGTCAATCAATAAATCTAATTACCTCCCCCTAAAAAAAAATTATTAAAATTTTCAGATGTCAATAGAAGAGTATTGTACCAAGTGTAGGGCCCTTCAGAGTATGAGGCCCTTGGACACCCTGTATGTCCTCAGAGCCTTGGTGGTGGGGCGGGCAGAGCAGACCAAGGAGTCCTCCCTCTGCCCGCCCGCCCCAGTTTTCTCTCTGTGGCCACCCGCATGCAGTGAGCAGTGCTTTTAGGAGCTGAACCAGATCCCCAAAGCAGTAGGCCAACCCCACCAGCACAGTCAACAGCAGGCACGGCAGACCAGAGGAGCGACTTCCAGTGGACGACACAAGAGCAGAGCCCTTTATCCTGCAGTGGATAAGCAGTGGCCACCAATGAGGAGGAGACTGGTCCTTCTCCACTTCCGTGGCTTCCAACATCAAATCCAACAGATGGGAGCCCCTCTCCACCTCCCTCCCCTATGCCTCAAGCAGTTTGGACTTCCTCACCCTGAAGTGTTGCTCTAGCAAGAGCACATCCATATTTCCTTCCTTCCATAATTAATCAAACAAACATTTCTCAAGTGCCTACAACTGCCTGGCATAGCTCTAGTGATCCAATGGCATGGACCAGGGCAGCCCTACTGGTTAAAATACTAAAATAAGAGATATCTCTACCAATGGGCAAATAATTGCTGTCCATTGCTCCTCTCCCCCATCCTCGTCACACCAGCCCTTCCCCAGGCCCCCAGGACCTCCCAAAGATCCAGCAACAAAAAGACCTGCTCTGGAGCCATGGGCAGCATTGGCTCTGATGGGTTAGAAAGGATGGCAGGTAAGGGGTGAGAGAGCTCTTTTGGGGTTCAGGGAAGACCTCTTGCTTCATATGACATCAGAGCAGAGACCTGAGTGAAACAAGGCAATGACACGTAAAGATGCAGGATGAGTGGCTTCTAGGCAGAAGGAATAGCAGATGCAAAGGCCCTGAGGTGGGATGAGGTACCAAGTTCAAGGACACAAGGAGGCCAGTGTGATGAGAAAAAGGGGAAGAGGTAAGGTGGACAGGAAGCCAGGGAGCACATCCTGAGGGTCTGGAATTGGGGTCTCATTCTGAGTGTGGTGGGCAACCAGTGGAGAGTTTTGAGCAGAGGAGTGACAGGCACTGATTTACATTTTTTAAAAAGTTTACTTTTTAGAGAAGTTTTAGATTTATAACAAAATTGAGGTGGAGACACAGAGATTTCTCCTATACGCCCTGCCCCTGCACATACAAGGCCTCCCCTGTTATCAGTGTCACTCACCAGAATGGTACACTTGTTATGGGAGAGGAACTGCATTGACACAGCATCACCCAAAGTCCACAGTCTACCTTAGGTTTCACTCTTGGTCCTGGATATTCTGTGGGTTTGGACAAGTGTATAATGGTGTGTATTCATCAGTAAAACGTCAAAAGGAGAACTTTCATGGCTCTAAAAAGCCTCTGTGCTCTGCCTATTCACATCTTCCCCTCCCACACTTGGCAACCACTGATCTTTTTATAGTTGCCGTAGTTTTAGCTTTTCCAGAATGTCATAGAGTTGGAATCATGCAATATGAAGCCTTTTCAGATGGTTTCTTTCACTTAGTAACATGCACTTAGGGTTCCTCCATGTCTTTTCATGGCTTGATAGCTCTTTTTTTAGTGCTGAATAATATTCCGTTGTCCAAGGTTTATTTATCCATTCACCTATTGAAGAATGCTTTAGTTGCTTGGTTCATGATTTTGGCAATCATGAATAAAGCTTCTGTAAACACTTATATGGAGCTCTTTGTGTGGATGTACTTTTTAACTCCTTTGGGCAAATACCAAGGAGTGCTGGATTGTATAGTAAGTTTTATAAGAAACTGACAAACCATCGTCCAAAGTGGCTGTGTCATTTTGCATTTCCACTGGCAATTTCTGCTACTCCACACCCTCGCGAGCATTTGGCACTGTCAGTGTTCAGGATTTTGGCCATGCCAATTAGACATGCAACAGTATCTCGTTGTTTTAAGTTGCAATTTCCCTGATGGCATATGATGTGGAGCATCTTTACATGTGCTTACTTGCCATCTGTATATCTTCTTGGGAGAGGTGCCTGGTAAGGTCTTCAGGTCATTTTTTAAATCAGATTGTTTGTTTTCTTACTGTTGAGTTTTAAAAGTTCTTTGTATATTCTAGATAACAGTGCTTTATCAATCAGGTGTGTTTTTGCAAATATTTCCTCCCAGTCTGTGGCTTATCTTCTCATTTTATCATTCTCTTGATGTTGCCTTTCACAAAGCAGAGGTTTTTAATTTTAACGCACTCCAACTTATCAATTATTTCTTTCATGGATCATGTTTTGGGTGTTGCATCTAAGAGGTCATTACCACATCCAAGGTCATCTGGGTTTTCTCCTATGTCACTGTCTAGGAGTTTTACAGTTTTGTACTTTGCACTTAGGTCTGTGATTCATTTGGAGTTAATTTTTGTGAAGGGTGCAAGGTCTGTGTAGATTCACCTTCTTGCATGTGTTTGTCCAGTTGTTCCAGCATCATTTGTTAAGGAGACTGTCTTGGCTCCATTGTATTGCCTTGGCTCCTTTGTCCTGATTTAAATTCTAACCGATCACTCTGGTTGCCATAAGTGGAGGGAGGCAAGCCAGTTAGGAGGACTGTGCATTAGTCCAGTGACAAGTTTCTGCTCACACTGGGATGCATGCTGCAGCTTCAGAAAGAGGGGCCATGTACAGTGATTTCACTCTTGGCTCCAGATCTCGTGGGCTGAGTCAGTTGCACAGAGAGACAGTTACTGTACCGACACTAAATTTCACATAAGGAGGGAGTGGCCTACTGTAAAGGGCCTGGATCTGGAATCTTGCGATGTAAGGCATGTCTAACTTCTAATCCATACCCCAAAAGGGCTGTCTCCAATTTAGCTGGGTGAATTTGGAAATGTTACTTACCTTCTCTGAGGAAATTACTTACGTTCTCTGAGCCTCTGCTTCCCCTCCTGTGAAAAAGTTAAAACTGCCTGATTATAACACCTACATAGCATTCATTGTGTGCCAGGCACTGCTCTAGGAGTTTTACATAACTCACTCAATCTTCCCCATAGCCCCACAAAGAGGTACAATTATCACTTCTGTTTTGTACAGGAAGAACCTGAGCCACCAAGGCATTCCGTGATTTTTCTCAAAGCCCTGTTGTTGGTGTGTGGAGGAGCTGACATTTGAATCCAGGTATTTGGCACCAGAGTCCCTGCTCTGAAACATTCTCCTCTGCCCACTACTTGGCAGAATGACTGTGAGGATTAAATAAAACAATGCATCTACGTTACTGGCACAACCCTCAACATACTGAGATCAAAGACACTTGTCTGATGCTTTGCAGAGCAAAATAGATAGAGACTAGTTAGAAAAACTTGGAAGTCCCTGAATCAGAGCACTTCCAAGAGGGTGTGCACACAAAGATGGCCGATGCAGGATCATTTGTTATCGCAGCAACTGGAAACAACCCAACTGTCCAACCTATGAGAATGGATGAATGAACTCTGGTTTATGCATCCAATGGTGTCGACAATACAGCAGTGACAATGAATGAACTAGAACACAGATAAATCTCAGAAACAAAGGCAGGGGGAGGGAGCATGAGGGGTGGGGGAAGAGGAGAAAAGCCAAGTTACAGATGAATATATCCAGTCTGAGACCAATAGCACTTAAAACATAAACACAGATCTATACATTGTCTATAGATATATATTACGGATGAACGGAGTCAGTCATTTATAATGAGAAAGCAATACCACGTGGACAGGAAGGACACACACCGTGGTCAAAAGGATAGCCCTGGAGGTGGGCAGAAGGGAGTGAGGATGGAGGATGGGGCTTCTACTCTAGTTGTAACATTTCATTTCATTGAAAAATTAAAAAGATCTGAGGCCAATACAGCAACTGTTAGCACCTGTTAAGACCGAGGGCACAGAGTTTCTATTCTGTAATAATAAATGGATACTATTTGTAGGCGCTCACCATGTGCCGGAACTCTTGTAGGAGCTTTCCAGGTATTAACTTACTTAATTCCTTTAAACAATCCTGTAAGGTGGTTCTAATACAATCTATATTTTTGCAGGCGAGGGAATTGGAGCACAGGAAGGCGACATAACTTACTCAAGATCATACGGTTACCGGACAGCAGAGCTGGATGGAATTCAGATGCAGGCAGCTGGACTACAAAAACCACACTGCCTGCTAGAAACCGGAGACGCTAGCACATCTCTGCCGGCTGTGTGCCGGGCGCCGTTCTGGGCCGTTAGGAGTGTTCATTCATTTAACCTCACAGCAACCTGATGTGGTGGCTGCGGCTGTCCCTGTGTCAGAGGAGGGAGCTGGGTGCAGTCCCCGTCACACGTCGGTGGCAGGTAGTGTGGGACTGAGCTCGGGCAGTTCAGCTCCAGGGTCTGTGTTCCTGTCATACAAACCCACCATTTAGCTCCTATGGTATTACTCTCAGTATTTTCATGCATGCTTGAAATATTTAATAATTTGGACATTTTAATGAAAATAAGAACTGAGCTGAAAACAGAAAGGGTTCACAGCAGTCTTGAGTACGGCGGGAGGCATGAAGACTTGAAAACACCCCTGGTGTGAACTGCGGGAAGACACGGTGGCTCCTTACATTTGACATCGGGGACCAGCTGCCCCTTGTCGCCACCCCCATCCTTCCTGGGCCTGTCTCTAGCGCTACTTCTCCACATCGGGTTGTAATCATCTGTCTCTCTCTGTTTCCCCATGGACTGTTTGCAGGTCTCTGAAGGTGAGTCCCTTTGGCAGCTTTGTGCCTTTAAGAACAGTGCCTCTTAAACAGCTGATGTAAAATAATGATCATTGGATGAATAATGAAGCCCAAGAAAAGAAGCCACTTGCTCCTCTTGCAAGTGTCCCCACTGCCCTTCCCACCCTGAGCCACACAGGAGCTGACAGCTGGGAGTCCTCACTAAGCAAAACCAAAGCCCCAACTCCAGTTGGACCGTAGCTTAGAGGCAGGAGTCACCACCTAGGATGGTGGAGGCAGCGTGAGAGGGGATACAAATCAGAGCAGGGTCGGTGGGGACAGATGCTGCAGTGGGCCAGGTGCCAACGTGACAAGGCCCAGCTGCAGCAGAGACGAGAGCATCTTGGATGTGATGGACAATGCTTGGCGAGAAGACAAGCTGCTGCCAAGTTGCCTTCCCAGGATGCTGCAGTGCTGCTGAGTGAGCTTTCCGACCAGAGCAGGGAAACCGGGTCACCACAGAACCTGCTGAAGAACGATCAAATGAAGTGTGTGGACTTAGTTAGCTTCACGGCACCTGCGAGAGAACATTCCTCCGCGCCTCTAGCCCCGCCCCTCTAGCCCCGCCCCCTCTAGCCCCCGCCCGCATCGGAAACTGATCTCTGACTTCTTTTATAGGGAATTAGAAAAACAAAATAGATAGATGCCGAATGTTCTCTTCCAGCTTCTCAATTAAAATTTCTTAGTAATAAATCAACTCGCAAAAGGGTACACCCACTTGGTCGGCGGCAGCAAGGTACAACGTGAAAATACTCACCGGAATGAGAAACTGATTAGATTTCTCAGGAATGCAGGATATTTGACTTCTTTGAGCCTATAGCTCTCCATTCATTAGCTTGTGTTTGACCATGATTGGTTAAACACTTGCCTTTAACTCTGATTTTTATGTACTGTCAGATTCGAACACTTCCGGATTGCTTAAATGGGTCTTGTGATGCAAGGGGATTGAAGATACGAGCGGGAAAGGCAAAGAAAGAGGAAGGCAGATTTAAGGAGGATTATGAACTTCTCACAGCCCACACCGAGAAGCTTTCTGAGTGGATGTGCATGGAGCCTGTAGTTGGATATTTAGATAGCCTGCTCACTCATTACTGAGATGCCTAAGATTCCTCAAGGTATTTTCAAACTTTCAAATAAAGCTACAGATTTAAAAGACTCATACCTTTACTTTTCAAAATTAGAAAGCTGTGAATTAGATAGTGAGATAGTCACTTTTTTATATTTCTTTTTTAAATTGTATAGTTGATTTGCAATATACTAGTTTCAGGTGTACAACATGGTGATTCAGTATTTTTATAGATTATATTCCATTTAAAGTTATTATGTTGTTGGCTCTGTTCCCTATGATGTAAATTATATCCTTGTAGCTTATTTATTTTATACACAGTCGTTTGTAACTCTTAATCCCCTACCCCTATCTTGCCCCTCCCCACGCCCCTCTCCCCACAGGTAACCACTAGCTTGTTTTCTGTATCTGTGAGTTTGTTTCCATTTTGTTATATTCACTTGTTTGTTTAGTTTTTAGATTCCACGTATAAATAATAACATACAAAAAAAGTAAAATTAAATTAAATTAAATTTAAAAAATAGTTATCTGACAATGAAAAAAAATAAATCAGAGTCATACACCAGAGCTTCGGTGACACCGCTCATGGTCTTCTCAGCCAGGACCACTCCCAGGCAAAGCATGAATTCTGGTCTTCAAAAGTGTAGAGTCAAAGGCTCACTAATCCCAATTCTCCGCCATCACTTTCTTCTTCAGAGCAACGCCACGCGCTATGACCATGCCTCGCTTGCTTATCTAATAGTAACCTATTCCTCAGAAAAGAGAGGTCTTTTTAGTTCATTGTAGAACTTCTCATTCACTGTGTTAATTAAGAGGGAAAGCTGGTCAGAATTTATCTGTAAGTAATTCTCTTCCTTTCCAGCTTCTAGACAAAAAAAAACCTCCAAGTTATCTTGGGTTCCTTTCTCTCCCTTTCCTCCCACTTCCAGTCGGCTGCCAAGCACTGTCAGTCCTGCCTTCACAGCATCTCTTACATCCTGGCCCAAGCCTTCTCCTCCAGCCACTGCTGTGGCTCCCTGGTTAGCCTCCTCGCTGGCCTTCCAGGTTCCTGTCTGTCCTCCTCCACCACATCCTCCACAGTACAGACATAATTGTCTTCTTCCAGTGCCTGGGGCCCAGTAAGGGCTTAGGAAATGTTCACTAACCCTGAATCTTTGCTTTTCCCACCATCTTATTCAGAACTCTAAAGGCATCCCTTGACAGCCACCACCCTGCGCCCAGCACATGAAGTCTGAACTCCTTGGCCTGCCCCTGGAGAGCCCCCAACTCTAGCCTGGCCCACTGTCATTGCCACCCTCTATGGAGCGCCCATCTGGCCATCATGAGGGACCCCTTCTGGTGCAGGCCTGCTTCTTGTCCTTCGCCCCCACTACTCCCTCTACTTGCAATGCCCTTTCCCACAGACACATACTACCCACTCTGCAGGACCCAACTCCAGGGCCTCCTTCTCCTTGAAGGCATTCCTGATCCCACGCAGCTGGATGCGCCCTCTCCTAAGTAAGGAGAGAGCACTCTTGTCCTCCGGCTCTGGAAACTCATTGTCGTTTAAGTACATGTCATCTGAGGTTGTGCATATTTTGAGAACATCTATGTCTTCACTGCAGTGTCGTGTAAAGTGCACACCAGCCTGGCGGCCACATAGCAGGTGCCAGTGAACGCTGCGTCTCCCCGTTTCTGTCAAGCTTTTGGTTAAGATCAGCTGCTAAAACCTCTGCAGCACAACTTTTCTTGAGAAGCCCAGGGATTTCACCATTGTGTCTTTCTGCTTCTTTTAGGGACAATCGTATGGGGTAGCGGAACACAACAGACTGGAGTCCAAATCATCTTGGTGATTTTAGAAAATTTGTCTAACTTCTTCATTTTTTTTCACCTTTAGGATAGACTTCTTATCCACTAGAGTAGAACTGTAAAGACTGAGCTTATGTCAGCAAGAGACCCCCAAATAGAAAGACTCAAAGAAGCTAGAAGTTTATTGTCCTTTCATGTAATGACCCAGAGGCGGGCAGGTGGTTGAGGACAGGCAGGAGCTGGTCTCTGAGGCCAGCCAGGGACCCAGGTTCCTTCTGCTGCATGGTTCTACCATTGCCCAGATGAGCTAAAGTTTACTTACAGCCCCTCAACCATATCTACTGCCAGTTCCCAGGAAGGTGAGCAGAGAGGAAATAGCTCCCACAGTGAGGACTTCACCCCAAAGTTGTACATATCACTTTTGTTTGAAACCTATTGGATAGAACTTAGTCACATGACTACACCTAGCTGCAAGGGAGGCCTGGAAATGTTTATCAGCCCCAAGAATCTGATTCTCCCATCTTCCGATTCAGGAATAGCTAGGAAGTCACATACACTGCTAAAATTCAAGGCAGGGAGAGGTCCTGTTACTAAAAGAAGGCAGCTGAGAATGGATAAGGGGAGACAAGTACCAGTCTTTGCCACACCTCCCTCACAGAGTTGTTGCAAAGATCAAATGCAAAGACTGGGAAAGCAGCCAACATTAACCTGCAGCAAAATCAGCATTCATTCCCTCCTAATTATCTCCTTACTCTCCACTTGCCGAGCAGCCTTCCACTTAGCAAGTTCTCACTATATTTTTGATGAATGAAGAATGCACAAATGAATGAGTTCATTTTGAAGGCCCACCATTTCTAACTAAATAAAACCATTTGTAATTAATCGCTGTTGTAGGCAAGCTTGTTGCTAACGTCGTTTACGCTGGTTTACTGTGTAAGTGGATAAAGAGCTCTCTTTCCACATCATCAATTTGCCAAACTAATGGAATTCTGCTGAGTACCCCTAAGCCTCAAAGGTTCCCAGATGAGGAAGACTGACATTATTAAGACCTATGGCTTAGTGTGTGATTGCTAAACTGCATTTTATGTGGATCCCTGCTGTTTCTGCGGAGATCAGATAGCCCAGGAAGCAATCCACGCCAGCCAGCCGCTCACATTCTTTAGTCTGAGCGCTCATGTTTGGACTCTTTCCAGGGACCCGGGGATGGAGCAGTGGATGGGCGGGTGAATCGGGGGCTTGGCTCTCCAGGAGAAGCTGAACAGGATTAGAGGTCACGGCAGCCTGTGACTCCTGGGAGAAGAGCCTGTGGAGAAAGGTCTACACCAGAGCAGCTTCCCTGTGAGGAATTCCTGGGGTTCTCTACCCCTATGCTAAGCATGGAGCAGCCTCAAAACCAGCTGCTGTCGGCTGGAGCCTGTTGCTCCAGCTGTAATTCTGCAGCCTATCACCGTAGTCCGTGGACTCTCGGAATTCTTTGCAGGGAAGTTCTTAAGCAGTGACTCAGCGAAGGTCTTAAAAAGTCCAGGAATTGTCATTTAAAGCAATCCCCAAGGCTCCAAGAAACTAAGCAAACTGACCTAAATAGAAAAGCAACTTTCTGATGGCTACTGGGAGGCCGCCACAGCCTCACTGCACACATGGTCCAGAGGAAGCCAGGAAAGGGTACAAAGCCGCCCTGCAGAAACCCCGTGAGATTCCAGGGCAGCCTCCCTTGATGGGGGCGGAAGTCAGGAGCCATGTGACCGGGCAAGTCAATCAGCACTGGCCCAAATGGTCCGGATTCCCAGGGCTCCCCTGTGACTTCCCCTATCGACTTCCTCTTCATTATCGCCTCACTCAGGACCACTTCCTACTCCCTCCTCTTGCAGAGTTTCTGTGTTTACCGCTTCTCTTGAAACCTCAGAATTTGTATACTAAGATATTTCCTGAAATTGGACTGCGCTCACCCAACCGCTCACAATCTTCTCTTTTTATCATCCTCTAGGCTAGTATCAAGATTCCTGGAGAGAAAACACGTCAGATTGCTAATTGTGGATGAATATATGAGTGTAATTGTATGTGTGCGTATACGTGTGTGGGCACATGTATGTATATATTTAGGGATTTTCCTAAATAACCACTTACTCAAATAATGTTTCAGGGTGTCTGCTATGCCCACGTATTGCTCCAGGTGCAAACAGCCAGCAGTGCATAAAACAGACTAAGTACCTCCTTTGCTGATAACTGGGGTAGACTCACAATAAACAAATAAATATTACATAGTAAGTGGGGGTCTCTGTATACACTACGTACTCACATGCACACACACACACCAGCTGGTATATAATCTAATAATTAGATGCCCAATAAAAATAATGAGAGCTAATATTTATTGAATACTTATTAAATGTCAGCTGTTCTTTGAATTCCTAATAACTCCCAAACTAGGAAATACTATTACCTCCACATGCAGGCAGAAAACTGCGGCCCAGGGAGAGAACACAGCTAGGAAGTACAATGTGAAATTCGAGCCCAGACACTGTCTCCGAGCCTGAGTTTCCTTATTCTTTCTCTTGAAAATGGGCTGTCTTTGTAAAAAGGTGGCTGTAAACCACCCTCAGCTGCCCCTGCCGTTCTAAGAAAAGCAAGTTCCAAAGAAAATATCTGGGGATAGAGAAACATTGGGTGAGCATCGTGCCTGCAGTGTGATTTTCCTCTCCCAGTGTCTGCTTTTATCTGACAGCAAGGAAGAGGCAAAAAAGGAAAGCCTTTTCTCAGCTATGTCATAAACGCATACTTGTATTTCTTGTTTAGAAAAAGAAAGGGGGCAAAGACAAGGCTGAGTGATGGCAACACACTTCCCCACATGGAGATAACATAATTCTTGTTGATTCTCCAAGGGGTGATGGAAGGAAGTGGGGAGAGGAATCAGACGGATACATCCACAGGGAGATTCTGATTACTGGGTCCCCCTACCTCAACCCTTTGAGACCCACTAGGATAAATATAAGTTTCCTGTAGTGGCTTTGAAAATCAAGATGTCAAAGGGCCTTTGATGGAAGTTTTGGCCTAAAAGTGATTTACAGTGAGTTATTTTTATAACCACTATATTTTAGTTACTATTTATTGAATGCCTATTATGTGCAAAGCAGTGGCTAAATTTCTCAGGGACATTGTCTCATTTAGAATTAGAAACATATAATTTGCTTGAGTTCCAAGGAAAACCAGCAATTGATTAAGATTGATGACAACTATTAATGGTAAGTGGAAAATGAACAAACTCTACTTACGGAATTATTTAAATCTTATTCTAAATGGAAATATCAATCTATATAGCCATTGCCATGCTGTTAACTTAATGGGTTTTTTTTAATCAAAAGGCATAGTCAAATAGGAGAACTTGCTGAATTCTTTCTCTCATTCTTGCCTCTGGTAAGCCTCTATGGACTGCTTATCATAATAGTCATCATCAAAGCAGAGTCATTGCATGGTTAGTGTGTGAGGGAGCAACAGATTTGATAATGGAGATGCAAAAAAAAATGTAAGACGTGCATTCTGTCCTTGGGGATTGGGAGGTGTGGTTGAGAGATGGAACTTACAGGTGGAAATTCAAAAAGCACAGTGAGTGACCAGGCTCGGAGTCAGATGAGCATGCAGGTGACAGGAGCACAAGGTGAGAGAAGGTGAGGGCTCTTCGGAAGCCAAAGATTCCAGGAGGTGTCCTGGAGTCACAGATCAGTGCTTTTCTTCTGAATTCTCCCTTCTGGATCTCAGCCTCCACTCCTTGCTTTCTTCTCTCCCTTGCCCAAGTCACCGGTATCGTCCTACCCAGAAGCCAGTTTGGTCTTGAACCTCTTCTATAATCTCCTGTTTTTAGCTAATGACATATTTTCATCAGCCAACCAACATGATTTAATGGGCCCCTGCATGTACAGGTGGTAGGAACCACAGCAGGACATGGGGTAGGTAATGAATGAAGCAGAAGATACAGCTTTTATCCCTAAAACTGAAGTGGACACTTATTGGGGAAGCTGCTGTTTCACCAGAACTGCCCCTTCTCGGGGTAAAGCCCCTGATACACAGGGTGTATCTCCCATCTTCACCCTCCAGCGGGTCTTGTCTATATGCGCAACCTTGCCCCTGGCCCTAGCCACGCACCAGTTCTGAGCGAGGCCAATTTCAGATTCTCCCCTGCGAAACACCAGGCCTGGTCTTCACTGCGGCTGATTCGCATTAACAACAGGTTCTAGATGGAAGGATCTGCCGCTGAGGCCGTCGGCATGTCCTGCTTTCTCCCCTTCCCACAACTGAGCTGTTGGTTCAGCCTTCTCCCTCTATAGATACCCCAGGATTCCTCCAGTAAGTATCCTCCTCCCTTTATTTTTTGCCGAAATCAACTAGAGTTAGTGTCTGATGTTTTCAAATAAAAAGCTTAAATTATTCACAAATTGGTTCTAGAGAGTCTGTTGCAGATTCCAGGCCTTCAAGGAAAAGGTAAGCATGGGTCATTGTAGTGAGGTGGGAAGGAAGGCAGTAAGACTCTACCTTGTATTCAGATACAGGAAATTGCAACCTTGGTAAAAAAAAATGGCAAACATCTATAAGTGTTATTTCTTGTGGTCACTTGGAACCACGTGAGTGGTAAGGTTTTGGGGGGCCCAAGAGCTGCCAACATAAAGCAGTTTAAAAGAGATGAAAACGGCCAAGAGCACAGGGTCAGATGTTGCTCCTGAGTGCACTGGGATAACCTTCTGTAAGAAACCAGCAAACTGAGTCCCAGAAGCCTTCCCTATAGGCCTAAATTCAGAATCAAGGCCTTCAAGAATATACAATGGAGAAAAGACAGTCTTTTCAGCAAGTGGTGTTGGGATAACTGGACAGCAGCATGTAAAGCAATGAAGGCAGAAAAATCCTCATACCGCACATAAAAATAAACTCAAAATGTCTCTTAAAAACTTAAACATAATACAAGATACTATTAACTTCCTAAAAGAAAACACAGGCAAAACATTCTCTGACATAAACCTTAGCAATGTTCTCCTAGGGCAGTCTACCCAGGCAATAGAAATAAAAGCAGAAATAAACAAATGGGGCCTAATTAAACTTACAAGCTTTTGCACAGCATTGGAAACCATAAGCAAAACAAAACAACAACCTATGGAATGGTAGAAAATATTTGCAAATGATGAGACGGACTAAGGTTTAATTTCCAGAATATATAAACAGCTCATAAAACTTAGGAACAAAAAAGCAAACAACCCAATCCAAAAATGGGCAGAAGACCTAAACAAGCAATTCTCCAATGAAGACATACAAATGGCCACTAGGCATATGAAAAAATGTTCAATATCACTAATCATCAGATAAATACAAATCAAAACTACAATGAGGTATCACCTCACACCAGTCACAATGGTCATGTCGACTGAAATAAACGTGCAGCCTTAAAGTTAAGTTATGTTTTACTTGGCGGGAGGACTTGAGCCGGGATGACAGCCTCTCAGATAGCTCTGAGGGACTGCTCCGAAGAGGTAAGGGAGGAGCTAGGATATATAGGAGCTTTACAACAAAGACCAGGTAGTTGGAACAATAAAAGATTGCTTGTTATCTAAAGAAAGCCAGGCATCTCAAGTTAAAGAATTTAATGCTTGTCTGTGTATGGGAGGAAGCAAACATTTGGGCTCACTGAATTCATTCCTTTGACAAGTGGCTGCAGAGGCCGGGCTGCAGGCCTGTCCTCACTGGGAGGGTGGGGGGTGGCAGCCGCTGATGACTTGATTTCAGCATTCTTTGTTTACTGATATAGTTGCAGTATTTTCATTCACATTGCAGTATTTTCATTCACATTGCAGTATTTTCGTTCACAGCCATCATTCAAAAGTCCACGAACAATAAATGCTGGAGAGGCTGTGGAGAAATGGGAACCCTCCTACAGTGTTAGTGGGAATGTAGTTTGGTGCAGACATTATGGAGAACAGTATGGAGATTCCTTAAAAAACTAAAAATACACTTACCATATAATCCATCAATCCCACTCTTGGGCACATATCCAGAGGGAACCTTAGTTCAAAAAGATACACACATCCCAATGTTTGTAGCAGCACTATTTACAATAGCCAAGACATAGAAACAACCTAAATGTCCATCAACAGATAAATGGATAAAGAAGCTACAATGGAATACTATTCAGCCATAAAAAAGAATGAAATAATGCCATTTGCAGCAACGTGGATGGGCCTAGAGATCATCATTCTAAGTGAAGTAAGACAGACAGAGAAAGACAAATGCCATATGATATCACTCATATGTGGAATCTAAAAAAAGAAAAAAGAAGACACTAATGAACTCATTTACAAAACAGAAACAATCTTATGGTTACCAGGGGAAAAGGGGTGAGAAGGGATAAATTTGGAGTTGGAGATTTACAAATGTTAACCACTATATATAAAAATAGATATAAAGCAAATTTCTTCTATATAGCACAGGGAACTATATTCAATATTTTATAATAATTTTTAATGAAATAGAATATGAAAACCTATTACTGGGACACTATACAAAAGAAATTGACACATTGTAACTGACTATATTTCAATAAACAAACAAACAAACAAATAAATCCAGGCCTTAATAGAATCCCACTAGCTACTGACCTGAGGTCACTAAGACCCAAGTTCAGAAACTGGTATTTCAGGTTATGGAATTATGCCTCCACCTGCATTTACAAGCTCAGTGAGGCTTTATCTGTAGATATAATGTGATCAGGAAAAAGTGGAATTCTGGCAATGGAAATTGTGATATATGGGAAGGGTCAGAGGAAGTGGGGAAGCTAAGCCTTCAAGCCCCCCTGAAACGTTCCTCACTGCACCCCAACCCCCACCAACTGGAGAACACTAGCCATCCACACCACTGGGATCCACTGTGCAGTGATGCCCACTCTGTGACCAGCATTTGAACGAGCGTAGAGAAGAAAGAAGTTATACTGGCTAAGGAGTATCAGAAGATGGGAGAAACTGTGCTGGCACAGACTTTAAGGATAGGATGTGTGATTAGAGGCTTCATTGGCTAAGTAGTCCATAGTCTATTGCCTATCAGACGGGCTTCCAACATCACTAGAGTAAGAATGAAGGTCACCCAGCTGTCAGAGGACGGTGGCCCCATGACAACACCTTGGTCGCAGTAGCTCCTGTAACCTTGAATTATAGCCCATTGCATTTGTGGTTGTATGGGGGCACGTCAGACCGTGTTGGTCACGTGGGATGAAGTGTGCTGTGTGTGTGTGTGTGTGTGTGTTTGTGTGTGTGTTATGCTAAGCAACGTAGAAGGAGAATGTAATAGACACCAGGTGGAGCAGCTGCCTGAGTCACGACAGTGTCCCCCTCTCCGAGTTCAGCCCTAAAACTCGGGGTGGGTCCCGGAAGTCTGTCTATATTACGTGAACGTCCCCAGCACCCCACCAGCACCACCACCATAGCTGGATGCAGTGATGAGCCAAAGGCCAGGCACGGGGGGACTCTGCCCTGGGTGCAGGCAATACGGAAATCTGTAGAGAATTTAAAAACAATAATAAAAGCCACTGGAAGTCAACCTGTTTTTTATTATCACCATGTGCTGGCAATTCCAAAAAATGTCAGTGATAAAGTACTCCTTCCTGAAAAAAAAATCTTTTGTTGGTTTAAATTCTAAACCATCGCTGCATGACTGCTGACTTTTAATAATGTGTATGTAAGCTTCAAATTAGCACGTTTTCATTACTTTCCTTTATAACTTGTGTTCTCATGGAAGTTGATTTGGAGAACTCCCAATTACATGATCACACCCCAGTACACGTAGACTCAGCCACACAAGTTTGTTTAAGTGAATTCCTAGCAGTTTGGAATCATCCAAGCTCGTGTCATGGGTCCGTTCTCTGGAATACTAGGAACTCCTGCAGCTGTAGATTCAAAGTAAGCAGTAGTAGCCTGGTGATAACAAAAATGAAGAAACAGAACTCACGTTACTTCAACTCTGTCATCTGTGAATGTCAGGAGAAAGGGCAAAAGAAGCTGGTCTTACATGGACCAAGGAAATCAAGAGGATGTTGGTTGACTTCCTTGATCACCAAAAACCCAGACACTTGATAGAAATCAGTGGGTCAGATAATGTTACTATCTACAATCATTCAGACATGAACTCTGATTTTCATAGAACAATATCTTCAGAAGTTTTAACTAACAAGAAAAAAATGTTCGATGAATTTTTTATTTTGCTAGAAATTGTTCCACTATGTCAAGACTTGAAAGCCACTAGAATCAATGCCTATGACTCAAAGACAAGAACAGTGTTGCAGTTTCTAGAATTTATTGTAAAATGGGATCTTTGCGAATCTCTGCTAAATTTATTTTTATGTTTAAAATTTTACCTATTTATTCATGTTTTACTTCATATGAGAGAAACATTTTTAGACTAAAATTAATAAAAAGTATTGTTCAGTCAACCAAGAGCAAAGAGAGATGGACATATTATAATGCCTATTAAACATAAATATGCCAAGATTTGTTTTGACAAAATTGTTTGCAAGATACAACTTGAAAACAAAACTGAAATGTTATTATTCACTGCTGTGGCAGACCAATATGCAAGTATCAATTTATTTTCCTTTTTTTCCAAAAAAATATGATGTAGTAAAGCGTATTATTTCATTACATTTTCCCTTCATTATTCTGCAATAGTTATTTTATTTTGTATCTTTTTTATTTACTTTTTATTGGGACGACTGTATATACAAAGTTGAATAATAAACTTTTTTTCACTGTGTTTCTTTTCTGCATAATTATTATTATTAGCTGTATTTCATGATTCTTGTTGAAAATCTGTTCCAGGTCTAATATGCCACGTACATTCCTAGCTGGTTGATCCAGAGCATGTAACTGACCCAAACTGGGGGCCAATCAGTCCTTCTGCTACGGAGCCTGCCAGCTGCCCTGCTTCTGCTCTTCCCACAGCCTCCTTGGATCGTGTGCGAGACCCTAGAATCATTCCAGTAACCTCACCCGAAACCTTGGAGCCAAGATCAGTGTCTACTCCAGGGATAACTGTTTTTACACAAGGGAGGACCTCAGGGTAGAGGAAGAAAGAAAAGACGGAAAAAGTGCGGTCAGCCAAAATGCTGCAGTGTAAACCCACCCCTGCTCCCCTGTTCCCTCTGTGGGTGAAACCTCTGAGTCACGTCTCCGGACACGGTGGACAGTGGATGCACAGGAAAGGGAGGCAGGGCAGGGGTGCAGTGATGTGGTACCTGAGCAAAGGATGCCTGCGTACTGGGAGAGTGCCACACCTCCCTTCTCTCTCCAGAAGCCCCCCGCCCAGGACTATCTTGTGCCACCTAAGCACGTGGGTTGTCCTTGTTAAAAGATGACAGTGATATCAACCCCTAGGGTGGCCACTAAAAATTGTGAACACCTAGAGTCCAGGATCACGCATTAGATATGAATCGTGGACATCTGCAGAGCTGCCTGCCCGGCCTGCTCGCAGCCCCCAAGCAAGGCAAGAGCATCCTGATTCCTGCATGAGCCCAGCCCTCTGGCCTCAGCCAGCTGCCCCAGGGCTGGACCTGACTCCATCTGAACCAAGGAACTTCTTCCCTGGGAATTCTTGACTGGGGATTAAGAATGTCAGGGTCAGACTCTCTCCTATGGGGAAGCTATTGCCGGTCATGTTTCTAGAAAGCCAGACTGCAGTGGCAACGAGAAAGGCAGAGATAAACAGGCGAGAGAATAACAGAGTCAGGTGGCATCTGAGTCTCTTGTTCCAGCCACATCCATGCCCTCCGCATGGTTTGGTGGTTCTACACTTCTAAGGATTCTGGGAGGAATGCATTCCTCTTCTTGCTAACTGAGGTGAGGTTCTGATATTTGCAATCAGAATTACACAGGATGCGTGAACCTTGGCTGCGCTGGGTTATTTTTCAAAAACAAGAGCAAAATTGGGAGGTTAGAAGAGTGAGGAACCCTCACACCAATCCACCTGCCAGTCGTGACTTATGATTTTACAAACCTGGCAGCTGCATGCTTGACCTCGCTACGTCATTTCAAGGTGCTGCCCGCACTTGGGGGGCAGGGCAGCCAGCAGCGGGCAGGGAGCATCACCAGGGCTGGCAGGACGGCTCTGGCCAGCTGAGGCTCCCAGCCCCGGGGTCCAGCCGCTGGGCCTGCCCATCTGCTTCCTGCTGGATTTCTTCTCTCTTATCCCTCCCAGAGAGGAACCCCCTTCTCTCTCCTGATCTACTGGAGGGAGATCAGTCTCCAGGGAGCTGTCCCTCAGGGTCCAGAGGCGAAGGAAGGGAGGAGACATTTAATACCTGCGGTGCGCAGGCGCTTTAATGTAGAACCTCTCATGTAGTCCCGACAAGACCGCGTGAGGCAGGTCCTGTTCTCCTCATTCTACTCGCGAGCGCACCAGAGCATTGTTCCTCCTACTTCTCCCTGTGTCTGCAAATAGCACACATGATTCTCTCCCCATCTCACCGTCTTTTTTTGGCCTTGTTTGCTACATAAGAGGCGGTGCGGAGAGAAAGCCAGCTTCTGCTGGTTCCTGAAGACAAGATGCCAGGGGACGATGCTATTTTCACACCAAACCTGGTTTCCTGGTGGGCACACAAATTGTGGCCTGCTAAAATAGCAACTCTGGCAAAAACGTCTCCAATCTGCTTAGATGTGCATCAAATTAGGAGCTAGACTTGCAGTTAAGCCAGCTGACTGTTTCTAATGAGCTGGAAACAAAACTCCTTTTAAAGCTACCAGCCATTGGCCCAGAGTCATCAGCACAACTAGAAACATGGGCCCCTAAAGCAAAACCTCCTCCTATCTTTAGTTCATTTCAACCCTAGCATCTCCGTCATTATCCATTGCTCTGTTCCAGCCCCTGCCGTCCAGGACTGTTGCCTTTACGCATGTGCATGCAACTTTAATAGTAATAGAAAGCAGCGATCAAACCCAGGCCTGGGTCTGTGGTCCCTGCCCTCAGGAGGAGATGGACACAACCCTCTGGCTGTTTCCTTTGCACTGTCCATACTCCCTCTCAACCCTGCGAGACTGTTTCCAGTCAATGCCAGAGTTGCTGGACCAGTTGCTACAGCCTCTGTAAATCACAAACTCAGATGCTACAGGGGGACCAGGCAGGTAGTAATAAAAACAGCTGACATTTTATCACATATGATGGCTTGCCTCCAAGCCTTTGGGTCTGCTGTTCCGTCTGCCTGCACACCCTTCCCCACAGAGCTCCACGTGGCTTGCTGTTCACGTCCCTCAGGTCTTTTCTGGAGGGCTGTCTTCTCCGTGAGGCTTCCCTAACTATCCTGTTTAAATCGCACCACCAGCATTCACCACTGCCTTCCCCATTTTATCTTTCTCTATAGCATTTGTCAGTATGTTTAGCATGTAACTTTTTTGCTTATTGTCTGTCCTCCCCTGCTCCCACACTAGGTGCCATAGAGGCAGAGATTAGTCTGTTTTGTCCCCTGATGTGTCCCCAGTCCCTAAGACTACCTGGCCCATAGTAGGGGCCCAACAATATTCATTGTAGCCTCAAGGCCAGGCACTGTGCTAAACACTTGGGTATAGCAACTCATTTAACCCTCATGACAAACCTGTGGGGTGGGTACCATTTGTTGTTGTTGTTGTTGTGTTGTTGTTGTTGTTATGATGATGCTTGTTTTGCAGATGAAGAGGCTGGAGTACAGAGGGGTTAAGTTACACAGCTAGTTAGGGGTGGACCAGAACTCAGACCCGGTGGAGTAACCATGCTCCCAACCATTCCACTGCTTCTGACACACTGTACAACACGACACGGGCTGGTGGGAACTGGGACAACTGGAAAGTGCTTACCATGCCCAAAAGCATTCCATTAAAAACAAAAATCCTGTCCTGTACTCCCCCCCCAAAAAAAGAGTCCTTTGCCTTATTTAGCCTCTGGGCCACCAGTTGGATGAGGATCAACCTAAAGCAGAAATTGCAGACAAAAATAGGCTTTTATTGGGTTAGGAGGAATAGAGATTTAAAGAAAGATTCCCCAACTAGTTCCCCAACTAGACCTTGGGGGTTGAGGAACCCACAGGGTTTTTTTGTAGGGGAAGTAGTCAGGTTTATTTATTTATTTGTCTAAATTCTTATTTTTTATTGAAGTGTAATCAGTTTACCATTTTAGTTTCAAGTGTACAGCAAAGCGATTCAGTTATACATATGCATACATATATTTTTTTTCAGATTCTTTTCCATTACAGCTCATTACAAGTGTTGAATATGGCTCCCTGTGCTATACGGTAGGGCCATATTGTTTATCTATTTTATATATATGTGTATCTGTTAATCCCAAACTCCTAATCTTGGAGTTACTGGGGATTGAACCCAAGACCTTGTGCATGATAAACACAATCACTCTAGCACTGAGCTACACCCTCCCCTCCACCAACCTGCAGGTGTTTGTTTTTTTTTTTTTTCTTAGCCATTTGCCCTTTGGCAAGAGTGTCCATGCTAAGGAGGATTCTGGGTAGCTGTCTGAGCAGTTATCTTTCTGTGGCCCCCTGGGACCCTTCCTGGAGACCTGATCTCAGGGGCCTGCCAAACAAAGGTGGTAGGCTGTTGAGTGACACAGGCTGAACTTCTGGGACAGCAGTAGCTTCACAGAGGAAGGACCAAGACATGTGCATTGTCCTGGCACTGTGGTGGCGTTGACAACTCCTTCCGGGGGGACGGTGTTGCTCAAGTGGTAGAGCGCATGCTTAGCATACACAAGGTCCTGGGTTTAATCCCCAGCACCTCCTCTAAAAGTAAATAAATAAATAAACCTAAGTATTTCCCCCCACCCTCAAAATTAAAAATACATACATACATACATACATACATACATACATACATACATACACCTCCCTCTGTGTCTTCCTAGACATCCCCAAAGTAGTCTGTTTCTTTGGTGGCTGGGAGGATGTGGTTCAGATGCCAGCTTGCTTCAGACCTCAGGCATCTCACACTAGGGTATCTGGTTCAGGTGGACTAGGGATTGGAATGTCAGCCAAAGCCTTCAGAAATGCCTTCAGGCGGTAATGCTCAGAAGCCACAGATATTTGCTGAACACCATAGACCACATTAACATCGTGACCCAGCCTGTAGGAAAGATCAAAAGGACTTTTTCTCTTCTGTGGGGCAGCTATATCAGATAATAATCAAGCCAATCTCTCCATGCAACTAAAAATGGCTACAGCTTCTCAGTTCCTTTAACACTCACTCAGTAACCCTGGGCGAGCCCCTAGTGGTGTCAGCAATGTGCTGTGGAGTGGCGCAGACAGGCAGGAGGCAGCTCTGCTCCCGAACAGTGAGATGAGCTCTGTATTAGATCTGTGCGTGGAAAGCTGTAAGCATGCTGGGGATGTCGGGGGAACCACATGCCCCGTCTGAGATATGTTTTTTTATTGAGGGGAAAAAAGAAGCAAATCAGAGCCAAGGTGGGTGGACTGTGTTCAAGGAAGAGACCTTCCAAGGGGGCTGCCAAGTGGACAGGTTGGGGCAGAGGGTTCCTTGCAGACAGGAAGGACCGTGGAACCATCCCTGTGTCCAGCCCTGGGGTGGGCTGACCCACAGCACATGGAGTGCTGTTCAGCCCAAAGGTGCCTGAGCAGGGTCCAGTGCCCTGTCCTCTGGGGCTGAGATGGAAGGAGTCTGGCATTGGGCCAATTCAGCATTCCCCCACCCTTGATGTCCCATCATTTCACGGAATAGAACTTGCCTTTGGTACTCTGCGTCTCACTGAGTCCCTGCTTCTGTAAGTGGATGCCACTACCCGCTTCTCTGTGCATAGTGGTTAAGATCTTGCTGAACCTGAAAGTCACACACATGTGAGTTCAGATTCCTGCCATGCTGCGTCCTGGCTGTGTGGACCTTACGTAATCTGCTGACTCTTCTGGAGTCTCCATCTCCTCGTCAGTAAAATGGAGGCGTGTCTAAGTCAGAGGAGCACTCACAGGATTAAGCGAGAACAGGCAAGTTAGAACTACACATATCACGTTAGCACAGAGAACTCAGTAGCATTTTCTATTAAGAGAGGGTATGAGAAGTGCTTTGCAAAGTAGAAAGGCCAATGCAAATGAGTTATGATGATTTTTGTTACATGATTCCATGAGAGCAAGGATTTTTGTCTGTTTTGTCCACGGCTGCACCTCTAGAGCCCGGGCCTGGCATATAGCAGGCACGCCGTGATATCTGTGGCATGGATGGAAGCATATAAACTGAGAACTCAGAGGGCTGGGACTGGACAGGAAGCCTGCCAGTACATGGAGCAGGGATACAACTCTGCCTGCCTCTCCAGAGCGCATCTGAACCCCCAGACATAACCCTTCCAGAACCCTCTCTCACTTGGCTGCAGACTGGGTGGCACGTGCATGTCCCTGCTCCATCCAAGCCAGTTCCAGTCACCGCCTCCGGGCAGGGGCTATTTTGGATCTGAGCGTGTCAGGAACATAAAAGGACCAGTCTTGGAAGTTATGGCCAAGACACGGGCAGAGGGTTCTGGGTTCTCTCACCACGTCTAAGCTGGGGCCTGAAATAGCTGTGAGGCTAAAGAAAATCTCAGAATAGCTCTTGGCTTCACCACAATTCCAGGCTAGAGCACAACACATACCCAACAGGGGCCAAAGAGGAGGCGCACACAGCAGGTCACTGTGTGTGTGGGAAAGTCCTTTGGGGAGAAAAATGAAAATCACGATACAAAACCCAGGCTTATCCTTGTTTGGGGAAGAGTGACAGCATTTTCAGCGACACCAGTGGTACAGCCAGTGGATGGTGGTCACTGTCACCAGGTCATGGAGCCATGTGTGGCATGGCTGGGGGTGCTTAGCACTGGAGATCCCTGGAATGGGAGCTTCTGAACATCCAGGAGGGTTTCAAAAGTAGTCAACTCACCAGGATGTGGCCTGCCCCAGCTGAGAGGGCACAGAGGTCCTAAATCACCGAGTGCCACGTGTGCTCGTCACGGGGCTGTGAGTCCTGAAGACCTTATCCTATTAATTCTCACACAGGACTGAGAAAGCAGAACCATCACTCCCACTTTACAGGTGAGAGAACTGGGGCTCACAGGCTTCAAGAACTTTGGCTCAATCAGTAAGCAACAGAACTGGAATGTGAACGCTGGGCTGCGTGATTCCAGTGCATTTCAGCTGGGGCTGCACAAATGGGTGGAATTCTGATCCCTGAGAGGGGACAGGGTGGTGAAGAGGACATGATTCCAGCCCTCAGGTGTTTGGGAGCTGTCTCCTGCAGCCTCTGGGAATGCCGTTGAAACCACGAGGGTCCAAGTCAGCACTTTAACATGGACACAGTTGGGGCTGGAGAGTCTGGAGCTCTCCGGATGGCCTCGTGGTCCAAACCCTGCTCCTGGGGCAGGCACCCCCTCTCCAGCATCCCTGAGAGATGGGAGGTGCCGGCAGGTGGGGTCCAGAAGGAGCCTAGAGGAAGCAAGGAGGCTACCCACTCCCACTCCCCACCCTACTGGGCTCACACCTCTTGCTATTTCTGCCTTTGGAGTTTCCTCCTTTCAGTCCCATCACCTACTCCGGGAAGTACCACATCCCCTCTCCCAGGATCTGAGGCTTTCCTCCAGGATAGACATCAGGCTGCTTTTCAGCAATAACCATGCTACCCTCAGCAGTGGCTGTGCGAAGCAAGGGAGGTGGTGTCGTGTGAGACAAAGAGCTCAGACTTAACCATGACCTAGGTTAGTCCAGCGCCCATACCTATTCTGTTGCCTAAGACCCCCAGCATCGTCAACATGCCAACATCCACTGTTTTTATCCTCCAGCCGCTTATCCCTTTCAGGCAGAGTCTCACTTCTCTAGAAAAGTGCTGGGAAGGTGAAGACACCAGGGAAGGTGTGGAGAAGGAGCCCGCCACGAGGGGGCAGTATGGAGCACAGTCCCCACCTGACATCTTACCAAGGGCTTGCTTTTCCTTCCTCAAAGCCCCAGGACCAGCCACCAGTAGACTTATTCCAGGGGATCCACCAGCTTTGAATGGAGAATCTTCACATGCACTGTTTTCATTTAAAGTACGAGCATATTCTGAATCCCCCGACAACGCGTATAACCGAGGACTGCACGTCAAGTCTGTTCTTGACACTCAGCAATACTCAACAGCACTGTAACTGGCATGAACAAACAGGTCAAGAAGAGAGGCAAATGCAGTGGGGAAATAACGTGCTTGTTCTGGGTGAAGGCCATGTGATACCGTCACACTGAGGTTTTGCAGTTATTCCAGGAGCGCGGCTGCCATGCCGTTTAGGGCAAGCCAGGAGCCAAGGGACCGGTCCCATGGCTGTCATCTCACCAGGGCAGCTGACTTCCTGCAAAACCACCTCTCCGATTCCATTCCGTTAGACACTTTGGGCTCTACTTGTTTTATTCTCTTCATGATGGTTAATCTGTACATGGACTTCAGATTTAGGGCTGTGTGATTTAGTAGTTTATATCTCGTTTTATACAGGTACATATTTAAGTAACATTTGAAAAATTAATTTAAGTCAACACTGGTAGACTGTGAACATTTTTTTCTTAGAATTTATGTTACGATGTGATCACACTTAAGCCCGGGTGAGAAAGCCAAAGCACTGGGAGTCAGGGAAGACGGGACGGGGAGGCTGCAGTGTGATGCTCTAGGCTATGTCCCCTCTGGAAGAGCAGAGGCCACCGATGCCCCAGGAGGATGCTGGGACTTGGAACCAGAAGGAGCGGGTTCCAGTCTGGGTTTGGCCACCTTGCAGCTGCTACTTACACCTCAGGGCCGCGACTTCCTTGGCACATTGGCTTCCACCTCTAAATTCAGGCTGTCAGTGAGCTTCCTGTCCCCAGCAGCCCCCTCCGTGGCTCCCCTAAGCTGATGGATCAGGGGCTGCTGGGAGACGAGAGACTGTTCCATCTGTGCTTTGAACGGCACAGACCTGCCCGGCATGTCTGGCTGCTGCCAGCCCTCCAGTTAAGCCATTGGTCACTCTCCATCAAGTCCATGAATAAGGGTCAGGGGCTATTAAGCACCAGAGCGTGGCCGGCCCTTCCTGGAAAGAGGCCGTACTTGCTTGGACTGTCTTTTCCCATCGGCACAGCCAGTATGCCCGGACCCCTCAGACCAGCGACTCTGCAGACCTGGGGTTGGAAATATGAGACCCTCCTTCTTTTCAGAGGTGGGGATAGAGCCAAAGCCACTTGGCAAAGGAAATGTCTGAAATCCCTGGGGCCTCATCTCTCCAGGACAAGAATCCCTTTGAAAAGATCCCCCTTCTTCAAAGTTCAGGCTGATCATCAACATCAATAACAGTCAGCATTTTAAAATAGGTCTTTATAAGAGGGGAGGTTGTAGCTCAGTGGTAGAGCACAGGGCTTAGCATGCACGAGGTCCTGGGTTCAACCCCCAATACCTCCATTTAGAAAATAAATAAACCAAATTAACTCCCCTGACAAAACAAAACGAAACATAAACTAAATTGGTCTTTATAAAAGACATTCACATATACTATCTTATTTAATTGTCAGAATAAAGAGCTCTGGGAGAAAGAATGCAAGACATGGAGGTAAATAATGTGCCTGAAAACACAGTTATAAAGCGGTCAGTGGAGACCAAAATCCAGACATTGGGACCCAGAGCCCTTATTCTTTCCACCCCAGGTGCTGTTTTCAGTTACACAGTGTTCAGGGCAGTTTTGCAGCTGGCCCTGGGAGGCCCTCCCTCCCCTGGGAGACTTACAATGTCACACTTACCAGATGTTCAGGTGTTAGCTTCCTAACTTAACCGCAAGATACCAGGATGCATCTTGGAGTCCCTGAGAACACTCACGCATAAATGCCCATTGATTTGGTTGTGCTTTAAGAGAATAAAGTTGGAGAGCTTTGGCCATAAAGATTTCCTGTTCCTTCGAAATATGTTTCTCTGGCTTGTCACTGATGAACTTCCTTGAACAGAGGACAAACATTTTCATTCAACAACAGGTATTTGATCCTTTTCTAAAAGGGAAGGGCCAGGACAGGGAGTCTAAGACAGGGACTAGGGAAGGAGAAGGGAAGCAGGTTGGCACTCAGATATTAACCTTTGTCTCCTTCATGTTGCCTTCAATATCTGGAAGACGTATAAGCTGAGAACCCGACTACATTGGAGATTCTCAAACCTTTTGTTTCAAAGTGAAATCTCACTTGGAAGCGCAATATTGAACTAGAACAGGCAAAAGTACCCTTATTAAAGTGGAAGAGCCAGGACCCTGGAGCCACACCCACAGTCCCTATGCCACCTCCTCCTTCCTGGGGTCCCCAGGCACGGTTTGGCACAGTTTGACAATCACCAGACCAGATGCCTTGCTAGCTGGCTCCAGGGAGACAAAGATGAGTGGCACTCAGGTCCTGCCAGCAATGAGCTTTCAGATCGTTTCACCACGTGGTGATACAGGCTGGGACAGAGGGTGCCTGGGTGCGGGAGTGGCTCCCTGCTGGGAATGAGGGGTGTGGGGGTGCAGGGGAAGCATCTCAAGAAAGGACGGAGCTGGAGGGACGTTTAGAACACTTTGGTAAAATAAAAATGAAAAACGTTTAAATTGAAAAAAATCTACGGATGTTTAAAGATAAAATCAAAAAGAACAGAAATGAACTTATTTATAAAACAGACTCACAGACATAGAAAACAAACTTAGGGTTACCAAAGGATAAATTGGGAGTTCAGAATTTGGAGATACTAACTAAAGTATATAAAATAGATAAACAACAAGGTCCCACTGTACGGCACAGGGAACTATATTCTATACCCTGTAATAGCCAATAATGAGAAAGAATATGAAAAGGAATATATATGTATAACTGAATCCCTGTGCTGTACACCTGAAATTAACACATTGTAGATCAACTACACTTCAATAAAAAAAATTGTTTCAAATTTTAAAAAAATAGCAGACAAAAAAGATAGAATCATACTCTACGAGGTCACTGCCAAAACAGTTCTCATCCCTGGAGGACAACCAGGATGCTAAAGGGTTGGGGGAGGGTATAACTCGGTCACAGAGCCCATGCTTGGCATGCACAAGGTCCTGAGTTCAGTCCGCAGCACCTCCACTAACAACAACAACAAAAAAAGCCAAAGGTCAAGAGGCCGTGTCACTGTCCGAGGGGCAGTGGTGCTGGTTCCGTAGCTGGCTTCCTTGCCAACTGATCATGAATGTATAATTCTGCCCGGGAAGCCAGATCACCTCTGGGCTTCTCAGAGACCGAGCAGCACCTCGCCATGGCCCTCAGGAGCCCCCTGAGTATGCTAAGTGTCAAGGTCTAGAAGGGGCAGCACTTTACCACCGAGCCTCCGTGACCAAAGCCCGCGCCCGCTCTGAGCCTGGCCTTCCCCGTCCTTTGTGCTTTCTCCCTGAATCTCTCTGTCTCTCTTTTCCCTCCATCCCTCCCTCCAGAATCCTTCTGAAATCTAGAATATTTAATGACATGGAAAAAACATCATGATATACTGTTAAGCCAAAACTAAAAAGCTTACAAAGCAGTGTACACCATATAATTCCACATTTATGTGTAAGATGAGATTAATTGGGAAGGGGCCCCTCTTGCCTGCCTCAGTTCAGAAAAATTTGAGAAACAGAACCAAGGAGCAGCCAACAGAGGCCAAACTATCAGCAGTTCTATGGAGAAAGCTCGTTCAGGCCCATCTGGGTAAGAACTAGGAGTGGGAGCAGGAGGGAAGGCTGGGTGGCCGGCGGGGAGGCTGGCCCGGGGGAGAGAGGTGCAGGCCGGCCCAGCAAGCCCAGCTCATTGTGCCCGAATTCTGCAGGTGGAGTGAGTCCCTCTTCTTCCCCGGGGCAGGCACAGGTGATGCGAGGGAGACGGGCCAGGGCTGCAGCACTCACCCATCTCCTTCCTCGGGAGAAACACCAAAGCCACTCTCAGCCTTCCTTGGGTAACCTGCCCTGGCGATCCCTCTACCACCTCTCAGATCTCGCAGTGGATGCCTGACATCTGGTCCAGCAAGCCAGGTGCATCCGAGTCTTCACCTGTGAAGTCAGGAGATCGTGTCATGAGCACCCTTTCTTCTCCGATGGCATCTGGCTTTGGAGTTGCAGGGCAAGTTTCCTACCTCATGCCTGTGGACTCTGAAGGGATCTGTGGAGGGGCTCAGAACGGGGAGAGGTGTATACAGACTTGCATGTGCATGTTTTTCTGGAAGGATGATCCATACTTTTCCTGGGATTCTGGAGTGGGGCCCAAAAGCTTCCGAATGATTAAGAACCACTGTGCTCCCCAAGTTGAGGGTCCTGGGACGTTTCAGCTGGAGAATTGTTCTCATCTATTTGCAAGGCAGTCATGTGAAAGAAGGCAAATGCTGCGTGGCTTCCTAGGAAGGCAGCGGGGCCAGTGGTAAAACTCTCAGGGAGGCCAATTTCAGCTCACTATGAGGATCAACAGTTGAGTGATGAAAAGAGAACAGACAGTTGCCCGAAACAATGGGTTCCTCATCAGGGAAATATTCAGTCAGTGGCTGTTCGTGAAGCTGGGGTGCAAGATGGACTGATGGCCTCATGGGTCTGGTCCAGCTCTCAACTGGACTGAAGGAAGGCCGTGGTTCCTGATGCTGGCTCAGACGAGAAAGTGAAAAAGGAGAAAAAGCTGAGCTGTACTTTTGAATTGTAGGGAGAAACCCTAGGTGTAGAAGGCTGATTGAACTGATCACTTATTGGCTTTATTTATACCCCTCAGTGGAAGAGGACATCTTCAACAGGGTTGGAGAGCCTCAGAGCTCAAGTCCGCAAGAGCTGGGAGGTACTGGACGCTCCTGACACTTATCTTGCTGAGCTGCTCAGGGCTGGACCTGGGCCCTGGTACCTGGGAACCACAGGATCTATCTCTGTACTCTTTTAGGCAGCTTTTCTCAACTGTATTCTGTGTGATATCATGTAAAAATACTTATGGATTTTCTTCAAAAATTATTTTTGAAATATATGCAAGAAAAACATTAAGTATATTTATGCAATTTTTATAGGTTACATACTTTTAAGGCCAGCATACCATATGGAGAACACCATTCTCCGAGAAGACCTGATGTTGGAAATTCCAGGAACAACAGCGTTGATTCAGCATTTACCACCTCAGGTCGTGTTGACAGGTGGCTTATGGTCAGTGATTACTGACATCTTGGCTTCTAATTTGAACACATATTTTCTATTTAGTCAATGGTCACTGTATCCTTTTTCATTCCATAAACATTGGGTTCTTCTGGAGCTATGGCTCAAAGGAGGAACGTTTTATATGAAAAGCAGAGTTATATGGGTCTCACCTCGTCTGAATCAAAAAAGCAAATAGACGGACTACTTCAAAGCAAAGGTGAACAGACATGGCCTTTGATTTCTAGAAAAAATGGAAGAGTGTTGCTGCGGAGGGAACAATGGTTTGAGGGCAGCCTAATCAGGATTATCACCAAATTATCACCAACTTGTTTCACAGAGGCAAACATTGCCTCTTATCCCGGTTTTCCTTATTTGTGAAGTTGTCACACCCTCGCCGGCCACCTGGATGTGGCCGGCAAATCTCCAGCAGGCGAATGGGTCCTCATGGGCTGGGGAGCCCTGCGGGGCAGAGCAGTACACCTGAGCCACTCAGCTCAAAGAGCAGCCCGGGATAGGTTGCCCACCAGGGGATCTCCAAGGGGTCCAGCTATACAGTTGATAACCTGGCCATTTCTCGGTGACTCCCACTGGGTTGAGCCCTCATGGTAGAGGGTACCCAAAACTAGGGAACCAGACCTGGCTGGAGGAGCTCTGTGATGTGAGAAAGAGGGGCCCCAGCATGGGTGCCAAGGCCAGCCGACAGCCCCTGCATTTCCTAGAGAAGGTGAAGAAGGAGGCTGACTAGCCGGAGCAGTGGGTGTGCTCCAGCGGGAAGAGGGCAGGCCCGGGGAAAGGTGTCTGAGAGTACAGATGCCTGGCCTGGGTAATGTTGCCCGTGGAGGAGCCTAGGAGGGAAGCCAAGGCAGGGAGAGGTTGCCAGCTTCCCTTCCTTGTCTGGGCAGGATCCCGAAGCTCATAAGACCTCTGTTCCCTTTAAGAACTGCAGCTACTAAAGGAGAAACCAGTCTTGGCCGTGGCACTGACCAGTGTCCATCCCTCCCAGACCTCCTGGTTAGAAAACCCTGCAGTGAGGTGAGTGGGGCAGGTGCCACCGATCTCCCGATTTTGCTGCTGCATCTCAGGGCTGTTGGGAGACTGTTTCAAGGTCACTCAGCACGTAAGAGGCACATTCAGGGTTTGAAATTGGATCTTCCAACTCTGAAGTCCAAGATCTTTCTGATATTCACGCCACCTTGCCCACATACCTCAGGGGGTATGCACCTTCCTTTCATAAAGGAGGCTACTGTGGACAAACTGCTTTGTAAATCCTTGAAATCTTTTGTGAGATGTGCTGTTGATAGATTTGGGAAACAGACAAACTCATGACGCTCAGAGAGGTTAAATGGCTGAGCCAGAGTCACACAGCAAAGCCAGGGTTAATTCAAATGCATTCACCTGCTCTCAAGAATCCTGAAGAGAATTCGTTGTCAGAGGGCAAAGGGTCTAACCAGGCTCTGCCTCTGCCTTGCTTTCTGGGGCCCAGCTTTCTGTTTTGAGGGGGATCATTGTATTTCCAAGAGGTAAAAAGGGAAGCAAAGTAAGTGTGACACCTGGAAGTCTGAGAAAGGACCACTTTACCAGTAGGTAAGGATGCTCCTGACAGCTCACAAACATGGGCAAATGTCTGTTCCCGGACGGGCTAAAATCCAGGGCTCTCCACAGAGGGAGGTGATGGAAATGATTGTCCACCTCAGGGTAGTGCCAAAGGGAAAGATCTTCAAACATGTCATTTCCTTAAAGGGTAATACAAGCCCATTAGACCACTCCACTTTATACAGAAAGCAGGCAAGCAACCACTTTTATCACTATTATTATTATAAGTGGGAACAAGAGAGGCTTCCCAAAGCCACAGTGATTCACTAAAGGAACCCTCCAGGGAGGCGACTCATGGCATAGCTATGGGGTAACGGAGGCAGCCACTGGATTTGGGGTCAGAAGGTATGGGTTGTGTGATCTTCAGAGAGTCATTCCCTTGCTGAACCTCAGTGTCCTCCTCCACAGACCCGCACACTCTTCAGGGGGTGATGGGGATGGGCGTGTGACGCGGCGTGTGTACCAGAGGAGCAGCGAGGAGTCCCCTGGCCACCCGCCCGGGACACTTCATTCATGGCGTCAGCATGCCCTTTTCACCCTGTGCTATGGCTTCCTGCTGGCTTCACTGAGTGTCTCCTGGTCAGCCCACCACCTGCTACACTGTGGTGCTCAATGAATGTGTTTGGGATGAAGGAATAAACAACTTGTTTTCCCATTCATTGAACTGGAAAATCTGAAAAGCACGATGCAGACTTTGGCATTTTTTTTTTAACACAGATAACACGTGAATCACAATGCAAAGAGGCTCATTTTCTAAATCTCTGGCCGGAACCAGACACCTAGAAACAGAATACGCGAGGGATGGTCAGAAATGGCACAAAGCATTTTGCACTCTTTCATTTCTGCTCCTTTGGCACAAGGAACTTTGTCCCGAGGAGGTTCGGTCTCTCCCCAACCAGCTCCCCAGTGCTCACGGCACCACATCCTCCTAGATGTTCCAGGTGGAGGACACAGTCAGGCTGAACCCCCCGATCCCCTCCTCTACATCCCATCTCACTCCCAGGAAACCGAGGCCTGGGAAGGAGAAGTGACTTGTTCCAGACCCCCTGGAACCCGGTCAGCAAGGCAAGCTGAGAGCTCAGGAGTCTGAGAGTGTCCCCAGGGCACTTTCAGCCCAGCTGTGTTCCTGACAGGGCACAGCGTGAGCAGGGCTGCCGGAAGCCCTGGATCACCGTGAGCTTAAGTTTGGCTCCAAAATCAGGGGCTCATACAGAGGATCCAGTAGCTTAATTCAGTAAGCATTTGCCGAGCATCTGTCAAGTGCCAGGCACTGGCTTTTTGATGTAAAATATGGGGGTTCACAACAGTTTTGTTTTGGGCAGGCCGCTCCAGATTAGGCGCCCACACTCGGGTTAGTGGTCACTTTCCTCTTGTGGGGAGGAGTCTGAGAGATGCCCTCCAGCCTGCGGACGGCCCCGCCCGTCCTCTCTCTGTCCTGGGGGCTTCCTGCCCTGGTCTCCAGGCCTCATGATTGAAGAGTCACTCTTCCCCGTCCTGGGATGGGCCCTGCTGTCGCGCTGTCCCTTCTTCTCTACGGCAGCAGCATCCAGCACTTTCTCCTGCCCCCAGGGATGGTGGTGGAGGCAGCTGCGAAGGAGAGGGTCACGACACTGTGACTCTGGGGACAGGGCCAGCTCCTGCACTTCCCTTCTGCCTGGCAGCTGCCCAGGACTTTAACAGGAAGGTGCCCCTTCATCCTGGTTGTTCTGTGGCCTTGGGAGACCATGGCCCAGAGCCGAGAGGCAGCCAGGCACGCTGAGCATCACTGTACTCCAGGCCAAGACGGTTTCCTAGGGAAGGCTGCGAAACAGAGCCAAACAAGCCCTGTGTCCAGACGAAGAAGAAAATAGAAAACACCAGGAGAGGAACCGGACGCAGGGGCGGGAGTGGAGCAAGAGGAAGTGTCTGGGGAGCGCTGGTCTCTGGCTGGTTGCTCTCAGTCTCGATATGGCTCACGGCTGGAAGTATGGCCGAGCTGGAAGGGGCCTCTGTGACCATATAGTCCATCCCCTTACGTCACAAATGGGAAACAAGGCCCAGAGAGGGCAGGGAGCCGCCCCAGCTGCACAGCTGGATAGAGACAGGGCAGGACGGGGCTCACCGAGCTGGTGGTCTGGCGTGTGTGTCTGGAGGCTGCTGTCTTCACCTCCCCTAGCCGCCCCCTCTTCCTGTTCACTCTGCTCTTGGTCACATATAGAAAGGCAGCTTTTCTGATGGCATTCTGCAAGTTTAAACCCCGTTGGTCCGGATCCAAAAATGTGTCCAAATCACATGCATGACTGCCGTTTCGTGCAATTCTGCATCCACTGAAACCTAACCACAGCCTGGGAGGGACACAGGCAGGGATGTGACCAGCCTCTGGCTGTCCCCACTCAGGAAGGCCTGAGATACAGCCAGAGCCCCCAAGACCTTCCTAGAAGAGGCAGCCGGAGCAGGGCAGCTACACCCTGCTGACCGCACTGCTCACACTAACGGTTTTCCCAAAGGAGAGATCTTGCTCTGGACACTGATTTGAAGCCTCTCGCTCTGGCCCAATATTATAACAACCATCCATCCTGCTCCTGGGGTTTGATGGAAACAAAAAGAACAAAGAAAGAGAAATAAAAATCCCTGGGTTTCTTTCTAGCTGTGCTGTGCATGAGCTGTGTGACCTTGGGCCGGTCCCTTCACCTCTCTGGGCTTCCTTTCCCTCATTTTGACATGGAAGCATGTCTACATAAGCCCTTAGATCTATCCAGCCCCTAGACTCTCTGACTCATATAAACTCAAGGAAGACCAGCCCACGCCCTGCCCAGGACTCTCCCCTCACGTGGCTTCCTCAGTGCACTGAGCTCAGAGTTTTTGATCACGGGAATCCTCACTCCCAGAGCATGGAGCTAAAGAATCCTCCACTTTACAGAGAGGAAAGTCATTCTGTAAGGAGAAGCTCCTTTCTGTTTACTTTCTCCCACCATGTTACCTTAGGAACACATATACCAAGCTAACCAGAATTAAACCAACTTTCTCCATGGGTGAAAAATTGGTATTTATTGTGTATCAACAGCCTCAGTAAAGAAACCTCTTGGTTTTCTGATGCTGAGGATGTTCTAGATCTAATCCGGTGTGCCACTTTCCCCCTCAAGCTCGTCACTGAAACTCTTGGGTACCCACGCTATAAGCCTGCACTTGAACCTTGCAGATTTGCTCTTGCGTTAAAAGAAGGGGTGGGGTGGGGGTGGGGTCTTTCTCTCGTTACGTCCAGGTTTCATCTCGTCTGGTGCATCTGACACTGCTGTGGTCAGGCCCCCTGTGCTGGGCACAGCCTGCCTAACTGGACATGGTGACCCCGGTCTTTAGAGTGGCCTGTCTCATGCTTCCTCAACCAAAAGTCTAACTTCTCTTTCCTTATGACTTCTCTGCCCTGCCAGCTGAGACGGGAAATTTTAAGAACTGAATTCTTTATATAAAGACAAGTGGCCCGCTTTCGACGACTTTTCGATGTCATCATCCTCTGCCTACCCAGCACCTGAAGCAGAAGAGAACTGTTCTTTGTGAAGCACAGCACCAAGTTCACGCAGCTCCTTCTGGAATACCTGGCCTCACGTGGACTTGGACCCTCTCTCCCTTTCCTGCTACCTCTGTCCTGGGCACCATTTCTCAGGGAGCACTGGTTACAAAATTGCAAAATTACAGAACAGCTATAAGACCGCAAGGACATACTCATGTCCCCTTGGGACCTGGGCTCAAAACTGGTACTCTGTCACTTCTGCCTCATTCTACCGGCCGAAGTTGGCCACATGGAGAATACTGTGCTTTCAGGGGAGAAACTCCAAAGTTACAAAGTAAAGAACTTGGGTACAGAAAAGGGTAAGGAATTGGGGCCATTAATGAAATTAACTGACCACATCCCCAAATTCTCCCATGCTTTGGGCCGTCATCAGACCCTCCCTCTTCTGTCTGCAGCTGCTCCCTCTCTACTTGATCAGAACCCAACCCAAAATATGTTTAAAGCCTTCCTGACTTAAGACAAAAGTATTGCCTAACCCCTTAAGCCCTGATCACCCTCTGTCTCCCTCCCTCTATTCTTCAGGAAATTTAATCCAAGAAAGAAAGAAAGACTATAAAATAAGAAAGTATATATATAATATAAAAAGAATATAAAATATAGAAACATGTTGCTCATAATGGTGAAACTGGAGGCAGTGTCAACATCAAAAGAGGAGGAAGAATTTGGCAAAGTGCTGTGCATGGTGGGTGGTTGGCTGGTCATTATACAGTCATTATAAATGATGGTTATGAAGACTACACAGTAATATTTTTAAAAATTCATATGAGATCAAGTTAATTGGAAAAAATACATAGACCACACATACAAGACTGTTATAACTATGTTAACAATATAACTGCGGTATATGAACCTGATGAAACCTGAATCAGGTCTGTGGACTGTACCAGTGCCAGTTTCCTGGGTTTGATACTATTTCTATATAAATACTATATTTATATAAGACGTTACCATTGGGGGAAACTGGATGAAGGGCACATGGAAACTTTCTGCTCTATTTTTTCAACCTCCCATGAATTTATAATTATTTCAAAATAAGAAGTTTCTTTTAAGCCTCAAAACATACACAGGAAAAAAAATTAAAATCTTGAAAATTTAAAAAAATTTTTAAAAATTAAAATCCTGGAAAAACTTAAATGGCTCTATTATGTGGTTGAAATGGGAGGGATTTTTTTCCTTTTTTCCTGAATTTTCCCCTTTCCATATTGTATTACGTGGGAAATGCCCACTGTATTTCAAGAAAGAAATCCTAGATTTTTTTTTTCCACCTGGTCTGAGCTCCCCCTCCCCCACCAGGCACGTGGCTGGCGTCTGGTGGCGGCCCCACTGTGGCTCCTTCTCCTACTTGCCTCTGCCGTCTACCTCCAGACAGCACTCTCCCTAAGGCAAGGGCTGGGGCGCGCCACCTTTGCACATCTCTCTTCTCAGTGCTCAGACCGGGGCTTCCTGCGAACTTACTCAATATTCAACAAATATGTGCTGAACCAAAAACTCTCCCGGACACTGGCAATCCTGACCCCATGCCAAGGTGCATGGAAGTGCACCTACCTTCAAAAGACTCACCATCTCCAGAACCAACCCAGTAAAGCTCCGTGCAGGGGTGACAGAGGATGGTGAACACAGAGAGGAAGAGTCAGCTGTGTCTCAGGTGGCCCGGAGGGCTTCACCGAGGAGGTGACCCTGGGGCTGGGCCAGGGGGTGAGGAGGGGGTCACTAGCTGGCCGCTCAGAACGGTGTTTTCCAGATAAAAAGACACCTTGGACAGAGACTTGGGGAAACAGAAGAGCCCGAGTGTGCACGGGCAATTTGAATCCATCATTTTCATCTTGGAATATTTTAACTGGAAATATTTCTAGTCAGAATTACATAAGCAGTAGTGAATTTTTGTCAGGAAAATATTTTCCAGCATGAGCTCTGTTGAGCCGATTTATTTCCTTTGTCAACTTTTCTATACAATGTGGTTAGCTGCTCTTCTGTTTTTCCTTCCTCTCATGTTACCAGAATTATTTTTGTCATCTCTCCTTTTTTACCTTTTGCATTCAAAGAGAAAAGTTTTCATTTATTCATCTGTTTATTTTGTTCACATCAAATTGGACTGATTAAACCTTTTGCCATTATGAGGATGTATGTCTTTATTTCCATCAACTTTGACTTCTCTGGGTCAAATTTTATATAAATTAATATGGTCTAGAATTTCTAAAATTTTATTTTATTTTATTTTTTTGGTTGCAAAACAATTTTACCAAAGATATTTTTTTTGCCATTATCGCTTTTTTTTTGTTTAGACTTTTTTCTCCTAGAAATATTCATTATACATTGCGTGAACTTCTGTGCCTTTTTGTTTCTGAGATTGCTCACAACAAAACTGAATGGATTTGAGACAGATGAAGAGAGCAGACCTGCAGAAGGCAAGAGCCCGAGAGACAGGAGAAGGCTGCCGCACCCCTGGCACCCTGCCTGCCAAAGGGAGGGGGGCTCACTGTCTCCTTTTGTTTGGAGAACAAAACTCGGTACCCTTTAAAGGAAGATAAGAAGGTCCTGGGCCCCTACAGAATATCATTCACAACATCATATGATGTGATATCACAGTATCATCACATCATCTGTTGCACGATAGAAAATCAATCACTAGACCTGTGAAGAGACAGAAATATGCAATGATGGGCAAGAGGAAAAGCAGTTAATGGTCCCAATGGAAATCTTTAACAAGGGGGGAAAAGGCATCCGTTGTGTATTTCAGAAGGACCACTGAGAAGGGACTGGTCCAGGGGGAGACAGTGAGCCCTGTTGGCAGAATGTCCTAGTGGCTCTGAAGGAGATACACACGAAGGTTGTGAAGATCTGTGAGTATTGTGTTTGTACTACGATCGCAAAATGTCAGAGCTGAAAAAATCTTAGCTAGTGTCCTATCTACTCCTCACATTTCCTGTGAGGGAAGTGGGGCTCAGAGAGGATGTGTGATTTCCCTAAGATCCCACAGCCATTTCAAAGATAAACCTGGATTAGAAACCATAACTTTCCCGTATCACATGGCCTCCCTGTGACGACCTTGTGCTAAAACCGGGTCTCTGGGGTGACTCATGTGCGTTCAGAGCAGGGGAAGTCCCAGCCATAGTTTCTAAGATGACGCCAAAGTGTCATTTCTTCTTTCTTCTCCCACGTAGGATGAGGAGGTTTCCAGTAAGCTGTCAGAGAGCGACACAACGGCATCACAAGCCAGGCCCTTCGAGCCCGTTCACGCAAGTAGTTGCGACGTGAGTCTTCCGAGACTTGATTTCTAGAAATGCGTGTGCTTCAGGCTCACGCTGGAATCTGTTCAGCTGCTGCTCAGAAGCAACATGAAGAGGGGGGACTGTGGCTCTGATCAGGGACGGTGCTGGGTTCAGGGTTCAGTTCGGAGCATCCAGAGGAAAAGGAGAATACATTCCATGACCTCAGTTTGCACTTGAAGATGTGGCTTTCAGCAACACACAGGGGCAAGCAAGGATGGTGGGGGATGGACTGTGGCCCCTTCCTAATTCTGGGAACAAACACAAGGCATCCACAGGAGGTCTGTCGGCCATCTCTCTCCCAAACAGCCCCCAACTCAACCCATCCCTCGGCTGCTCTTGTCTAACCTCTCTTCCAAGCACTTGACGTGTCTGACAATACAACAGGCTCCCTCTTATAGAAGCAAGCTCCTTCCTCTTTCCTAGAGCTGGTCAAGCCTGATCTGCACAACCAAGGGGGTTCAACCCTATTGGGTTCAATCCTTTCTTGAGAGCTTGCTGCTGTCTGGGACTTGGTGCTGGTGCTCAACGAGGGTGCTAAAAGGATCAGAACAGCCTAGCCCGGGGGCTGGCCATGCCCTCTATGGCTCCTTCCTACTCTACAATGCATGGAATTCTCCTATTTGCTGTAGAGGGTAAGAGGCTACCCTTTATTGAGTACCTCCTGGGCCAAGTAGGTGGCACTGGTTTTATGCACATGGTTTAATTTAATCCTGACCACAACACTGTGAAGCAGGCATCCTCGCATTTGCTGATTTCATTAAACAGGAAACCTAGGCTCCAGAGGTCAAGTCTTTGCCCAAGATCACGCAACGCATCACCCATGTCCACATCCCTTTGACTTCAAAGGCAGTGCTCTGTCTGCCGCATTGCACTGCCTCCAGAAGTATGAAGAGGGGACTGCACTTGGGGAAACTCTCGGGCCCTGTGAATTTGTAACTGAGTGTATTCAGAACATATACCCATAATGGGAGGAGGTCTGGAAAAACAAAAATACATTCATGAGAAGTAGCAGCTAACACCTGTAATATTTCTGACCCAAATGTTGTGGGATATTCAAATCTTTAAAAATCCACCATGGCAGAAGATCAGAAACCAGAAGAAAAGACGAGGGGGTGTGTGTGTGGTTGTGTGTGTGTCCGCTCAGGCATGGACGCGACCGTCAGCGCGTGTGATGATGGTCTCACACACTCAGATGTGCACGTGTGTGTGAACACATCAGGAAGCATGTTTCCACAGGTAAACAATACACTTACTTCATTTATCAAAGCACAGAAAACAAAATAAAACCAAAAAAGCTTCCGTTTTTATTTACAAGATGGTCTTCAAAGATCTATCCAACTGACTTGCAATATTAACTTCTCCTGGGATTTTCAAATCATTTATTTAATCATTTAAACGTGCATGGAGTGGCACATTCTGAGTTCTTAGGAACCAATAGCAAGGAAACACACATACATCATGACTTACCCAAGTGAGTAGTAATTAAACTCTTGCTGGTCAGGTTCTCTGGAAATTCTTATCTAGGGTTTGCATGCATGTGTTGGGGCCAGGAAAACCAGATCTGCCCAACCCGGGCTTAGGGAGGGCCTGGCTGAGGGCAGAGGAGACAAGCTGGCAGATTTCAGGCCAGAAGACCTGCATTCTTTAGTCTGCTCCTTCTGGAACTGCAAGAACCTAGCAGGACCCAGGGGCAACCAGCTTATTTTTAGAAAGTGCTTCAAGTCCTCCAAGTGTACACAGGCGTGAAGAGAAGAGCTTACTGATCCAACCGATGCTGCCAGAGGTTACTGGTCCAATCGACTGATTCCAGAGGGAATCAAGAGCGGAGGGAGGGCCACCTGTTAGAACTGGCAGCCGGGGAACGATCTCTGTGAAGGGCTGAGCAAGAGGGCCACTGGCTGAGGCTTTCCTCATGCAACCCCTGCTCTGCCCAAACAACAATTCCTGGGATAATTCAATGAGCAATTGTTCCTTTTTACCTGCAGAGTTATCCAAGGAAGTGTGGATTTACCAGCCACTCAAGAGAAGTTCTAGGTGGGTTCAGTTTAATTCAACAAAAATGTATTGCAGGTCTACAGCCGGCACACATGGGCCCAGGGAGCAGAGAAACACAACTGAGCTGGAGCAATTGTGAGACTATGAAACACACCCATGGCAGTCAGCAGTCACTCATCACAGCCTCTCTCCAGCAGGACCAGGCGTGGCCGAAGGACCGCCTCAGCAGAGCCATCCCGGTAGCCACCACACGGGACCAGGATTGGCACTCGGGATGGAAACGATTTGCTGTCGTGGGTTTGGGTTCTGGCTGGGCTTCTGGACTGCGTTTGGTAAATAAGGCATGAACAAAAGCTCCTGAACTCTAGAAACCTGTAACTGGGGGAAAAACAAACATCTGGGGGGGGATGAGGGGCTCTTTCCTTCCTGACTCACTGACTCGAGCCACCTGCTGCCTGGTGTTGAGAATGAGACGCTTTTCAGCTCAGGAAGCCAGGAAACAGATCATGCTCACAGAACCATGGGAAACACTGGGGTTCCAATCCAATCCCCACCCACCCGCCATGCCGGCTCCTTCCAGGCAAGCTTGCCTCCTCTGAGGTCCTTGTCATTCTAGCTGCAGGCTGTGCCCCCCCCCCGACGCTTCCCCACAACAGGACCCCCCCTCAACCCCCAGCCTCGGTGCCCAGCCTTTTCCACCCTCATGTTAGAAATGGCCAGGTTTCCATGACCTCCCTGAAAGCTGCTGTATGGGAGACTGTTTGGAAACCACACCAAGCTGCTCCAGGGACTGACTTCCAGCCATTCTTCTCACTGGTAAAAGCTCAGCTTCCCCAGAGACTCTCGTGAGCTGGAAACACAAAGCCCACAGCAGTCTCTCCAGTTTCTGGGCTGTACGATTCAGGGCTCAGGGGCGACGTGAACAGCCAGCAGCCCGGGAGACACTTGCCAAGCGCATCCTTCTAGGGGATCTTGCGTTAGCAGGTGCAAGGAGGAGGCAGGCGCTGCATTATCTCCATTTATGCTGTGCTGTCAGCACTGCCCCAAGCACTCTTTATTATCTTTGTCATCATCCCCAAACATGCAATAAGCCCCTGCCTGGGGCACCGGCCTCTGTTAGTTCAACGACAGTCCTGCTGGGGAAAGAAGCTCTTTGCAAAAAGTGGTAAGCACCAAGCAACAGCTCCTGTGCTCCAGCCGAACCAACAGCACAGAAACTCATAAGGCTACACAAGTTCTGAGAAGCATGTTGAAAAATAAAGATAAAACCAGTATCTCATGATGCTGATTTTTCTTACATTTTCCTTAAAAAGCTAACGAGAATCTTTTGGACCCAGGGAACAAGGAATAACTAGGTAAGATTTTTCCATTTAAAAAATGATTTTTCAATCATTTTATCTTTTCAATAAAGATTCTATTTCCAATATCAAGTTCACGGCTTGCCCTGCTAAGAACTTGTGCATGATTTGGGGCAGCTACAGGGCTTCTCTGGATAGCTACAATTTGGCTTATAAAATGAAGAGGTTTGTCTAGATGGTTTCCAAACTCTCCTGGTGATAAAAAATCAGAAACCTTGTAAAAACATCTAGCTTCCCTGGCCCCTCCCTTAGAGGTGCTGGCTCTGGAGGCCTGGCATGGAACCCAAGTTGGAATTCGTCATTTAAACAAGTACCTCAGATGATTGTCGACATCAAGTGATTTTGGGAAACACTGGGCTGGAAGAGATCTACCCTGCATGCCCCAACCAACCCCACAGCCCATGCAAGTGTGTGCGTGTATGTGTGTGTGTGGGGTGGGGTATGGAGGAAAAGGCGTGTCTTTGGGCTCATGAAACTGTCAACTGGGTGTTACATCTCAAAAAGATTTTAGATTGTCAGCTTTTCTAGAATTAGTCACTGCATGATCACTTCAATGCCCGGGCAGCCAACATGCAGATGTGACCTGCTTGTCTCTGTCCTGTGGCTCGGGTTTGCTTTCCTCCAGAGACCTCTGCCCCTTCTTCCAGGAAGAGCGGTGGACCAGGGCCTGCAGCTGGAGTGTCGCATCAGCTGTTCTCACAGGCTGCACTTCCTCGAGTTTCTAGAAAACTCACCATCTTCCCAGCCCCTTTCAGTGCAGCCCAGGGCTCCGGAAGGCCTGTTTGAGGGAGGCAAGCATTGGTAGCCTGGAAGTGGAGCCCCCAGGGGCAGGGGCCAGAGATAGGCTGGTGGGGGAGGCAGAGCGCGGGGCAGGCTGGGGCCCGTCTGAACCCACCCCTGCCCATCACAGCTGCCAGCCTGAGCTTCGTCATCTGTAAATAACCCGTGCAGGGTTGTCGTGGGGGTCAGATGAGCTCCTGGGTGAGTCTGTTTCGGTGTCGTGTGCCTTCGCCATCTGCACACGTCACCATTCTCCGCTCCCCTCGAAAGCTGCACCTGCAGACCAGCAAGTTTCTAGTGGCTAGACCTAGTTTTTCTTAGCCCCTTAGACCGTGGAGATGCAAATTGTTGCACACCTGGAGAGTCATTTAGGTTATTTTCCTTTCCCAGCCCCGTTTTTGACCTCAGAGCAAAGACATAAAATCCTCAGGGCCCCAGGGCACAGCATTGGGGTTCGTTGAGACAGGAAAACCCCAGAGCCAGAGATGAAAAAAAACCATCACTTACCTGAAGGGTGGGTGGGGAGGCGACAGCCCGGTGATGGTGGGGGGGGTGGGTGGGAAGTGTCCCAAGCAGGGGAGACTCCACATGGACTGGCCCTGAGGTTTGAAGGAGCGTCCCGGTTCAAGGATGTGAGAGGCACTCAGTGGGGACGAGGAGATAAAAAGAAGCCAACCCACACGGGGAGTTGGAATGTTACCCTACATGCAGGGAGAACATTTGAGCTGGGGAGCAAAATACTTTTTGAAGGGGATTCGGGAAGATCTGCTGATGGGAGCGGGAGCAGGCGCCGAGGGTAAGATCCTGAGCTGCTTCTCAGCGTGCTGTTACTTGCAAGAGCGCATTGAAGTCTCACGACACCCTTGTGAGGTGACTGCTATTATCCTTGTTACCCTGGGGCTGAGTAGCCCTGAGAAACAGGCTCAGAGAGGTTGAGGTTTGCCTAGAGGCCACTCAACTGGTGAGCTATGGAGCCAGCTCTCCAAGCCCGTGCTTTCGCCTACTAAGCCTTACTGCCTTTGCTTTAAAAAAAAAAAAAGGATCTATACTTGGTGGTCACCACCTCTCATTTACTTGTCAGCCCCCTGCAACAGGGCTTTGCCCCTCTCTGCTCCCTGCACCTGCCTCTGCAGTCACAGTGATGTGTCCAGTCCCTAATCCATGCCAGCCTCTGATGCTGCCAACCCCCCGCCCTTGGCTCCCGAGACATCACACCTTCCTGCTTCTCCTGGTTCTCCACCTGCCTCTCAACAGTCAGGAGCTGAGGTTCTCAGTCCAGCAACCTGCAAGGAACTGAATTCTAAGAGCAATGTGAGCTTGGAAGTTGATTCCTCCCCAGTCGAGCCCGAGATGAGACCCCTACCCTGGCCACCCTGACTTGATTGCAGCCTTGTCAGACCCCCTGAGCACCCAGCTAAGCTGTACTCTGATTCCTGACCCTCAGAAACTGTGAGGTCACAATGGTATTGTTTTCAGGTGCTAAGTTTATGCTAATTTATCACATGGCAATAGGAAATGAACACATTTACAGTCTCTTCACCTGTTTGAACAAAGGGAGGAGAACTCTTTCTGCCGTAAGCAGGATGGAAACCCAACAGGGATGCCCCAAGCCCATGGGACCAGCCCATCTCACCAGTTTTCCTGCACATCTTCCCCCATATCTACTTTTCTATCATTCCCTGAACCAGTACTTTCTCTACCTAGAATATCTGCCTCTTGGCCTGTGAACTCACTTTTACCCATCCTGGACTGTTTGAAATGACACTTCCTCCATGAAGCCCTCCGAGATTGACCCCTGCTATAGGATTTCAGAGCTCACTCTCCATCCCTCCATCCATGTCCCGTGACTGCCAGAGCCCCACATCTCACCTTATTTATCATTGTATACCCAGAGCCTGTGAAGTCACAGGGATGCGATACACGTGCACTGAGTGCATGAATAGTTCAGCCCAGCACACCTCCTCCACCGGGAACACGATTGCCAGCGAGGGGGTCAGTAACCACCTTGAGTAGGAGACAAGGCCTTGCTGTCACCATCGTGGCCTTCTTTGAGTGTTATCATATGATATTTATGTAAGTGGGGAGAGCTACCTTCACGGGACTGCAGATCCGGGTGAATGAAAGGCCCTTTTGTTGTGCTCGGAGCCAGGATGGTTCTGGATATGCAAGTTGATCTGTGGTAGAGCAAAGGGTCGGGGCGGGGAACAGCCTAGAGCGGGAGCCTGGGAGATGCGGGCCCTGCAGACCGCAGAGGTGACACAGACCACGAGAAATCCCCAGTCATGGGGAGCCAGGAACAGAACATCTGATGTTCAATTTGAAATTGTCAGCATTGCTGTTAGAGTTGCAAGATTTAGAAAAAAATATATTTGGGACACAACAATGAAAGAAATTGTTTATCTGAAATTCAAATTGAACTTGGCGCCTGGATATGATCTGAATATATATTTACTGTTCTATAAACCCCTCCTCCTACAAATGTTCAGTCAAATCTACAATGAACACCATGCCTTAAATGATTTAGTCTGTTTGTGAATATAATTTAGGTAAAGATCTTTCCCTGAAACTTTTGTTATGAATGTATCTGCCTACATATATGTGTACCCGGTTGCAAGGCAGAAACGTATTTCTGGGTTGTGGTCCAATTAATTTGAATGTCATCAATTTATAAAATGAGTACCACAGATTATGACATGGAACATGGAACCAGGACAGTGTCCTCTTTCTTATTATCACCCGAATACCCAGCACACAGACACTCAGTAAAGATGTACTGCATGAAGGAATGAAGCTAGGGGTTAAGAGAGAAGGGAAAAATCACCCCGGCTCAGATGTCAGGGATTCGACAACAGTAAGAGCGTGTATGGCTTTTTCTCTGCAATTTCTGTGCGCCGCTGGAGTAGAGGCCAGACTGCAGAAGTAAATGGGAGGTGAGACAAATGACGGTGGAGACCGAGAGGCATTTGTTTTGTTTGCTCTGAAGACATGAAAGGTTAATGTGTGTCCAGAGGAGATTACATAGGAAAGGCATGCTCTGTTACTGCACTGTCCACTAACAGAACCACTCGCCCCATATGGCTATTTAAATTAAAATTAATTAAGATGCAGCTCCTTAATCACAGTAGCTAAGTGGCTACCATATTGCACAGAGCAGATTGAGCACGTATAAGTCATTGCCAAAGGTCTATTGGACAGCACTGCTCTAGAAAAAAGTATCAATCCATCATGTCTCTGCTGGCTTCAGTAAAACAAGTTTAGGTTAAACCAGTGCACAGCTACCCCCGGCTTCCTCCTACCAGAAACATTCTCCAAACCTGGCAGAAATACCATTCGGATTTTATTACAGTCTCTGCACGACAGAGTCACATTTGGCCCCAGGAGTGTGAGATCAGTGGGGACACCAGGAGGATGCCGGACCTCTGGATGTGGTCTGGGGGTGGTCCGACGTTCTGTGTGTTTGCAATGTTTTCCCAGCACATCCCACAATGGTCTGGGACAACTGGAGGCAGCTCATGATCCATCGCACGGGGAAAGGAGGTGTGGGCGGGCCGGGTGTGCTGATGGAAGGCACCGGCACAGTGCCCCACAGGGAGGATTGGCGCATTCAGGCTGGGGGAGACACGGGGTCCTTACAGCAACATTCCAGTCCTACGAAATCCAAGTGACTGTTAGAGAACCAACAAATTGTGTTTATGATTTCTTTATGCAGTTTTCATGGTTTTTATACGGCACCTTAGTAGCAAAAAGAATGTGGTGGAAGATGATGTGTTATCATCCACCAGAGCTGTCCACTTAGGCTCTGTTGTTAAGGTCCTGCTGACCCGCTGAAGTGACCGAGTCACTTCGGAACTTTAAAAATACGATTTCCAATTTTAAGAGAAAATCTCTCTCTCTCCTCTTTTTGAAATCACCTTGCTCCCAAAGGTAAGTTCAGTTCAAAGAAGAGGTGCTTTTTCCTCATAGAAACTTGTTTACTTCTCTTTTCTTTCATCCTCGTTACTGATTTATGACCCCTGGGTTCTATTTATCTTATCGCTTCTCCAATAAGGCAGGAGTTGGGAGGAAACTCTGGGACCATTTCTGAAGCATAGTTTGTGATGAGGTAGCGGAGGCTCAAAAAAGTTAAATGAGCTGCCCAAGGACATGGAAACGGCATATTCAAAATCGTCCACAAATAAAAATATTCTGTTCAATAAGACAGTTGAAGTATACAAACAACTGTTGAAGGAAGGAAGCACGTTCTGAAAGAATAAAACTATAAATCTGCTTCTAGCAAGTTCAAAACCAGGCCAGACCAAAAAACCACACCTGGAGGTGCCTACACGGGTGGTAAAACTACAAGGAGAAGGAAGAAGCCGTGTCACAGAGGGCAGGAGAGGGGCACCCTGGGGACGAGGGAGAGTGCGGGGATGCAGGCTCCCGCGGGGCTTCTGACAGCCCCGCAAGGTTGTCCCTGCTTAAACTGGGGGTAGTTACACAAATAAGAAAAAGTGAAGTATATGTTTTCTCATCTCATCGATTCAAAAATTACAAAAGGCTCATTCATTTGGACTCAGCAGTCCAGAATCAGTGGGAATTCATAGGTGGAGCAGGTTATTTTTCTGAGAATTCAGCTTTTTTTGTTTTAAAATTTTTTTTCTTCCTTTTTTTTTTTTTCAATAGAGGTACTGGGGATTGAACCCAGGACCTTGTGCATGCTAAGCATGTGCTCTACCACTGAGCTATATACCCTGAGGATTGAGCCTTTAAGTGGGGGGATGGGAGCCACAGGGGGATGTCAACTACTCCGGACTCTGCTTCCAGTGCTGCCGCAGTGTGTCTTCCTCCTCTTCTATGGGGATTTCAGAATGGTCCTTGGGGCCCTGCGGAGGTGAGTCAGGGCTCCCAAGGGAGTGATAAGCCAACCTCCGAGAGGGGCTCCGGGTCCCTAACTCAGCTACAGCCCAGCTCCGCTGATTCTAACTGCTTTCCATACTGGATCTACAAGAGATTTCATTTTAAAAATGGCTTTTGATGCTAACAGAGAAATGTAAAAAAAATCCCTGGGTATCAGTTCTCCCTTTAGTAATAGACATAATATTTAGAAATACTAAAATTACTTTTCTTAAAAAAATAAAATCTCTCTTCCGGATTATTCACCAGGAAGACTTCCTTCAGGCTCCCCTCTGGACCCAGAGGTTCCAGGTTCTGCTCCCGGACTCCCCACCTCACCCCTTCCAACTATACCCTCCCCGCCTTCTGTGCAGAGGAAAAGGCTGCTTCCTTGGGTCACGTGGGCCAGTTTCAGCCATGCTGGCTCACCCAGGGGTCTTCTATAGGGAAGCTGTGGTTTCTAGGGGGTGGAGTCCCCCAGTCCGCACTGGGCAGGATGCACAGCTGGGCCACAGGAGAAAGGAGTCGGGGACCAGTTGCAGCCACCACAGTCTGGATTCCACGGGGCCAAGCCATGTGCTGCTGGCTCTGATGTCCTTGTCTAGACTTGTCAGCTCTTGCGCCTCTAGGAGCCTCCAGCTCGGGACCTCTGGCCTCCTCTCTGACCTGCTGGCTTCTAGAGCTGCTGACATAGGAGTCCTTCAGCATGCAGATTGCCTGGTCCCTGCTAGCACGAGCTGGGCACTGTGAGATCCCGTCACATGACTGCCCGGAGCCACGGCCCAGGGAGCCAGGAGGGAAGGGGCTGTGCTCTCACGGGCTGCCTAGCAGGGTGGCAATGTGGATTGGAAGCGTGCTGGACGGCAGCACCAGCCCAGCCACTTGCCATTCAGAGAATGCGCTCCCTCTGGAGAAGCTTGCCTATTGTGACTCCAAGACTACATTCAAAGTCATGGACGAGATGTATTATGTAACCAAAGGCAACCGTTCATCTCGGCCTCGCTCCAGAACTTCTTTATTAAAAACAGCTAAGACCATTTACTCAGTTATTACTACATTCCGGGCATTCTACTAAGTGCTTTATGTACGTATCTGGGTCAATCCAAGTTAATCCTACATAAAATTTAAGTACTTTTACTCATTTTATTGATGCAGAAACTAACACATAGAGAGGTTTGGTAGCTGTCAGGATTACCCAGGGGATTACCCAGGTTCCCAGGGGAACCCAGGTCTCAATGGTCCATCCAATCCACTGAAGTATCAACAGGAATTGCCCTGCTGCACGCACAGAGCAAGCCCACTGTGGCCGCCATCTGCGCACCTCAATGTCCCCCACTGCCTCACCAGGCGTCCCCCATCACAATGTCCCCAGTTCCCCCATCTCCGTTATAGTCCCCGGACCTTCATTTCTGAGGGACACCTCCTCCATAGTTTGTAGTTTGTTTCTCTGCAGGGTCCCACGTAGAGCAGATGCTGCCCAAGGCAGGGTCCTCAATGAACCCCCAAGGAACCTAACTTTGGGGACCCAAGGTCAGTTCTCAGACTTCTAGGACCTTCCATATGTATGTCTACATTCATGGCTACAGTCCAATAGGGGATGATCCCAGTGACACCTCTGAGTTACTAAGAACAGATAAAATTATACTCAGTGATCTGTATGCCTTGGACACATATTTAATCACCTGTGTATGTTTCCTCATCTACAAAATGATGATGATGCTTGCACACCCTCACAGGGTTGTTGTGAGGATTATATTAATTAATACCTGTAGAGCAAACAAAACTGTGCCAAACTCATTAAGTATTATTATTATTATTGGTATTGACATTTGATGACTCTCGCAAAGGCAGAAATGTGTGCAGTGAATTTTAGAAATAATTCTATCAAGAAGGTAAAATGTTTGAGGTGCTGGCACTCCAGGGCTAATCTTTGGGTATGTGAGAAACCCGCTGGCCCAGCAACTCCCATCGCCTGAGGGACAGGATAACCCAGAGGTGCAGCACCATCAGGCCACTGGAGCTAAGAGATAAAGGACCAGGGAGTCGCTGGGTTAGTTTAAGCTTTCTTAAATTGCCAGAATAGGTCCCCTGATTAGCCATACCCCTTCATCCAGCATTTGAAGGAAATGACTGACAACATGTTAGATGAAACTTTTTAATCAGAAGAACAGCATTGCTATGGTGATTTCTTTCTTGGATGCTTTCATTGCTCTCCACCCCCATCCCTTTGCTTCACTTTCCAGAAACAGAAACTGGCCTTCCAGCCTTTGGCCTCCACCGCACCAACTCCCATCACTGCAGGTCCCATTCTCAGGGAAGAGGCAGGTTGATGACACAGGACTCTGAGGAGGGTGGTCTCCATCAGAGCTGAAGCCAACCACAAGCTGAAGAGTTGTGCTTGGTGGATTTTATTTTTACCATGCCCACACTTCTGGGGATTCTATTTATGGTGAACCCAGTAGGAATAAAGATTTGTTCAGTTCAAAAGCAATCTCTAGACTTTCACTTCCAGCCATTCTTACCCTCTTGCCTGGAAAAACAAACAAACAAAAACTTGAAACCAGACAAAATGTATGAAAGATGTCGGGTATCAGGCAATGAAAGGTGGTGATTCCTGAGAGATGGGAAACCAAGGAATGGAGTCCTCTGATTGCCTCAGCTCACTGGCTGGAGGGAGTTTCCAGGCTTCTAAGACAGGGAGGGGGGAAGCCAAGGGGAGCTGAATTTTGGAGATGGAGCTGGGAATATGGGAGTGTGCAGGGCAGGGGATCAGAGAGTAGAGAGCTACATGGGGAGGGAGCCCCAGAGATCTGTGGATCTTCTGCAGGTCTTCAGCTGAGCACTGACCAATGCAAACATGTAGGGGAAACTTCTCAGGGATGGGGAAAGAACCATCCTAAAGGATTAGAGGGAATAATCCCCAGTGTTCCACAGAGCCAGCAATGGTCCCTACTCCTTCCAGAAGAGCAGAAAGCCTTATCATGAAGTATCAGGTGGAGAACCAACATAGACGATAAAATTGGTAGACGAGAATATTTTAAAAGTTACAATATTAGAATGGCTAAAATCCAAAACACTGACAACACCAAATGCTGATGAGCATGTGGAGCAACAGGAACGCTCATTCATTGCTGGTGACAATGCAAAATGGTGCAGCCACTTTAGAAGAGAGTTTGGCAGTTTATCACAAACCTAAACATACTCTTACCATATGAGCCAACAATTCATTTGTAAAAACCCATAGAATGTAGAACACAAAGAGTGAGTCCTAATGTAAACTCTGAACTTTAGTTAATAATAATGTGTCAATATTGACTTATCAATTGTAACACATGTTCCATACTAATGCAAGATGTTAATTAATAATAGACAAACTATGTGGGGGGGGGCAGGGAAGAGAGAGGCGGTAGAGGGAGATTCTCTGTACTTTCTGCTTAACTTTTTTGTAAACCTAAAACTACTGTTAAAAAGTCTTTTAATTGAAAAAAGAACGACATAATGTACAAAGTGTTATGATAACTCCATGCCATATTTTCAGAAAGATAGAGAAAAGATTAAATATGCTAAGAAAAGAAATGGAAGATATAAAAAGACCCAAACCAAACTTTCAGAGATGACAATGGTAATGTATGGAATGAAAAATATCCTGGTTAGAAATAACAGCAGATCAGGCATTGGTAGAGGATAGGAGGGTTACTCTGCAGAAGTTGAATTGGAAAGGCTCTGGATTTGGGGATACCAACAATAGGTAAGGGACGATCGAGACACTCTTCTGAAAGTGGAGATTCAATGAAAGTCCACACAGTAGACTGTGAGTCAGGCATGGACCTCCAGATATACATATGGACGAAAGAGTCCTCTTGGGAAAACTGGTCAACCCAAGAGAACATACCTACAGAGATTCACACTGGGGGTCTCCCAACAAAGTGTGGCTGAGTACCTGCCTCATCTCTCTGCAGAGAAGGCTGGAAACTCTAAGTGTGCCTCATGCACTGAGTAGAGCTTCTAATTAATATTTAAGTGAAATAAGAATGCACAGCCAAGGGTCATCTACCTTCTGAAGAAGTCTGTAAATGAAAGATGGGATAAAACACATAAACAGAGAAAAGGAACTTGGAGAGAAGAGAGTAAAAGGAGCATGAGAAAGTATTAGCAAAATGTGTAACTATTCTTTTTAGAGTGATAAGAGAAGATACTGCATCTAAGATATAGGAATAGAAAGTTTTTTTTTAAAGAGTATTATAAAGAACTTTTGAAAGTTAAAACTTGGCAGCAAAAATTAAAAATTCAACAGAAAATTTAGAAAGTATGTTCCAGATATTAAGGATATCACTCAGAAGTTAAAAGAAAAGATATAGATAGACAGAGACAGACAGACAGGGACAGAAAGAGAATTTGTTTGAGAACCAAAGAGAAACAATAGCAATCGAGGAGTAGCTCAGAAGTTCCAACGTCTGATTAATCAAATTCCAGGAAGAGAAAAGGAAGAAAATGTTTGCAAAGAAATAATAAAGGAAAAATTTCCCATAACGGAAAGACATGACTTTCATATTAAAATGACCCATGGAGTGCCCAGTGCAGTGAATGTAAGTTCACACACACACACGAGGCACTTCATCATGGAATTTCAGAATCCCAGAAGAGAAGGCCCTTAGAGGGCAGATAATGGGGACAGGTCATACACAAAGGATGAGGGGCTAGTGTGGCATCAGACTTCTCCACAGCAATACTAGAAGCTGAACAGCAATGAAAAACTGCCTTAGCCTTCTCAAGGAAGATGACTTCCAGCCTAGAAGTTTATGTCCAGCTAAATTCAACCAAATATAAAGGTAGAATGAAGATATCTTAGGCAAGCAAGCAGGTTGACTGGGGAGCAGGGAACTCTGTCCTCTTAGCTGAACTGATTGGAGAGACTGAGATGACTGATGATGTCTCTGGGAGCTGGTCATCCAGGGGATAGCAGACAAGGGACACACCTGCATACAGCAGCGGTCTGGGAGACAGGGCCATGTGTGGGGACATGAACAGTTGTCATTCAAGTACTGGCCCCCTAAGGGGAGCTTGGAAGCATAGAGGGGCATTGGCTGTCATAATCATTGGGGGATGCGACAGCCACCTAGTTCCCTCAGGGGGCCAGGATGCTATGTCCTGCCATGCACGGCAGTCCCTCCACAAGGAACTGTGCTCCCCATAATCCCAAAGCACATCCATGAGAAATACAGACTAGACACTTTCCTTGGCTTCCACTAAGGCTGATTATGCCTGAGGTGGGACTGAGAGACTGTCCTGTGTGTTGTGGGGTGTGCTGGGTGAGATAGAGAAGACAGCTGATTTGGGGAGAATGGAGGAGAACATTCCAGGAGATAAAACACAATGACTGATTAAAATAAACAAGCATGCCACATGCCTGTGGGTCTACAGAACAAATTTTATAAAGCTATATTTGGGGATGCTCACCTTCGTAAAAGACTCACGAGTTGTTCTGAACCCCCTCACCATGTGTCCCCTGAACCACCGCTGAGCCTCCCTGTGGCCAGTCTCACCTCTGCATCTCCATCCACTGCACAGTGACCACAGTGATCTTTCTCAAACTCAGATCTGATGGTGTCACTCTCCTGCTCTGAAGCTTTCAGTGGCCTCCCACTGCCTCCCCGGTCCCTGGAGCACACAAAGACAGACCAGCTCATCCTGTAAGACCCAGCACCACGGCACCTCCAGGGTGGGCTTGCCCAGTCATTCCCTTCTAATGAGACCCTCTCATTATACCCTCTGTTTTAGCTCGCGTCCACAGTGTGACACTTGTGTGTCTTTATACAGTGTTTCCCAGGAGTCCGTGAGCTCCTCACCTGCCGCAGGAGTCCCTGCCTGCTTCTCACCCATCTTGGGATCGCCAGTGCCTGGCACCACACCTGGCCTGGGGCAGGTACTCCCCACACACCTACTAAGCAGAGTTGACCCCTTTCTCCCTCATGAGAAGGCTGAGCTCAGAGAAAGGCCCTCAGATACACTACTGTTACCAACACTAGCAAGGGCCCTACATTGTGTCAGGCCTCCTCTGAGCACCTGAGCCCTTCACAGCTATTCTGAGTCACAAAGGACATTGTGCATTAGGCTGGGCTTAGACCTGTGGCTTGAGGCCCCTACAGATGGGCTTAGGATTTTGCAGATGAAGAAACAGCAGCCGAGAGAGGCAGTGCCTTGCCAGAAGCAACATGGCAGCACACACCCGACCAGGACATGGTCTCCTGGCCTCCAGGCCTGTGTCCCACAGGCTCTCACTCCAGCTTTGATTGGACCAGTGGGAACTGGTGAGTGTCTACACATAAAGTGACTGTTTTGTCACCACATCTTCCCTTCTCACCAGCAAAGAAGCTTCAGTGGAGGGGGTAGGGATGGGAGGAATGGGAGAGAGACTTGTATGGTGATTTGAGGCCAATGGTGGAGGATCTGGAGACTTTCTAGAGGCAACCAGGAGTTACTGAAGGATTAAGAACAGGCTGACTCCATGGAAGCAGGCCTTCTGACTGATGAAAAGAGAGGTGGGAAATGCAGGCCACTGGTGAAGTTGTCATAAGTGATCTGAATGCCACAGCTAGGCATGTACAGGAAAGAGGCAGCGGTCTCACCGACACAGCAAGGTCTCAGTGGATGTAAAAACCGAAAGAGAAGATCCTGGGTAAAGAGCAGCAGGGAACCTGTCCCTGGACTCTGATCTGGACCCAGGAAGGGTCAAGAGGTCAAGGAGGTGGCCTTGGAGTAGTGGTGACAGTAACTGTGGCCCCACCAGTGAAGGCTGAGACAGGGAGCCAGCCCCTAGGAGCTAGAGCACAGGGCTGGCCAGCCAGGGATGGTGTGGGCTGGAGCCCGAGGGACCAGTTTACCTCGGGGAGTGCCAGGGGCCAATGTTCTTCACATGATGCTGTGTTTACAACCCTTGCTCTTTCTGTATTTATTTTCCTTTTGTTCTCCTTTAAAATTTAATAAAATGTCTTTTTTAACACATCCAGCTTGTCTCAGCGGGCTCCAGGGAACCAAGGGTGTTGGTGACCATGCAGTGGGGGTTGGGGGGAGGGGCAGTCTGCAAAGGAGGGGCACCCCGCCCCCCCACCCCCACCCCAGGCCAGTGGAAGCAGCAGGGCTGCTAGAGTGAAGGTTCCAGAAGGGCAGGAGGAACTCCTGGTCACTTGCCCTTCTCCCTGGAACATTCTCCTTGCAGAGTTAACCCCTCAAGACTGGGGATTTTATCACGGGAAGTGAAAACCACTTACCGCCACTCTCCGAGCAGACTTCAGTTCTTGGACTCAGTTTCATGCTACAAACCGCGAATCGCCTTGATTTTTCTTACTATTCAGTACACAGTTCCTCGCCAGGAACAATGATTTTTTTTTCTTCCCCCAAAATCTGAAGTAAAAATGCAATGTTTTAACAACAGTCAACTAAAATTACAAAAACAAAACTCTCTCTCTGCACCCTGGTCTAAAATTTGAAGGAAAGGACAGCAGACTGGTCTCTCTTACTGAATCCATGTGGGCAACCATTCAAAAATTCAAACTAGGTGTGGGCATCTCGCTTATTGGGTTGCCATTTCTGGTTCCCTTTTTATCTTGTTGAAAACTGCGACACATGATCCCGTGTTCAAGTGTTTCCCCTGCCCTGGGATGTCATCTTCTGAGACCAGGTTCAGTTTTCCAGCTCCCAAGGACCCCCAGTTATCCCTGCTCCCGTGGTACGTCTCCTCCTTAATTCGTATGGCTGTGGTGTCCAAGCTCCAAGTATGTGAGAATTATCCGGGGATGACTCCTCGGCCCCAACCCAGAACTTCTGAATCAGAATCTTGGGGTGGGATCTGGGGAATCTGAATTTAACTAGCCCTCCAGGTGATTTTAATCAGGCAATCCCAAGACCAAAATGCAGGGCTCAACTTTACTGAAGAATCGCCCTGTTTAAACACACACATAGATGTGCCTACACACACAGGCTATCATTTATTAACCATCTGCTTGGTGCAGGGTCTTTACTAACCTTATCTCCTTTGATCTTTATCCTAACCACAGCCGGCAAGCATCCCCACTTTTATAGTCAAGGAAACAAAGAGGTTAAATAACTTAACGAAAGACACAGTGTTGGGAAATGGCAGTGCAAAGTCCATCCCACTCCTTGGCCCTCACCCACTCCTCACTCTCACTGCCTGTGCCCTCTCGAATGGAAAAGACAGACGCCCTGAGGAACTGAACCTGTGGGCTGGCTCCACTCTCCCCTGCCCCCGGCAGCGGGGCTGTGCCCTCCATCTTCCACTTGGTGAAGCCTAGTGTCTTTCAGATACTTTCTTTCTGGCTTTGACTCTTCTTGACTTATTCTTGGCAGGGTTGAGACCCTCCCTCTCAGTACGGCCCCTCCATCACCTTGTCCCCTGACCACCTGAAAGGCTGCTAGTCACCCTGACCAACCCCCCCACCTTCTGGACTCTTTAAGGAGAACATCAGTAGTTCTCCCATTTGGAACCTCATTCTCCTCAGGCATTTGGTTTGTCCGGCCATTGTTTCTCGGAACCTCCAGTGACCCGTGTGCCTGCTGCAGGGGTACCAGGGAGGTCTGAGCCAGATGGGGCAGACCCTGCTGGAGCCCAGCCCAGTGGTACAGTCAGCTTTCAAACAGCCCCAGGACCCCCTGAAAGAAGTGGTAAAGATCTCTGGAGTCTGAGAGTCAGCCCCCAGGCTCCGAGAACAAAGGGCTTGCTTTAGTCTTAGGGGAGCATCTTAGGATCCTGGGGTTGTGGGCAGGAAAGATATGTTTGACCCAGTGCTGAGGGGTACAACTTGAGAGTCCCAAGTGAAGTGTCCTAAGTTCTTTGAGAGGAATGGTAAGGAGCAGAACCAGTCTGCCTAATAGGAGTTGTAATATTGGGGCACTCTGGGAAGAACCGACGGACAGAGTTCACCCCTTCTGAGAACATAAAAGAGATTGTGACCCCACCATGGGTAGGGAGGGGGGCTTCCCCACCTGACAGGTATGGTGGAAAGTGGGCCACGAGAATCAGCTGGGGTCAGAGAGCAGGGATGCCCACCTGGCTAGAACCTCTAGGCTCAAGTTCACAGTCGTGGTGACAGCAGCTCAGGCTGGCAGGTGCAGCGGGCCAGCACAGCCAGACCCTGAAGGGGCAGGATGGAGGCAGCTCACAAGGAGGCTGGTGGCACACGAGTAACAGTACTGGCAGTCGTTCCGGGACACAGTTGGAGGGGGATGAAAAGGAAGAGGAGTGTTTTGCTGTGAAGCAGCCTTGCATCTAGAACAAAGGTTGGCAAACTACAGCCAGGTGCTCAATCTGTCGTTCTGCCTGTTTGCATACGGCCAACATACGAGACTGGGTTTCACAATTTAAATGGTTGGGGAAAATTATGGTATTTCATGCTATATGAAAACTATACAACATTCAAATTCAAAACCTAGAGATGATCATACTAAGTGAAGAAAGTCAGAGAAAGACAAATAAAATGTGGTATCCCTTATATGTGGAATCTAAAAAAATGATACAAATGAACTTAGTTACAAAACAGAAACAGACTCACAGATATAGAAAACCAATTTATGGTTACCAAAGGAGAAGGGGGTAGGGATAAATTAGGAGTTTGGAATTAGCAGATACACATTACTGTATATAAAATAAATAAACAATAAGGTCCTACTGTATAGCACAAGGAACTATACTTAATATCTTGTAATAAACTATAATGGAAAAGAATCTGAAACAGAATAGATTTATATATATGTGTAACTGAGTCACCTTGCTGTACACCTGAAACTAACACACCACTGTAAATCAACTATACTTCACTAAAAAACAACATACAAAATTCAAATTCCAGTGTCCATAAGTGAAGTTTCATTGGAATACAGTCATGCCCATTTACTTCCATATTGTCTCTGGCTGTTTTTGTGAAAAAAACAGCAGAGTTGAATAATTGTGACAAGTCCCCATGGCGCACAAAGGCTAAATGATTACTAATTAGTCCTTTACAGAAAAAAATTGCTGACCCTTGGGCTAGAAAAACCCTTGTAATGTCCTCATCAAGTTATTTCTCTAATTGGTTTCCACGATGGCCAGATCAGAAACTCGCCCAAGCTGATCCCACGTGGCAGCGCAGGGTCTCTCCACCTGTCCTCTCCCACAGGCGCCGGCTGCTGACCCTGCTGGAAGTCACTGAATGCTATTGGGTTGGGGAGGCCCTTGTCTGGCAGAGAAAACACAACCGTGCTGGGGAATGCGAACCTGTGAAATCCCAGCAGGGAAAGCCCTGTCTCCCTCCAGCCCCATTTTTGCCCTTTCCCTGGGCTGCTGGGTCCCGGGTCCAGGGGAGCAGGGCCTCGTGGGGGACCGAGGGGGCTGGATCTGGGGCTCAGGCAGTGGAGGAACATCTGAAACAGCAGCTTTGGAGAGAGGAAACGCCCCGGCCATGCAAAGTCCTCTTTGTTTATCATCACCATTATTAGAAATGTGCACACCCCAGCAAAACCAGCGGGTCACACAGTTACAAAAGAGCCTGCCACCCTGGAGCAGGAGGGTTCTGGGCTTTTTCAGCGTGTAGGTTCCAATTCCGGGTACAGGGAAGTTGTTCATCAAAAGAACAAAATGAGTCCATTGTATAGCGAGTTGACTGTCGTCGTCCAGAACAGTATCTTTCATTCTCTGCTTACCCCCAGCACAGGGGTGGGGGAAGCGGGTCTGAAGTTCCAGGGAACTGTGTGAGCTGGCAACACCTTGGAAGGGAGGCTGATCGGCTTTCTAGTAGGAATTATGATGATATTGCACCCCATGGGCCACTGGGCAATGGGGCGGTCTGCCAGCACAGAGCACTGGCTGGCACCCCAGGCTCCGGCCCCCAGCTGGACATGGTCCACACCATCTTGGCTCCAGGTGTGAAATGGTTCAGGCCAGGCTGATCAACCTCTCAGCAGTTGTGCGGGCTGTAACACGTCTCTTAGCCTCTCTGAGCCTTGGTTCCTCATCTGCTAAGTGGGAGGGGGGGTTGGGGGAGGGACTGCCACCACTAACCTGGCAGAGCTGTCTTAGCATTATCGAGAGCACAGGTGCCACCCTTAACTGGCCTTGTAGCTTTCCATAAACTGAAGCCAGTATTACTATCTACTTCCTGATGTCCAACAGAACCGAAGAATCTGTGGCACACAAATGTTATTGCTTTCATGTATGGTGTCTCTTAGCTCCCCAAGCAGATTGTAAGCTCCCGGGAGGCAGAGGATACCAAGGAATGGATACCATCTGGTTTGGAGCTTGGGGCTTTATGTCAAATACCTCGCTTCTCTAATTCTCAGCAGCCCCAAACTGGGTACCGTCATCACCTGCATCATCCACAGTGAAGTTGGGCTTGGAGTGGTTTATGAGAGCAGGCAGGGGGGAGGGGAAGCATGCTGGGCTTGGACCTCTGGCCCTTCAGCCTCTCCAAGGTCCTCCTCACCACAAGCCCCTTGTCCCCTGCTGGGTTATGGGACTGGCACTCAGGTAAGAGGCTGTAGGCATCGCCCACCAGGCTCAGAGCCGAGGACTGCAGCAGCAAAACCTCTAGTTTGACATTTCCTAAAATAGGGGCTGTGTCCGATTCAGCAGCAGCCAAAATTCAAGAGGCAAAGGCAAGGAAGAATCACTTTCCTTTCAGGAGCATCTCATGTGGGATGGAAAATAAGCCTGCTGCTTAGCTGCCTGTGGGCCGGGCAGGTGCAGGGGGGACTGGGGCTGTTCTCCCGCCCCGCCCCCTACCTCCGTACCCATGCCGATCACGTGAAGGCCAAGAAAACTGATCCCTCACACTGGGGAAAGGGACACAAGGTACAAGGACAATCAAGTACCCAGAGTCGACCTAAGGGAAGGGAAGAAGCACAGGGGGAACCTGAAAGAGCAAGGGTGGCAGAGGAGCTACAGGCTGCCAGGAGGCTGCTCCTCCCAGCTTGTAGGAGCCAATGTCAAGATTCTTTGGTAAAATGTCTTTGCCTAGTTAGTGTTTATTTAAGGATAAGATGACCCAACTACCACTAAATTTAGTGCATGAAAATCAACAGGTGTTTGACTCCAGGAACTGCATTGGGTTTTGCGATTAGTTTTCTGAGTCCCCTCCTTTCTGGGTTTCGTTGTTCCAGAGCTGTGGGCAAGCTGGTTTCCCGTCCTCCCTCACCCTCTCCTCCAGCTTGCAGGGAGTTTAAATGCCCCTCTATTATGTAACTTCTTAAGGGGAAAAAAGGATGCTCTTGCAATTTTAATTCTAATTAAAACTGGCTAATATATATAAAACAGTCAAGCGAGAAGTTTATACTGTATGGAACAGGGAACAGTGCTCAGTATCTTGCAGTAACTTATAGTGAAAAAGAATGTGAAAACGAACATAGGTGTATTCCTATGTGACTGAAGCAGTGTGCTGTGCCCCAGAAATCGATGCAACATTGTAAACTGACTATGCTTCAATAAAAACATAATTAATTAATTTCAAAAATTTGTATGTCAACCCCAATCCTATATAGGCACCTATTTCAGCTTAATCAGTGGACCTGATTTTTATTTTTAACGCGTCAGTTTAGTCCGTCTCCTTGGCTTCCATTTAATTCCATTACTAACCACAGAGCTGGGAGGTGAGCGCCTTCCTCTCCAAAGGCTCCTATAGGGAGGCAGGATATCTGTTCTCTTGTGCCTCTTCCACCTGCTACCCTGGAAAACACAGGGTGAAGGCAAAACAGCATATCGTTGAGGGGCTAAAAGCTCGAACGCCCGATGGGTCAGTCCTGCTCTGCCCACTGCACAACATTTTGGTTTCCTCTGCGAACAGGACCACCCTGTCTCCGAGATGTTGGGAGATGAAATGCTAACTCAGCACAGGACCTGGCACTCGGCGATACTCCCCCAACATGTCAGGGAGCCTGCAGTAGGTCCCCCCCGACCAGTTTCCCCCACCTGATTCACAAAGGGAGGGTTTTCTGAGAAGAGCTGCTGGCCTGTCCAAGGAATTCCTTTCCTGCACAAGTGGGAGTGGATCTATTACCAGGCAACTCAACACCTCTGGCATAACAACATTTGCCAGTGATTTGTGGTTTACAGAGAGCCTTCAGCGGCATCAGAGAACGGGGCCTTGGAGGCAGGCTGTGGTACACAGGCCCTGCCTCTCCCAAGATATGAAAACTTGGGCAGCTCCAGAGTGCTGGGAGCTTCTGGCCCCTTGCTTGTAAAGTGGGACTGCAGCTCCTCACCCCCAGGTCTGAGGTCCAGAAGCCGACATGCAGGTAACAGGCATGTGGTGAGTTCTAAAGCCTTAGTCAGACGTGAGCCATGTCGCTCCATCTTCTCATGGCTTCAGCTTCCAACAGATAGAGCCCTTGAGCAAAGGCTCAGAGACACTACCTATATTGAACGGATTCAAATTGTTCGGAAGAGTCTGGCGAAGTGTTGTGTCGTCTGCCTCCTTCCCCCCCTCCCCCCCCACTCGCACATACACGCGCACACACAGCGTAGCTTCAGACCCCTCCCTCCCAGGTAAGCATCTGAAAGGAGGCAGGCCACTCTTGCTTCTTGTGCCTCCCCTAGGACCACTTGTAAGGAACTTCTTAGCGTAAAAGGCAGCCTGAGCGGTGACTCACTTTGACAAAACAGATCTGCGGTGCAGCCGTGGCCAGGACAGGTCGGCCGGCTCGCTCGGAGCTCGGTGAGGCATCACCTCCCCAGGCACGAACCCGAGCCTCCCGCCATGGCCCAGCTTCCCTGGCTTGTTGGCAGCATGCACAGACATCTGCTCAAGAGAAGGATGCCAGTCAAGCAGCCGAGGGACATGTGGTTCAACTGCTAGGCCAGCACATTCCTCTTGATAGCATTCACCCTCGGAAGAGGCACGCAGCCCGGTGGGACAGGAGGGAGCACGGGGCCGGGAGGCAAGGAGCCAGCACTGTGGGCCCAGGTCCGGTCCTATCACTCGGGCAGGAAGTCACTCGACCTCAGCAATTCCCACTCAGCTTTTGGGTGGTGCTGGTGGGTACCAGACACTCATCATGTTGCCATCCAGCTCCTGACTATGTCCCAGGCTGGGCTCCACCCTGGCTTGCCTCTCAGCTCTACCTGCCTTGAGATGCACAGGAGCTGGGGGCCTCTGGAGGGGATGAAGTTGCACCCCAAGGTAAGGAAGTAGAGGGTGTGTCACACTGATGCTTTGGTCTGGGCCTCTCCCAGAGGTTGTCTGATAAACCCTCTCAGGTCCTGTTAATGCTCTTAGTATCTTCCAGCAGATGTTAATCCCAAATTACAGGTATGTGACTATCCGACCCCAGTCACTACTCGGACAGGGAAGGAAAAAAAAATTCCCCAGTACTGGAAAGTGTACTCCTGGAGTCCTGGGAATCCTGGGTGGCAGTGGGAGCAGGGCTCCAATGCTGAGGAATTCACACTCAGAGGGGATTCAAGAGAAGTTCTACTGAAACACCAGGAGGGTATGAGGTGGGTGGGGAGTTCGGAAGAGAACGACAGAGTATAAGTATTGCAGCCATAAGTATTGACCTTGCTTAGGAGGCCAAAAGCTTGTGGCCCACAGCGTTCCGGTGTCCACGAGGTAACTACTCATTCTGGGGAACCGAGCACCACTGCTGCCCACACAAGTTGTAAACACTGCTGTGGACAATGCCTGGACCGAAACGTTCCCTAGCACGAGAGTGGGCATGATAATGCATCCAGGTTAATATGCAGGATTCAGCCTCCTCGCTGCCAGTGGCCCAAGGCCAAGTCCTCTGGGGACAAAAGCATCAAGTTCAACATTTGAAGCACCCAATCTATGCCAGTTGTGTGGGAGGCAGGCAGGGGAACACGAAACAAGCCGGTGTTCACAATGAGAGTGAAGAACTGACGCAACCCAGGATGGACAGGGGTAGAAAGAGCAGCAGGGAAGGTGGCCTGGGAAGCAGGGAAGGTGCGACATCTCAGCTGATTTTCGAGGCTCGCTGCACGGGAGGAACTGTGTGCTTAGGAACCGGAACAGGGTCCGCTTGGCAGAGCAGGTACAAGGCCGAGACGGGCTGTGAAGGACTCCTTGTGGGTTGAAGTCTGACATCCACCCTTGCACAGCACAGTCATAAGCAGGTTTTAATGTACGGGAGGAGCACAGGTAAGTCAGAATGTTTGAGAAAAAGCCCTTGGATGAGTCAAGAAAAATGGTGGGGAGACAAATGAACTGACTCACGAAATAACCCTGGTGAGAGGTGAAGGCAACATCAAAAAGGCAGAGTTGAGGAACATCACAGAAGGAACACGCAGTACAGATGAGGGGGAAGAGGATCCTGGAGCTGGCTCGTAGGCAAACATAACAAGACTGTAAAATTGCTCTTTGATGGATCCTAGTTCTTGTGGCCACAGAGGGAGGAGAAAGTCATTCCAGCCTTCACGGGCAGTTCTAGATCCAAAGTCTAGCCAGTGTGAGTGGCTGGCTGAAGAGGCCACTGACCTGGACTTCGACGGTGCCAGGTGAAGTGAGGAGTGAGGGGGCGACAGAGATGGCGCAAGCGTCAGAGGAGGGGTCAACCAATGAACACTCCAAAGCAGTGATCTGGAAGGACTCCAGAGAGTTCTCATCCTCCGACTGGAAGGTTTAAGGATCAGCAGCAACAGGCAGGTCGCAGGCAAGGGAATGAAGGATTTTACACAGTTAAAAAACCAAGTTTTTTGATGACAGTTATAGAGAAGATCATTGGAGTTAATGAAATTTAGCCCAGAAGAGAGGCCATGGGAGGGGCAAGGCTGGGGATGCTTGAGAACTGGATCGAGGAATCTGGAAGCAAGTTGGTGACCAGGCAAGCTCAACAGTTTCTCTTTACACCCTCCAAGTTTCCATCAACCAATCAAGGATCACTTGATCACTTCTATACTGCTCTTCAAATATGAAGAAACCATGGTAGCAGTTGTATATAGTAGAGTTGAAGTTATTCTGGTTCTCTTATTGAGATGTTTTGGGACCAAGGTCAAGCTCAAGAGAACCTAGCCTTTAGCACTGAGTCAAACCAACTGCCAGTGAAGGGGGACTTCAAGACCACACCATCTAATGTAGATGACAGCTGAGAGACTGAGGTCGGTAACAGAGCTCAGTTTAAATCAATCCAGCACCTTGGAGAAGAGTCTAAATATTAAGGGAATTATGGCCCCCAAGGTACCCACATATTCCTTCCCCCAGAGAAGGCACCATCTTTCAGACAAGCATCCAAGGCTGATAATGTTGATAACCACTTACCATGTGCGACATGTTTCCAGAAACCTAAAATAAGTTCACCATTGAGGAGGCACAAAGAAACGAGCATAAATGACAAGATCTTTTCAAATATATCTTTATTTCTCAAACTCAAAGCTTTATTGCATCAAGTTCTAACACATTGTGCATTGACAAATGATTTCACCTGCATCACATAAGAAGGTCAGGGACCATTACACCAAAGAGGAAACCTCACACATCCTAGGCACCACTAAGAAATTAGTATTTCAAAGGCTATGCAAATATCGAGTAACAAAAAAGCTTCAAATTTAGTCTAATTTGTATATTTTCATCTATAATAATTTGGAAATTAATGGATAAAAACTCAATTTTCTGAAAGCAGCTCTTTTTTTTTTAAATTCATTAAACAAAAAAGACCAGATGCCTTGAGTTTTAAAACACCCACAGATTCATATTATTTAACGACCTCCTCTTTAGCGGACGGTCTCCTCGCCTTCCTAGGCAAATACACATGACAGCCTGCACCAGCTCCCACTAGCCCAGGCAAAACTCCAAGCGTTTTCTTTCACAGCCACTGAAACTATTTTTTTTAAGTGATAGGTAAACAAGATTTAGAATTGGAACTCACAAAAAAAGCATTTATTTCCTGCTCACCTTGGAAGTCTCCACAAATAATCCTGAAAAGTTGGTCTTTCTAAATACACCCCTCATTACACACCCCTCCCTTGGTCCTCTGAATGGAATTGGCTGAGCTGGAGTATGTTCCAAAGTCAGCTGAGACATTTTGGTCTCTGCCAGGTTAAAAATTCAAATTTACCCTTGGCAACTGGCGGTTCCTTCACCTCACAGAATCCACGCACGGGTTCTCCTTGTGTGGAGCCCCAGTCAGATAGCCGGGAAGCAAAGGCCCCGGGGAGCATCAGGGCCTCCGCTCACAACTGGATAACTATCCTTTATTCTCTGGAAGAGGATGCTCGCACTCAGTCTATCTGCATCCTAAAACAAGGCACCAGAACCAGAAAGTTAACTAGAAAGGAGGTTTTCCTAAAGTTAGGAAGTTGCTTTTGAGTGGCACCATTCCCCAGAGTTAACAAAGCAGTACTAGTTAAAATCCTAACCTATCGTGAAGGTGAGGGGCTAATGCTAGCGGCCAAGTTGAAGGAAAAGCAGGTTCAGGGCTTTAGCAAATGGACTACTAATGTGTCACCCCAGAGCATGGGTTCACACACAGCTCACTGAGGCTCAAATCCCCAGGGGGGTGCAGAAAAATCAAACTAGGAAAAAAAAAAAATGCCAAACCACATCCGTGACCGCAGATCAGGAACCCAGCACCTTTCCCACCCGCCTCTCCCCATCTGCCCGGCCCTCCCGGTGTGCGCCATGCCACCTCCCACACCCAGTCGGCGGAACCCTGAGGTGAAGGGGTCAGCGATGTAGTTTAGTTCCAGAGCTGAAGTGAGTGGGTGAGGAAAAGTGTCTCACTGCCAAGGTTAAGAATTAAAGGTGAGATGAAGCTTGAGGCCAGGAATGTATTGTATCCTCTTCTGCCAACACAAGCGGGAAAGGGTACTGTTTCAATCTCACAGCTGCTCAAAGTGATTCCAAGAAGCAGGCTGGGGTAACAGGCTGCATCCTTGCAGAAAGCATCAGAAAACTGCTCAGAGTCCTGAAGCAAATGAGGCTGCTTAAGTCTACACTAGAACTTGCACTTGAACTTTAGTGCCCTTGGCCACTGCCAAGTTTCACATTACTCAACACACAAAGAAGAGGAACCACTGGACTCAGGACAAGCTCAGAGTACCTGGTGCTTGTGTGAGCAGCACGAAAGGCAGGTTTCAGCTAGAATTTCCAGACACCTGAAATTCAAGGTTACCTGGTCTCTTCTGAGGCAGACAAGAGGCTCGGAGAGCAGGTGGAGACACCACTAGACCAGGGCGGTGCTTCAAAGTGCAGCTTTGGTGAGGGCAGCTTTTTACCCTGATGGTTCTAAGAACACAGGCCTACTCTCGAACTTCAGAACAGCTGGGCTGACTACGAACTGCAGGCGAAGAGAGTTTACTGAGATGGCCATCGTGCAGTGGTAGTAAAGCATTGGGGGGCTGGGAATTTCCAGCAACTTCTGTGCCTCCCTTCATCCTGAAAGGAGGACTAGTACCAGATAGGAAAAAAAAAATATGAGCAGAAAGCACTCCAAGGACAAACTGGGAATTTAATTATTCATGCGGTTCTGATCCTCTCTGCATCTGGTCCCTCGTCACTCACCCTGATCCGTGAGCCTTCTGGTGGAAGCAACACTGACCTCTGTCAGCAAGTGCTTATGTTGGTGGCTTCATCATATTTCAAAGCTTTGGTTAAACAGATCTCTCATTTTTGTGCAAACATGTTGCCATCTGACCACAATGGCAGTTTTTAAGGTCATGGATGACCACGTAGTTTTGAAAGCTGGGGCTCAGTCTTCATTGCCCTTTTTAACCCTGAAGCACCCCAGGGCCCCTCTCAATGTAGAACCAGCCTTGACTCAAAGCCGTGAATTTAGATACAACTATGGCTCCCAGGGAGACGGGAGCTGCCTACGCTGAGAAGTGGCTTCTATTCGCCTAGTCCACAGCACGGATACCGAGTCACGCCCGATCTGCTTTCAAGAGGACCTAGACATCACGTTCTAGAAAAAAGTCCTGAAACTATAATCTTTAGAAAAAGGTAAACCACTCCTTTTCTACTAAGCATTAAGGCAACTTCATTGCTTCAAGCAAGAAGCAGGCAATCACGCAGGGTTGGCATTTTTACGGCCACGAGAGAATGCAAAAATCTGGAGCGTGGATTTGATCAATCACTTGAGAAACCAAGCTGGCTGGCAATATTGCGTTCTATGCCTTGATAACCCTGAAGTGATGTTTTCCAAGACAGCCCACAGACAGTTTCAAAACACAAAGTCCCGTAAATAAATCTACCAGGAAAGCAACAGTAAGTAGCCTAGAACTCTCCCATTTCCTAAGCCTGCTTCAGACTAGAGAGTAACACTGTTTTCCTTCTAAAGTGCAGAGTACAAACAGGTATGGTCAATCTACCAGAGTAAGGAAGATTCTCCTTCGTTCACTTGCTTCTTCCCAAATACACCGGAAGTAGTCGCCGGGAGGTGCCTCAGTGGCTCTGATCCACATGAGGCCCGACTGATGGGACGGGCGGCCACCTCACATGGAGCACAGGGACAGCAGGGGAGATTCTAAAGCCATTTTCTTAAACCAAAGAACTCTGCCCGCAAGAGCGGACCATTCCACAGGTCACTCAGATCTACTGAAACTCCCGGATTCATCTGCTGTCCAAAAAGCCTGGAAAAGGAAACCACTATTTTTTCTGGGGGGGGGGATGAGAACAAAAACAAAATATCAGCCAAAGTACTCAAACCAGCCAGTCATACTTGGAATGTGACCAAAATGGGTTTCCAATTAAAAGGTGAGAAGACCCTCATGTCAGTTACTGCAACGACTCTAGACTCACAACCTTAGTCTTGGGAAGAGCAAAACGGAAGTGATGAGCTGATGAGGGGGAAGAAATGTCATTCAACAAGAATTCCTTACGTTAAAGAAAAGAAAAATTGAACATTCACGTTTCCTATTGACAGTCACCCCACCACCACTACCACAATTCTACTTAACATTATGTTGCACATTTTATTTTGCTTTCAAGTTACATTTCAAGAAAAGGTCACTTTTTTTTTTTCTCAGCGATATCTCACAATTCCTCGTGATAGCACAGCATCTAAACCATAAACCACTTTCAACCAGATCTCAATTCTCCAGCTACTGGCTTTGGTTTATTGATGAGAGAAATCCTCAGCTCTGCTGACGGAGAATAAACATAAGCAAGTCAGTCCTTTGAACAAAAATTGAGTCACAAGAGCACCCTCATGTTTACCATTTTCTGCCCGACTGAAATTGATAACAAGAAAACAGACAATCAGCACAACTTTCATGCAACGGCTGGGGATTGCACATGAGGGCTGCGCGGCCTCCCCCGGGCACAGGCGAGAGGACCAGCAGCTGACGACTTCTCAGACACTGCCCAAGCGTCCCCCCAACCTCAGTGACTGCAGAGCCCAAACGCCCCGTGCCGATGTTTGGGACATGCCATGTTAGTGTCTGTCTTGGAAAGATGTGGGTAGGCCATACTTCCTATAACCTTTTCCAAAGTGGCACTGAAATAACAGGTCCCTTTAGGGTTGGCTCATGATACACTGTAGACCCATTCCAATGGGTACACAAAGGAAAAAAAAAAGCAGAATCAGAGCTGAGTTCCCCTTTAAAAGCCAAACGCCTACATCTAGAAGGAGGCTCCCCTACCTGAGAGCCCTTGCCCTAGTGGGATTCCCACTGTGGAAACCCACAGGTCTCAAGGTTAGTTACAGGGCAGCCAGGTGGGGTACGGCTGGCTGTAGGTGACTGGGGGCTGGGCAACGTAGTAGTTGTTGAAGTTGCCGTCGCTGACGTAAGGAGCAGGCTGGTAGTAACAGGTGACGTTGGTGGCGTTGGGGATGATGTTCTGCTCCGCCAGCACGCGCAAGGCCAGGAGGGAGATGAGGTTCAGCGTCTGCCTCCGTTCGTGCCCCATCAGACACACGGTGCTCTCGTTCACCACCCGGCGCAGGGTCATGAGGTAGTCGTACTTGCTCCTCTCCTCTTCGGCGAAGTGGTTCTGAAGGTAGGTCTCCAGCTTCCTCTGCTGTTCGAGGATGTCAGGGAAATCAATGAAGAACCTGGAGCACATGTAACGCTCCAGGGTCTTGATCTCTTCCTGGTCGGTGGGCCTGAAGTCCCGCACCAGGAGGTTGCTGTACTTGAGCAGCCCCCCGCCCCGGATCTCCTCGGGGTTCTTGGTGGCGATGAGTCTGTTCTGCAGGTGGTCGAAGGCTTCCTCGAAGTCCCCATACACGCTCTCCCCAATCACAGTGGGGTGCAGGTGCTCGGAGATGGGGTTACTGGAGCAGTCGTAGAAGAAGAGCAGCGAGTCCAGGATGATCTGAAAAGAGTCCACGCTAAACTCGAACTGACGCCGGATGGAGTCGACAAACTTCAGCTCCACGTTCCTCCCATTCTTGTTGGAGAGCGAGATCAGGCTCCAGCGGTCTGTGTCCGTGCACACCTTCACCAGCTTCTGGACGTAAGCCTCCTTCAGGGTGACTGGGCTGATCTTGAGCTTGTTCACGCCCTCCGGCAGGAAGTTCAGAAGGGAGCACAGAACCACATCCCTGACCAGCTGAAACTCGGCCTCCGTGGGAAGAGCCACGTGAAAGATGAGGTCCAGGTCTTTGCAACCCAACCCGTTGTCTTTGACCAAGACGTGGCCGGCTGCTGAGCCGTTCAGCCGCACATCCTGCACTTTAATGCCCGCCTCCTCCAGCCGGCAGCGGACGGTCTGGACGATGTCCTTCAGGGTTATCTCCAAGGTTGGAAAGTTGCCTCGTCCGTGGATGGGGACGACCTCGGTCAGGACCTCGTGCAGCCGGCTCACCTGGTCCCAGTTGAGCACACTGAAGGACACGCAGTCCCTGGTACTGCTGCTCTCCTCTGCCATCTCGGGGTGTCCTTGCCAGGGAAACTGAAAGTGAGGGGGAGAAACAGTTAGCGCTCACTCCTACGTGGCAAAGCGGCTCCGGGGACTCAGAGATGATGCTGGTTTCTCTCTGAACCTCTTTCTTACTGTAAAGAGGAAAACAGCACCTACTGCCGGGTGCTGCTGAGGGCTAAGTGAGTTAGACGTGGCAAAAATGGCGCCGGCAGGCAGAAAGGAGAGAATACACGTAAACTTACCCTATACTGAATCTGACAACTTTACAATTTTGTTTTCTGTGGGGTTTGTTTTGTTTTATCCGTGTGGGGTAGGGTGGGGGCAGAGTTTGTGTGCGAAGGGACGCAGACAAACTTATTAAGCCAAGTAACCTAAACCCAACGTTACTCAACAGAGGACCTATGGGTGTTGCTAATTTTCCTTGTTTTCTACGGAAAATCACCTCTCCTGCTTTTGGCACCGTAACTACGCCTAGGCTATAATGCCCACATAGAACACACGACCTACCAAAGACTCCTTCACTCTGTGAATACATAGATTCTGAACGCCAGGCTACAACCACACAGAGAACAGAGAGTCGGTTTAGTCCTGCTAGAATCCAGCACACTGATACGCTCTTCACTTACGGGAGCCGTCTGCCCTATAACAAACACTCCTGTTATCCGGGGTATCCAGGCTGGGCCCAAGGAACTGTCTGAGGGACAGGATTCCTGAGTAACAGAGGGTTAGGTCAGGGGCGGAGGGAACCGCTCTGCCCGGCACGGAGGCCTGACACAGGGTGTGGGAAACCTCCCTGGGGTGGTGTGACCTTTCAACTGTGTTTCCTTCAAGCCACCCAAGGAGAGCAGCTGGCGCTCGGCACCAGGAGCAAAGCGCGCCTCTCGCAGCTCACCTGTTAGAACCACAGAGTTACAAAGTAATTTCTAGCTAAGTTAGACTCTTCAGAAAATGAAACGCTAGAAATCCTACTGCGGAAGAACAAAAGCGGATACGCTAGAAAGCCAAGGGGCCTGTGGATCCACTTGGGTCACCTGTTAGCCAGACAGATGTCAGAGCAGAAACGAGAGGTTGAGGTGCTGTCCTCAGACTTCCTCGCAAATTGGCAGAAAAGTGATGGGGGCGGCAGAACTGACTTGCCAGACACACACGGCCCATCCCGATGACCTGCAGTCTCAGGGTCTGGAAGCTGCTGCTTTTGGATGCACACCCAGCGTGCGCTGTCCTGGGGTTCCAACTTGAGTTTTCAGTCTTGCACTGGTGCTGGGGATCCTCACCTCATCAACAGGGCTCAGATCAATGGGACAGTTGTCAGTCTGTGCTGGGGCACCAAGGGACATGCCGAGACAAGCTTTCTAGGAGTTGGCCATTAAGAGGAGGGTGAGAACACGACGTCTCAATACAAGGCAGTGTGTAGGAGAAAGAAAATGTAACAAAAGGGTAGAAGAAAGAAGCACCCCCTGATTGGGGTGAGCAGGGAGGCCACAGAGGAGCTCACATGGGGAGGGGATGCCGGCCGACAGGAAGGCTGGGGCTGAGGGGCAGCAGGGAGCACCCAGCTGAGAGCCGGCAAGTTGTCCAGTCTGGCCAGCATGGGCCTCTCCTCTAGCCGGATCACAGGCTCCCTGTAGGTTAAGGGACAGAATCTGCTTGGCCGGGCAGCAGGAAGGTTGATCACATGATCCAAGCAGGCTCCAGGAAGACCGATGGGGGATGGGCAGGCTTCTGCTCCTGCCTGAAGAATACTCGCCAAGGGGAAGATAAAAGTTTCCCTGAAAACCTGTTTGGACAGCGTTAGGAGGCCCTAGGCCATCTAGATTATCCTACCAAAGCACTTCTGCGTTAAGGAGACCAAGCAAAATTGGTGATGAAATGCTGCATGTTTACTGTGGCTGGCCTTTGGCTTCAAGTCAGCTCTGAAACAGCAGAGTTCTCTTTTTTAATGCGTTCTATGCACACTCAGTTCTTTGTGGCCCCTTTTACGACGAGCATGCAGTACACTTGTACCCATTATCTAGGGCAGCACGCAAGTTCAAGCGATCGCAGAAAGGTATGACTCCAGCTTTGTTTTGAGACACGGCCAAACTGTGATTTGGTGGCATGGGTTTCTGTCAGGCATGCTGACCTACCCATAAGAATGCAACTTGCTTTACACCCTGTGGATCACCTATTAGTGTGCTTCCAAGGCTTGTGCGGATGATACGGGCAAAAGAAGTCACAGCAACAGGAGAGATGCTGTTCAATCAGTACTTGGAATAGAAGGAACAATTAATTTTAAGAAAATCTCCAGGAAGAAACTCAATAATGTTGTAGAGGAGAATAGTTGTAGGAATCACTTTTGACTCATGCCATTTTTTTAAGGACTTGTTTGAAAAAAAAAGAAAGCCATGTAGAGTTAAAGCCAGGACTACTCCTACCTCTAGAACAGTGGTTCTTAACATTAGAAGAGGGACATCTGGGACTGGGGAGAATCTGATGAAAGTGATCGCTTCTTCAGGGGGGAGGGGTTGGGGGGCAGGGAGTGGGATGGGGGGGTGCACTTATGCCTGAAAATTTTTATATGTTTTAAAATCCCTGAACTTGTAGTAGATTCAAAGTGAGAATCTATTTTAGACTGAAAATTGGTAAGGTTTATATGGGAGGAGGGGGCAGGAATAGCCAGGAGAGTTACGAAGAATAGGACATACAATAGGCTGGTAAGAGATATTATGAAGCCACAGTGATGGAAACAGCGTGCCACTGCACAAAAAGACAAGCTGGTGAAACAGAAACTTTTAAATCCAGAAATAAAATCTAATACATAAGGAGATTTAGTATACAATAAAGGAGGCATTTCAAAATAGTAAAGGGAAAGTTTTGAGACATCTGGATAATTATCTAGATTTAAAAAATACGCAAAGATGGCTCCTGAGCTGGTGCCGATCTAAGACCTAGATGGAAGAATCAAAGACTTAAGTGTAAAGGATGAAACCCTAAGAGCACCAGAAAAAAACCCACGAAACTTATGTACACTTACACAGGCTCGGCAGTCCTTTCTAAATCACATAAAACCTAAAAGTCAGAAAAAAATTGATATATTTGCCTATATAAAAATATCTACATGGTGAAAACACCAAAAAGAAGTGAGAAGACAAAACTAGGAAAATATTTGTAACATTAGACCAAGTACTAATTTCCTTAATGAATAAGGAGCTCCTGCAGATCAGAACCACAGAGTCCCAACATAAGATGGGGTAGAGGACACGAACAGTGGCTCAGACCTGTAACATAGTCAGCCTTACCTTAAAGGATGGGCAAATTTAGACTATGATGTGTCATTTTTACCCATCAGATTGGCAAAGACCGAGAAGCAGACACTTTTAGTGCACTGTCCCTGGGTTCTCTTTGAAGAACGACGTGGGATTCTCAATTTTAAGAGGACACACTCTTTGGCAAAGCAATTCAACTTCCACGAAGTCTACTTTGGATTTTATTCTATGGGTACATTTGCAAATACACACAAGGATATTCACTGAAGCATAATAAAGCTACAAATAATCATCAGTAAAGAAGGTTAAATGACTCACAGGTACACAACAGTATACAAATGCACGCAGGTGTCCAAAAGAAAGGTGGCAGCTCTCTCTGTATGAATATGAAGTGCTCATCAAGGTCTATTAACAGAAAAGTGTGAAACTGTGCAGAAAGCGTAAGTCTGCGCTTGTCATACAATCAGAAGTCCCTGGAAGGAGACGCTAGTGGTTCCGACTACACCAAATGCGACTGCTAGGCTGGGAGAGGGTAACAAAGGAGACTTACTTTCTCTCTTTTGAATTTGGGACCTACACATGCATTACCTGAAAAAAAAAATCCTTTGAGCCATGTTCCAAAGTCTGTCCCCTACAAGCCATCTAACCTGCTACCTTGTTTAATTCCTTCGATGCCTTTCCTCCTAGCCGTCCCCACGTCCCCATGTTCAGGTGCCAAAATCAAGTACACTTGGAGGCTTCCCTTCCAAGCCTTAAAAGCTGATCCCCAGATCAGCAGGGGAAGAGGAACAGTTTTTCTCCAGAAGAGCTTTTAGCCAATTTTCTACTTACGTGTTATTTAAAAGAAGATGTCCATTGTTTATCCAAAAAAAAAAAAAAAAAACCCAACAAACCCAAACTTTGAAACTAATGGATAAGCCATCTCATCTAGCACCATTTTATGTTTGGTATCCAAAAATGTTTTCTGTAGTTTTACAAGATTCGCTATTTCTCATTTCAGACATGGTACAGCTTTCCCCATGATGTTGCTGATTATTGTCTACAGTTGTAAGAACCTTAATAAATGCAATAAACACTTTTTCAGGAACCTAAGATGCCCGTGGTTGGCCTCTTCCACGCCAGCAACTCCTGACACATGTATGAATAGTGGCGTCAACTGTCAGAAAAAAGCAGTCTACATAAAAGCACAGCGCGGGATACACAGATGCCGAGCCCATGGGTAGCTATTAATTCTCTCAATTTACGGTGATTTAGACATAGAGGAGTCCAGGCTACTGAAGGCTCAGATGTAGGCTGATTTCACATTTGGCGTCTAGCCCCCCGAAGAGCCCAAAGTAAGTTACTGAAGCCTGTTAGAAAGCAATCTTTTGTTTTCTTCCCCGCCCCCTACCCATCCAAACAATTTCAAGTATCAAAAGCACATTTTTAAGTTACTTAGACCAACACTAGAATACATTTATTACTAGAATAAATCCAAGTCATAGGCCCTTAGTGCTTGGATAACACACCAGAGCACAGTGTAACAGTTTTAATTAACCACTTGAGATCAACATTGATATAATCCCCATATAAAAGAACCACGTGAAACACACACTCTCAAATCATGACAGGAAAATTCTAACCAGCAGAATTAATAAAATGGTAACCAGGAAAAAAAATTCATCTGAAGCCTGGTAAATTCAAAGTGTTTGATTTCCTTTCATTACCAGAGAAGCAGATTCACTGTTATTCCGCACAGGAGAAACTGGGAAAGGTAGGAACCGTGACTCCTCACTGATTTGAAAATTCAGGCACCTTTTCACCAGTGAGGATGACCAACCACCTACTCAGCTTAAGCTACGTAGTCTTCTAAAAAGTTTGGCTCGTGATGAACGGCACCTCCGGGTGCCCCTGAATTCCCTTTTATCATCTGGCTGCAGCAGCAGGATAAAATACACATATTCCTGGAAAACAGGTTTGCAGAGATGACAGCAAAAGGTGAGAGGGATAGACAAACTGAGCCCAAAGACTAAACCGAGCTCCCCAAGGACAAGCTGATATCTAACTTACCTTTGTTTCCCGCTGCCTGGACACTCAAGGCAGGTTGATCTGAAAACCACTTTGAGCCCTCATGGAAAAAGAGTCCTGCTTCCTAGCTTACTTAGACCCCAGAAACAAGAGGGGCAGAGGCGGTGAAAGCATGCGGGATTCGAGGCGGGCAAGCAGGCCTGGCAGACGGACAATAAGAGCGTCTGTAGCACTTCCCGGCCTTATGGCCCAGCGCTCAGTTGAGGCAACACGGAGCCTTGTTTGTGCCTGGCACTAAGACGCAGACCCTGCCCAGAGAGCCCTGGCACATGTGGACACGCACATCCACGAAGCTGAAGGCAGCATATACTTCAGCCTAGGTCTGCGATGTTGAACGTGCAAGCTCCAGAAGGCTTCAGGGGAACGCTGTGGTCAAATGAGGCACTCTCAGCCGTGGCAGCCCTCCATCCAGTCCACAGACAACTGAGCGACACCCTCGTCCTCTGACCCTGCTGTGGGCTTAAGAACACAAAAGAAACCCAAACACATTCCGGCGCTCCTTTGATGACAAAATTCCCTCTCACTGATAGCTGGATGCTACCCCACGGCCTGGATCCTCCCAGTGACACTTCCCAGCTCAGCGTGGAGACCCAGCCATGGGCAGTGGGCCAAGCCTGGTGACAGACTCCAAGGGAGTGTGTCTGTGGAACAAAGACCCCTTCTGTCCCCAGCTCCTGGCTAGGGGGGATCCCATGGCCCCGTGGCTGGCATCTTCCACAAAAACTCTTGTCCTCCGTGGACAACAGAGGACCTTTTAAGCAGGAAGAAACTACTTTACTGCGTATAAAGGCCTAGAGAATTTAGGCAGAAGTGAAAGCAGAGGGCAACACGTGTCATAATACCCTCTCCCGCCTCTTCCCTCATCCAGCTGAGTGAGTGGAAATGACAACTCTGGGCCTATTTCTTTCTCTTTTTTTCCTGTAAAATGAAGGCATAGAGTGTGTACCAGCCAATGGAAGGGTTCTCGGTACAAGCCACTTCATGTCCATTCCTATTTATCCTCACAAGCACCCGAGGAAGCGACAATTGTCCCCTTTTCACAACGACTAAGATCAGAAAAGATGAAGTGAACTGACCCCAGACTCCGGAGCTAACAGTTCTGACTCCTGGAACTGGCCACAACCTCCACCAAGGTCAAGTTCTGCCACTGGCAGGCGAGAGGTGGGGAGAGGGCAGTAAGCTCACGCCACAAACCCACGTGTACACGGGGATGGCCAGGTCTTGCTGCTAACAAAGTGACCCTTTCTAAAACAGCAAATTTTATTGGTCTTATCCGAAAAAAAAGGAGAAAGCTACACTCTGCTCACTACGTGACTATGACACCTTATCTTCCCATCGCCCCTTGTCCCCACCACACATGCACACATGCCAAAGGCAGCAACGCTTGAGTCAAGCACCCTTTACGCCTGCTTGAGTGCAGACTCCAGGCGAGCAAAGGTACGGGTCCGTGTTCGGAGCATAGAGGGGCCCTTCAGAGAGGCACCGAGAAGGCCGCTCACTGGCCACAGTGTGGGAACCCCAGCTGTCCAAGGGGAGGCACGCACACCGGCTGTGTCACAACACAAGCACTTTACTATCCTCGCCCACAGCCTTGTGCCACTGGGGTTCATTTACCACTTCCTCGGAAGCTCTGGCAGGCACTGACAAGTGCAGAGCCCTCCAGGGGCTCTTCACGTAGAGCTGGTCACAGCCAGGGGACGCCAAATGTGACTAGATGTTTGGCCAGGCGCCCGAACATGAGCCACCAAACTATGTGACTGCATCCCACAAAGCAGCGAGACAGTGCTGCAAGGGCTTCACCGGGACTGACTCACCCGATCCCGATGACTATCGTCCCTACTTCATGGGCAGGGAAACTGGGGAGCAAAGGGGATACGTGCTTTATTAACGGTCCAAGGATGCGCTGCTGTAAGTGGCAGAAATGGGCCTCAGGAGGCTTCCTAAGAGGTGGACAGCCCGCATGCATGTGCTGGGGTGGTGGCAGGGCTTCGAAGGTAAACTGGGTGCTCAGGAGTTGTAGGAAGGAGACGGCAGTAAGAGGAGAGAAAAAGAGAAGAAAGGTATGAAGGTTTGTTCTGAGATGGCGGGAAAGAAGTCAGCTAGATGTGCGAAGGCCCCCTGTGTGGAGTAAGGCCAGAGGGCAAGTGCCGAAAGCAAAGCAGAAGCAGCTGGAACTAAAGTATCTACAACTGATGGGACAGAAACTGTCACCACCCCCCCACCAGCCAACAAAACCATCATGGATGTGGGGGTGTATCCAGCCTGGTGGGAACCACCAGAATTGCACGTGATTCAGCACAGACACGCTAACACTTATGCGGATGCTTGTTGTAAAGGAACAAGGGCTGAGAGAGGAAAGCCAGGGTCCTCACTCGTGATGGAGCTCTGGGCAGCGGTGGTTTCAGAGAAGGCAAGTCGGGAAGGCAGAGAGAAGCCAGAGTGGAGGAGCTGGGATGGTCAGCTTGCTAGACGAGCAGACAAGCATTAGGAGGAAAAAATAATGGTACAGGAGGGAACGTTTAAGAATGGGCTGGCCCTGATCTGGGTCTGCAACCAAGGCACGTGCCCTGCTCACGGGCTAAAGGAACGGCTGCTGGGATTCGCGCTGGTGGCTGGAAGATCAGGAGTGTGAATCTGCTGACGAAGCCAACGGAACAGGACACCCCTGCAGACAAGAGGGCACTTTTATCAGATCTAAGAAACAGACAACCCAACTGGAGCTGCAGAGGGAAGGAAGGTAAGTTTGCAAGAAGTGGTTAGGATCCCAAGGGCTGGCACAGGAAGGAGAGCTGGAACAGACCTGAAAACAGAAACAGCCTGGAACAGCCTGACCGACACATGCACGTGGAACCTGAGACTGGACACCTGTCCCTTTTCCCACTTGCTTGTGGTCTGAACCTTGAGATTCTTTCGTCCTCGAGAGCGCGCCAAGCGCTTGGAATGACCGCAGACTTGATACACGCAGAAACAGATTAGTAGTCAGAAAGGAGAAAAAGCAGGGTCAACACGGATTCAGCCTTCTGCAGAGACATCCTCCCTTACTCCTTGAATTCCTAGGGGGGTGAGGGCCGGAGTTATCTAGGTCCAGGGGGCAGCCTGAGCCAGTCTTCCGTCCGCCAGCTGCCAGCCCCTCAGTGGGGCCCCAGGCCCACCTGGGAGGAGGCCACATTCTGGAGGAGGAGCAGACTCCTCCACTGCCCCCAAACACACTGCAAGGTTACAGATAACCAAGATGCACACCTGGGTTTAACGTACACGGATTTAAGAGTTTAGACTAGTAGGCAACCCAAAGCAACAGAACCAGATAAAATAAAGCCTTGTTTATTAAAAGAACACTAAAATATATTGTTAACATTTCCCCAAAAGTTGTGTTTACAGTTGCCCAAACACCCACAAACACACTATCTCAGTTCAAAGGAGTCCGCGCCACATACCACAAAGCTGTGCCCAGGGAACAGTCTCTGGGCCAGTGACACCAGCCCCGCAGGTGGTTTTTTCTCACTCTGCTCGAGCTCATTCAGCCGGAGGCCTCAATCCGTTTTCTCGGGGTTACCAGCATCCTCCTAGCCATTTAACACTGATGTTTACTAGAGTCAAAAAATTTAGTTCGATTCCCACAGCAACTGGGATGCTGCCCGGGGCTTCTCACAAGGTCTCACTCCCCACTGATGCCAACATACAGTCTTCATGGTTATCAGCGGCAGGGCCCCGCCCACAGACACCGCCCGCCCCGTGAGGACTCCAAACAGTTTAAAGTGCTTCCCCGCCTTTCAAAATAGGATGCTTGAGCAAGTGTGGCTGGAGAGATAACACAGGGAGAACTCATGCTGTGGCTGCAAAACAGCATGAAACAGAATCAAAACACTGGCCCAGATGTTATAACAGGGACACCACAGAAGTTCAAGTGCTTAAAAGAATATCCTGAATTGTTGCAAATGTAAATATTAACAAGGCCAGAACACAGATATCTTTGGATGGGAGCGAGGTATGGGAGCCTTGATTTTTCCAAGGTGTCAGCACGATTAAATGCGACATGTACAACTTGAACTGGAAATATTCCTTGTTGCTACTGGGTACCTCATTTCCCCCCATCAAATGCCTCTTTCTAAATCAGAGATGTGACTGGTCTGAACTCATTTAAAGAGATCCCCAGGGCCGGCCCTACAGGCTGACCAGGCCGAGAAAAACAGGACGATTCCTAGGAGGCTTTGTTGTAAGGACGAACAAGTTTACACACAATCCACGGGGTTTAAGGGTTTTTTTTTTATCAAGGGTTGCATCCACGAGCTACCTTACCAATTAACTCTCCAGTTTAGAGCTTTCAATAGTTGTCAGCTGTCCAAAATGAGGACCTCAGTCAGCTAAAAGCTCATCTCGTCACCAGCAGCATCCCTGGGCCTCATCAGGAAAGGGACAAGCAACTCTTAGTTGCTCAGATGCAGCACCTCTCCTCCTCCCCTGGACATGCACACACTTCCTTCGCCGACACGTAAGCATGAGCTGCCTCCATTTCAGTGAGGATGCTAGTTACGCATACAGTTTCAGTTTTGCATAGCTCTTTTCCTGCAGAGTTAACTGTCACATAGCAGATACCTGACCTGCAGGTACTGAGCAAGGCAGCAGCCTGAGTGAACATCACCAGGCTCAATGGTTCCTCTGACAACAGCACAAATACTACTAAAAACAGAAACTTGGGTGGGAGGGCAGAGGACGGAGGGTCAGCAGTGGGATTAAAGGGAAGGAGTGAGACCATGGGATGGTACCTACTTCTGTACTAACCACACCTGCGGTGGCCAACTCACCTTGTCTTTGGTGTCCCTACCTGCCGGAGCCAGACAAGCCACGCATACGGTGCACTGGGATGATCATCACTAAAGTAGCATTTACCGAGTCACGTGCTGTTGCCATCAGGCTTCTCACACACATCTTTTACTTGAAAGTTATTTCCTCTGGCATTTTCAAACTTTAATTATTGATAAATTTTATTTGTTGATAAATTGTTGGAGTTCTGGTCCCCTGCCAGTCTCAGAAGATTTTATCTGCAGTTCTTGGAAATCCTATTACCTTATGATTATTCTCTAAGAACTACAGAAAAACAAAAGAATGAGCTGGACTAGGACTCAAACATCCTGTGTTGTAGTGTCAGGTCTGACTCACATGGTGAATGATTAGCAGCAAGCTGGCCCCAGTGACTGAACTTCTTTTCGTTCTTTCAGATACCTGAGTGTCTACAATGTTCCGAGCATCCTTCGAGGAGCTGAGGAACCATCCAGCAAGAGACCAAGTTCTGCAACAGCAGAGAACAAGATCTCTACTACTGCAGAGCTTAGATCCTAGTTCACACTCTCTGTCCAAAACTTCCGTGTTAACTGTGGTCTCCCACACCAGGAGAATCAGGATTGGAGAGTGAAACATTTTTGCAGATGGGCTAGACCAGCACCACCCCATACTGTTCCCACAAGTTGTTGAGCCCTTGAAATGGGCAAGTCCAGACTGAGATGTGCCATGGATGATTGGAAGATGCAAACTGGATTTTAAGGACTCCATATGTAGAGAAGAAGTAAAATAACTCAGTAATGTTTTTCTATTGATTACAGGTTAAAATTATAATATTTGATATGGGTTAAATAAAATTATTTTCACCTGTTTATTTTTTACTTTTCAATGTGAATACTAGAAACTGAATTATGACTCATATTTCTATTGGACAGCACTGGCCTATTGTTGTCATTACCATGAAGAAATGGAAGAGGCAGAGGTGCGTCCAGGACCAGAACCCAGGTGTCCTGACAACTAAAGCAGCCTCAGAGGTTGGGAGGAGACAAGTGTCAAGACCACAAAGGGCCTGGGCATGGGAGACAGAAGCAGTGTTGGTGCCCCACCCAACAACCGAAGGCTGGCACCTGAACACACAGCAGGTGCTCAGTGAGTGCCCACTTCATCTCTGCTCTGGGACCAGCACTCTTCCCGGGACGGGCTGAGTGTGCGCACAGCCGGCCAGCTGCAGTGTCCTAATGCCCACACTTCTTCAATCATCACAGGCACAGGACAGGGACAAACCGGGTGTGTTTGGGGGTAAGGAGCAGGCAGCCAGGCGAGGTGGAGGATTACCCCTTCTCCCATCCCAGTAAGCTCTGCACAAGGTGAGAGAAGCTTATGGTAACACGAGAGGGTGGGAGCAGTTCAAGATTCATGGGTACTTTTCTCAGAATGTGTTTACAGGAAGTGAATATAGAGACAGATACGGATGTTTCTGTGCTCATCAAACGCAAGATGTTTTTAAAAACTAGAAAATAAGGGACAAGGCAGGAGTGCAAAGCAGTACTGATGAGAAGAGGTATAGGATAAGGGGGTCCCCAGATGGATAAGATCAGAAGCCTTTGAGAAGGGTTCAAAGCTGGATCGAAACACAGTTTGGTGAGGAGAGATAAGTGTTCACTTGTTCAAGTATTTGTGCATCTGGGAGGCGAGGGAGGGCAGTTAGGAAGGGAGGTCTAAAATGAAGAGAAGGCAGAAAGGTTCAGGTCCCCAAAAGGAGTGCATCTTCCGAGGGGGGCAGGTCCTTGAGCTCTTAAGGTGTGCTGGAGGGGCAGGATGGAGAACTGGCCAGGGCAGGGGAGGTGCTCCACTCCGCATCCAGCTCCGATGAGCTGCTGTCTGCAGCCTGAAACCAGGTCAGCGATGGCGATGGGAAACAAAACGCTAAAAAGAGGAAGACTCAGCAGAACTGGCAGGAGTGAATGGGGAGAGAGAAAGGCTGAGTGCGCTGTGTGAGGCTGGTGCTGGGGTGGAAGGCAGGGTGGGATGAGCTGGGAGGGAGGGTCTGGAGGTCACCCTGAGGACTTCCAGCTGTCGCCCAATGGGTCCGCATTGCCCCTCTGGCTCCAAACCTACACCCCAGAGGCCTCCGTTTTAAAAAAGGCCCAGAAGCCACCCAGCCTTTGGGGCTTCCCACTTTTGATCCAAAAACCGGCTCCAGCCCCCGGGGCCCACTAGGCCGCCATCTCCTCATGTGCACTTCCCCCTCCTAGAGGAATGGCAGGCGAGGGCCAGCAAAGCCCTGGAGCCAATTATCAGGAGCACCTCCTGTGCCCCGGGCGGCTCTGGGCACCAGGCCCTAAGCACAGACCCCTGCCTTCCTGGGCTCACATGCCAGCAGTTACGACCAGCTGGCAAACCCCGCATGCCTCCAGGATGTCCTGAGGCCGACCCGGCTCCACTTGCATCCAGAGCGTCTCCACAAGCCTTTCCGCATCCCATCCCCTTGGCCTCCTCGGCACCTGGCACAAACCACTGCCGAGGAAGCATTTAACCACTCACGGACTCAGTCACTGTTATCCAAGAAATAAACACTTTACGCAGTTGGGTGACCGAGACTCCAAAAGGCTCTGAGACTAAAAAACACCCTACCCTGAGAGTTGCTTAACATCAGCAATTATTTCTTCACATTAGTTTTGTCCTATTGTTTCAAGAAGTTCTGGAAACAGTTCGAGAACAGGCTATAGGGCCCAGTTGTACAAATCTATTAATTTTAAACAATTCGTAAGGCTTCCTCACACAGTTGGGTTATACAAAGATGCTTCCCCTAAACCATTTAAACTCCAAATATAAGCTTCCTTATGAATGCATGGAGTGAAAGGATAAAAAAGTGTGAGACCAGAAGTCCTGGCAGCATCACAACAGATAAGCACCACCGCTGTACCCAAGTGGCTTTAAAATACATGAACATCTCTTTGAAGACAGAGATGTCTGCTTCATCACAATACTGCTTATGCCAATGTACTGAACATGCTACAGTCAAAACACCAAGAAGGCAGAAAGCATTTGTCTATATTGCCTTGTTTACCTCAGTGACAGCACAAAAAAGGCAATGGACCTTATCTAACCAGACTAATGCTTTATACCAAGTAACCCCTCTGACTCTGCACTGCTTCCCCTTAATCCCCGTCCCCCACCCATAACAACAAAACAACAGATACAGCCCAGAGTCCAGTATGAGACTGAGAAACCCAACACTTAACTCAGGAAATCAGTCCCAGGCAACCACGAGATGAAGTTTTCTCAGTAACACACACACACACACACACACACACACACACACACACACACACACACAAAGCTCTTACCCAATCAGAGCCCTTGGCTTGTCATTCTTTAGTTCTTTCATGACTGACCCCATGCACACAACATATCAGAGATGAAAATGAAGACAGGGTACTGCTCACTTGATGTTTATTTTTTCCAATTGCTCATTTTCCTAATTTTGTATCACACGTGCCCAGTTTCTGGCCCTGGGAGAACAAGAGCACTGCAGTCCACTCTAAGTTATCTTTACTGCCGGGCAGTTCCTTGGCCTCTCAGAAGTGTGAGGACTCCTCTGTTCTCTGATGGGCCTTGCACAATGTGCACAATCTGGCCCGGCCTTGAACGCTGGGGAATGTGTGCTCAGTGGGGCGCAAATATTGGGAGATGCGACAGGGGTAGGGGAGAGCTTCTGCAACACAGGATGGGATTTCAGGGGCTACTTGCAATCAAACTAGAGCTGAGGCCAGTAAGTAGCGAGTGCCAGGGGTGCTCAACCAAATCACCTTCATTCTGACAAAAAGGCCAAGAACCAAATCCTTTCCTTCAGTGTCACCCTAACAATCTCTGGATACAAGGTAGGTATTGTGGAAGAAACTCAGAGTGTAGCTGTTTGCTCTGTGGGCACATGCTAACATGAAATTAGGGACCTTTGTTGGGTAACAATTTAGAGGCCTCCTGGCAGAGAAAAAAATTATTTTTTATCTTTTACCTGAACAATTATATGCAATACGCCAAAATCTTCTTTCTAAAAACTACCTGAACAATTACATACAATATACCAAAACCTTCTTTCTAAAAACGCCTTAGTGAGACTAAACTGAAGACACGGGTATGCCTTCAGACACAAGGTTTCAGTTATCTCAAGTAAACGCTTCACTCCAGAGACACTAAGCTTCCCATCTTCACAAACAAAAATGTCAAAGGGCAGAACCCCTGCTGGTCCAGCTCAGATGCTTCCCTGAAAACGAAGAGTCAGCATTCTCCAGTCCCTGCTCCAGCCCCTTCCATGGCAGGGTCCCCGGAGCAGGTCTCACTCCCCCCGTAACACCTCCAGGGGCTTGAGACACAGCACAATTCTTGGTAGGTAGAGCTCCTGCCACCCTGACGGCTGCCTGGCTGGCTGCCTGGCTTGCTGCCTGGTTCACTTCCTTGCCAAGTTACTCACGCTGAAAGGTTAGTGTAGCCAACAATGGCCACTCACGTCCCCCCTGCAGGGCAGCTGGGCCGCGCCAGGAGTCTACTTCAGGAGGATTTAATAATCTTAACTTTATTTCCTGGGTAGGTTCTGGTTCCCAACTCACCTACCAAATGTCCTGAATACCAACTGCCACAATATAAACGATTTCACAGTCTTTATAAACGCTTACTGTAAAAGTGCAGCTGCATGTTGTAACTCCACAACAAACAAACCTTTAAAAAGGCAGCAGGTCCCTGCTTAATACAAGGATTTAGTCTGCCTTGCAGAAGCCTTCCTCCAGATAAAAAAGAGAGGGCAAGGGGAGTGAGCTGATCCCTTCCGCGGCATCCAGCCCTAGCAGTCGGTTCTAGTGAGCATGGGTCAACTCGCGTTTTCCAGAGAAACTCGCCAGGCATTTCCCCGGAAGTCTTCCCTCACTTCGAGGTAGCGCCGGGCTGTTTTCTCCCGCAGGCAAGCGTTCTGCATTTCGGTGTACAGGCTACCAACCTGTACTCGCGAGGTCCATCTCCCTCCTCCGACTCCCTCCCACCTTCGCGATCCGGACTGTGACACCTCCCGGGGCAGCTGTGCCTCCAAGCCGCCCGCGGCCCCGCGAACCAAGTCAACTGACGGCCGCGGCTTTCAGTCTACAGGCTAAGCAAGTTTCATTCCTAAAAGGGGAGGACCCAGGTCACAGACGCAGTATTCCCGAGAAGTTTCCGAGAGAAGAGCAGCGCACGAGTCACTCGCTTGGATCACTTTGCTGCCCACGGAGACCCCAGTCTAGCGCGAGTCCAGGAAAAGGTAGGGATCTCCGCCCTCTCCTTGAAACCCCGGTCCTGGCACCGAGCCTGGGAAGCGCCCCTCCCTCCTCAGCCGGATGCGGCCCCTGACCGCGGAGTCTCTAACTGCGCCTTCAGAAACCGCTGCATTCGAATTCGCGCCGGTCCAGCGGGCCGCGGCGTGCACGCCCGCGGGAGCACCGGGGCGAGCCCGAGAGACCTCAAGCAAGGCAGGGGTGGTGCGGACGCCGTCCTACCCCGGGGAGGAGCTGAAGGCCCCCAACACACACTCTTCGGCCGCCCGGCCCGCGCCCGGACGGCGCGCAGCCTGCGGGACGCGCAGAGCAGGAACTCGCTGGAGTTTGCCAGCCCCGGCCGAAGTCTCTGGAAAGTTGTAGCTCCCCCTCGGAGCGATTCGCCGGGCCCTCGGGGGCGGGCTTCGTAGGGGGAGGTGTCGTCGCGGGAGCTGGAGGGGAAGGGAGCACGGGGCCCGGCACCTGTCCGCACCTCCCCTCCGCCCCCCGGGCTCCCACCGGGCACGGTGAAAACTTGAGCTCCGCTCGACAGGGGCAGACCCCCGAGGGCAGAGTGCGCGGCTCTCTGGAACCACCGCATCCTCGCACCTTTGGAGGAGTGGGCCTTGCACTCACCTGGGAGGCGGGGGAGGAGACCACAGAGGCAGGTCCTTGGCGTGGGCAGCCCCCGGCAGGAGCGGCGCGGTCACTACAGCCCCCAGACAGCGGTACCGAGTGAGCCGTCCTGCCGCCGCCCCCTCCGTTCTTATACGGCCTGACCACGCCCCCGCCCGCCCCCACCGCCCCCACCCCCGCCCTTGAGCCAGCCCTCCCGAGGGAGCGAGGGGCGGAGCGGGGAGGAGCCGGCGCCCACGGGATCCTTCCGCCTGGGCGCTGACGGCAAGGGCAGGGCGAACGGTGCCCTCTGATTGGCTCCTCGGGTGAATGGTTGCCGAGAGACGAGTAAATCTTCGGCGGCGGGAAGGGGCCGGGGTGCCCAAGGAGGTAGCACTGCGCAGGCGCAATAGAGAGGGGTTGCGTCGACGCCCCCTTAACTTCGTAGCTTCAGGGACTCCCTTTCTTTCCACTTTCCACTGCGCTCTTTTCTGCTACTCCGATCACAAAACTTCCCCACCACAAGTTTTTCTCATCTCTACTCCGCTCTCTCGCAGGCTTGTTTTTCTTTTGCTTCTTCTGGGGATTTTCGCGTTGGTTCTCTCTCTGGGACTAGGGAGTGAAACCCCCACGCCTACCTCCAACGTGTGTTTTGAAGTTGGAAAAAAAAATTGTGGTTTCTGAGCCGGGCGAACCTTCCTGATTCCCCAAGCAAATTGGCTGGAAGTCATTGGGGAAAGGCCGGCACAGTTGGTTCTCTGGCGCGGTTACCACCTGTGTGCAGTTAGTGGGACTAAGGGTCTGGAGGAATTCGTCGCGGCAGCTTCAGCGCGACTCGCAATGTCCCAGGGCTCAGTCGTGTATGTTATATAACATGCAAGCGGGGCTTGGACACCATCCAGTCACTCCGCAGCGAGTGGTTTCGGGTCCAGGTTCTAAATTCAGATTAACTTGGGTTGGGATCTCCATTCACCACCTAACTATCTGTAAGATCTTGGGCAAGTAACTTAACCAACCCTCCATATATCTCCTTTTCCTCACCTGTATGATGGGGCTAAAAATGGAACAGCTTTGTAGGGTTATGTAAGTATTAAATAAGGAAATGGAAAGATAGAAGTGCAGTGCCTGATATAAAGTGTGTGCTAAATGTTATTTATATCAAGTAGTAGCTGTTATTTATCAAACGTTTTTGGGCTTGTACTAATCTTAGCTCGGTGGTGGGGGAAAAGATTACTTCCTAGAAGCAGTGTTTCTCTACCTGGCCCCTTCCATCCCTGCCTGAAATAAGTCTGGCTCTCAGTGTCTGCCAGGATAGAGCTCTCAAATATATGCCTTTCCTGGGGAGGGGGAGGTCCCCTGGAACATTAATGAGATGGGATATCAGTATGAATGCTTGTAGGAAAGGCACAGTGACTCTATTGTTGGACATGAAATTAGGATATATGACCTTATCTTTTTTAACTTTTTGTTTTTGAGGTATAAATTCTGTAAAGTGTACAGAACAATGCATTTCTACATGTAACTGCCACCCAGATCGAGGCAGAGAACATCTCCAGCTTCCCCATGCCTCTTCCCATTCAGTGGCCACAAGTAACCACTCTTCTGACCTCTGTCACCATACGTTAGTTTTACTAACGTTTGAACTGGATGTGGATGAATTACATAGTGTGTGTACTTTTGTATCTGGTTTCCTTCACTCAACAGTGTGTCTATGATGTGATCCATGTTGTTGCATGTAACAATGGTTCATTCTTTCCCATTGCTGTGTATTGTTTCATTATGTAAATATTCAATAATTTATGTATTCATTCCACCAGTGGATGTTTGGGTTGCATCAGGTTTTGACCTGTCATGAATGAAGTTGCTACAAACAATCTTGTTCCTCCCCTAGCTTTAGTGAGGTATCCTTGACAAATACAAATTGTACATATTTAAAGTGTACTCCTTGTTATTTTTATATGCATATATACTGTGAAATGATCACCACAGCCCAGCTAATTAACATACCCATCACATCATATAGTTACCGTGTGCTGGCGGTAGGAGCAGTGAGAATGATTAAGAGCAGCTCTCTTGGGGGGAGGGTTTAGCTCAGTAGTAGAGCATGCATGAGGTCCTAGGTTCAATCCCCAGTACCCGCATTAAAATAAATAAATAAACATAATTTCCCTCCAAAAAATCACATACACATACACAAAATAAAAATAAAAAAGATAAGCTTTCTTAGCAAATTAAGCATATAATAGGGTATTATTAACTATAGTCACCATGCTGTACATTAGATCCCCAGCACCTATTCTGAACCTTTGTGCCCTCTGACCTACAAGCATTCTTATGTATGTCTTTTGGTGGACATAACGTCCATTTATGCTGGGTTTATGCCCAGGTATTGAAGTTGCAGAATCATAATGTATATACATATTAAGCTTTAAATGCACTGCCAAGCATTTTTCCAAAGTCATATAACAATTTATATTCCAGTGATAGGAGATTTCCAGTTGCGCCACATCTTTGCCAGGACTGATATTGTCAGTCTTTTTCATGGAAAAATGGGGTTGTCTATTTCACTGTGATTTATATTTACCTTTCTCTGATAATGATGTTGAGCAACTTTTCATGTGCTCATTGGCCGTTTAGATGCCTTTTTAGTGAACTGTCTATTCTAGTCTTTTGCCTATTTCTAGACAGTTGTCTGTCTTAATGATCTGTAGGAGTTCTTTACAGATCCTGGGCAAGTCCTTTGTCCAATATATATTTTACAAATATCTTCTCCCACTCTGTGACTTTCTTTTCATTCTCTTGATGTTATCTTTTGATGAACAGAAATTCTTAAATTTAATGACATCTAATTTATTAATCATAATCTTTTATGACTAGTACTTTTTATGTCCTGTTGAGGAAATCTTTGCCCAGCCTAAGGCCATAGAGGTCATCTCCTTCATTTTCTTCTAGGAACTTGATTGCCCTAACCTTCATATTTAGGTCTATGATTCATCTCAAGTTAATTTTTTGTGCAGTCTGGGGTCAAGATTTATTTTTTTCCCCATACGAATATCCAATTAGCTCAGCACCATTAGCAAGCAGTTTCGTTGAATGAATCAATGAACATTTATTAAATGAAAAATTCAGTTAAGAAAACAAAGTGACCAGCTACTTAAAATTCAGATTGTCCAGAAAAATCTAGGACACATGAGCAGAATAAGATTAATATAAATTATTATATTACATTGATCCTAGGACCATCTCTACTTTTTCAATACCTCCTGGATACCATTAGCACAAGTGGCCTCAGAGTAGAACACAGGTCGGAAATTCTTTCCTATTTGCCAGTATGACACCTGGTTGAGATAGAAATATTTTCCCTTTTGTTTTCTTTCTTTAGGATGATGATCTAATATAATTTGAATAAAATTACAATTTAATGGAAAAAAAAGAAATTCTTACTTAGAGCTTGATCTATCATGGCTTAATTTACCTTTGCTTAGGTAAAATTTTATTTAGTTTCCTAACCCTTAGGCAATTTTGTGGAAGGGAGGAGGCAAGAACCAAGAAAGAAATTCATTATTTATACAGGCGTATATTTTTCCTTTGAACTCCTTTTTAGTCCTGGGGCATTACTTGACTTTCATAGAATTTTGTTTCCATTTTTGTTTTGTTTTGTTTCTTTAAAATACACACTGTTCTTTCTACCCCATAAAACTGTGGCACCTTGGAGCTGGAAGGAGACTCAGGAAGTCTCCAGGTACTGCCCTTTGGGTGGGGGACCAGATATTAAAACTTTCCTTCCAAGATTATTGGAGCCTCCTTCTTGCCAAATCAAAATGGTTTAAAGATCAGTACGTAGGGAAGCTGGGAAAAGGGAGGGAAGAAAAGCCGAGGGAGGAAACTGTCGTTAAAATGCAGGTGTGACTCGCTTGTGGCCACAACACTGAAAAAGCTTTATGTCTCAATAGAAGCAAAGAAATTCTATCATTAATTCTTTTTTTTTTAAGGCAAGAAAAACCTTTTGTTTGGTGCCCTGCTATCTCATTTATTGCTTTTCTTAAGTCTTGAGTTTTTGTATTACTTTATCCCAAGGGGGATCACCTTGATAAATGTTTATTAAAATGCCCTTGTCTAAATATCTTGAAATGATTTTTAGGGAAAGTTTTTATTGATGTACACTGACATATAGAGACGTGCACAGATCGTAAGAGCAGCTTAGTGGATTTTCACAAACTGAACAAACATGTCACTAGCACACAGATCAAGAAACAAAGGAGCCCCACAGCCCTTGCAGCCGGATTTGAAAACCACGGCAGTGACATTGTCTCCACCCTCATAAGTTTCTGGTGGGGCTAAGTCATGACCTGGCTTTACACTTCTCACCTAGAACTCTTGCTAATAAATCCCTGTCTCTTCTCAGGCTTCTTCAGGCCAATATTTTTCTTGGGTGTCACAGAAGGAGAGCTCAGTTGAGAGTAAGAAGGTGTGAGTTTTATTTGGAACAAAGAGCAGAAGGAAAGAACTCAGGACTGGTCTGATTGGATGGGGCAGGGAGGAGGAGCGGCCAGGACCACAGGCTCAAGCATAGCATGGCAGTGGAAGCACTGGGGCACTGGGGCAGCCCAAAGGCAGTAAGAGAGGGTCCAGGAAGGGGGAAGGGGTGATGGTGGCACTGCCAGAGAAAAAGTGAAGCTGCCAAAGGTGAGCAGGGCTGACCACATCCCTCTGAGCTTGTCTCTCTAGACACCCTTCCTGCCCATCACCCTAGTGGTGAGACTGGAGAAAGGATGTAGGGCTTTGTCAGATGGCTTGTATCCCTGTCCGATGGCTTAAGCCCCCTGAGTCTCAGCTTCCTATTCTGAACACTGCTCCATGGAGCTCTGTGCTGACGAGTCGGGTAATGAAGGCAGGTGAAAACAGTTGTCCTGCTCACAAGATTTATCTCTTTGCCAACCTGGGGCCATTTTCTCCCTTTACTGTTAGAAGAGCTTGGCAAGCTAATCGGCTGAGAGCAGAGGAGAGTTAAGTTCAAACACCTTGCTGTGACTGCCCTCATGTCTGGGGCCCCACATCTCTTATCTGAGGATTAATGTTTTCAAATCTCCCTTTAGGGAAAAGTGTTCCATGAAAGTGTAAATTGTTAACTGATCATTTCATATCTCATGACCAATCACTGGGTCCATTCTGAACCACCCTTCCATTTTGGCCCTGATGTCTCTCTTGCCAGCCACCAAAATGCCTGAAACTCCCGGCACAGGAGTCTGTGCCTCCCACCATTCCCACATAGCTTGCCAGGGAAGAGGCGGCCCACCGGCTAGATGTCTAACTCACCTACCAAGTGTGGTTCTCAACGTTCAAACATTGTCTTCCAGTCCATGTATCAGTTTAGATTTTTAGTTGCAAACAATTAGAAATGACTCTGGATGATTTAAGCAAAATGGAATTCTTTTCAAAATATTGGGGAGCACACAGAATCTGCAGGAAGGCTAGAGAACTTGACCAGTTTGCTGTGCTACCAGGAACAAGGCTTAAAAATCGTACTGCAGAACTGGTCCAGGGAAGAGGCCATCACGTCACCACAGACGTAAGCATTGCATGTTCCGTGGCTACACTCCCACCACTGCCGCCACCCACTGATAAATGGAGTCTGTGTGTCCCATCCACTAGCTTCTGCTCCAAAATCTAGGTGGGAGCATTTGATCAGCAGAGTCTGAGTCATGTGCCCAAGCCTTGGTTGCAAAGAAGGCTCAAAAACCAAATTATCTGATATTTTCAGCTTTAACTGTGGGCTCTGCCTCTTTAGGTAAAGAATTCTCCAAACAGAAGTAGGAGGTTCAGCTGCTGGATGGCCAGAACATGCACCTCTTCCTTCCAGCCTTTACATCTGTCTCTGTGAGCATTGCCTGAATGAATAAGCATCCTCTGATCCACCTAGCTCTGGGACACAGATCCAGACAATTCTCTGAAGCCTATAAGTTGGAGGACAAGGAAATGGATTCTTGAGAAGCTTTGAGGGTGGAGGCCATCCAGCTGGCCCCACCCTGCCCGGACTCTATATTCTTGGTCAGGTGACAATTTTCCTCTTCAAAATCCTTAGACTGGACACTGAATGGACGATGTTTGGTGAAAACAAAGAAAGAAGAAAGAAAAGAAAGAAAGAAAGCAAAGAAAGGGGTAGAGAGAGAAAAAAGGAAAGAAAGGAAGGAAAAAGAAAGAAAAAGAAAAAGAGGGAGGGGAGAGAAAAGGAAAGAAAGAAGGAAGGAAGGAAAGAATGAAGGAAGAAAAAGAAAGAAAGAAAGAAAGAAAGAAAGAAAGAAAGAAAGAAAGGAAGGAAGGAAGGAAGGAAGGAAGGAAGGAAGGAAGGAAGGGACCCGGCCTGGCTTACCTCCAGCACCTACAGCTCCGATGTGATGTGACAATGAATACATGTATATTCATGTATAACTGAAAAATTGTGCTCTACACTGGAAATTGACACAACATTGTAAAATGACTATAACTCAATAAAAAAAGTTTAAAAAAAGAAAGAGAAAGAAAGAGGGAGGGGAGGGAGGGAGGGGAGGAGAGAAAAAGAAAGAAAAAAGAAAGCAAAGCAAGAAAGAAAGCAAAGAAAGGGGTGGAGAGAGAAAAAAGGAAAGAAAGGAAGGAAAAAAGAAAAAGAGGGAGAGAGAAGGAGGGAGGGAGGGTGGAGGAAGGAAAGAAGAAAAAGTAAGAGAGAGGAAGGGTGAGAGAAAAAGAGAAAGAAAAGAAGGAAGAAAGAGAAAGAAAGAAAACGAGAAAGAAAGGGGAGGGGAGGGAGGGGAGGGAGGGGAGGAGAGAGAGAGAAAGAAAGAAAGGAAAGAAAGGAAGGAAGGAAGAAAGGAAGGAAGGAAGGAAGAAAAGAAAGGAAGGAAGAAAAGAAAGAAAGAAAGGAAGGGACCCGGCCTGGCTTAACCTCCAGCACCTACAGCTCCGATGTGATGTGAAGAAGGTACGGTGTGTGGCCGGGCTGCCCAGCACATCATGGGGCTGGCTGCATATAATGACAGTGTCCCAGAGCTGGCGCTTGTGTAACAGGCGGATTTACTGAGAGGGGACGACTGTTTGCTCAGCAGCCGAGAAGTCTATAATTAGACTGTCACAACATCAGCAAAAGTACAGGATCAATGTAATCAGAGAAGAAATGGAAAAGAACACGGCATCGGTCAAAGTCTCCAGTGGGTCCCCGTGGTTTCCGGAGCGCTAATCACCCCGGCGGTTCAACGTCCCGCTTGTAGGTTTCCTCCTGGTGATGAGCAGGTTGGGTGGGGCCTGTCCTGACTGCCCTCGTCCCACCCAGCTCTGCCTCCTCTCCCCCTTCCCCCTTCCTCTGCTCACTCAGGCTTAGGGATGAGAGTCCCAAGGAGGAGGGACCTGCGCCCCAGACCCAGCGGCCAAGGCACCGCCAGTCCTCATGTCGTGCATGTGTGTGGGAGTGGAGGAGGGCCAGCTACTTTTAAATGCAGATCCCTGGCCCTACTGGGTCGGCGCCTAAGAATCTGCACTTGGTACATCCTCAGGGGACTCTGTGCAGGCCGAAGCTCTAAGAGCACCAGGCTGAGCCATCCTCCTGCCCCACGGCCAACACTCCCTCTCGCTTCTGCTCTGACACCGGCATGGCTACCGCACAGTCAGGATGGCAGCAAGACTGGGGACAGCCACAGTGAAAGGGCCAAAGCCAAGGAATGATAATGGGCCTCTTATTTTCTTTTTAATCACATTAAGAACTCCAAGCTGCAGACGCCTTTATCCCGTTAATCCTCGTGACATCTGATCTAGGGGGTATGGCCAGTGTCTTTAGTTTCTTTCCACGAAGTAGATCTGGGCCCAGATCTGCCTGTGAAGGATCTGGATCTGAGGACTTCTAGTCTCCCTGAGCCTGATCCTCCTAGACAGGAATCACTAGATTTCCTAAATCTGTGGATTTTTACTCTATTTCTTACACAATTTTTAACACAAACAAGTTGCAGTGGATAAACAATCAGAAAGTTCAGAGAAAGAAATAAATCCAGGATCTCACAGCTGAGGCTTTGGCGTTTACCCTTCCACACTCGTGCAAGTGTGTAGGTACACACTCACACACACGTGTTCTAAGCAGACGGCACACTCGCACATGGCAATGAGGAGCGCTTGGTGTAGGAACCATTTACCTAGCTGTGGGCAAGGTCCAGCGAAAGTGTAACGGGATGGGCAGCCCTAAAGGGCGAGCGGCAGGCAGCGAGCCATTTCCACCCTACGCCTGAAGGGATAAGAGGAGGCGGCTCCCAGGACCTGGGGAGCCTCGCTGCAGCTAAGAGAGGGCTGCCTAACAGGAGCGGCAGCCTCTGGTTGAAAAGCAGTCAGCTCCCCGGAGGGAGGGAGCCGGAGGGAATCTGCCTGAGCCTGACTGCTGTTCCTCTCTTGCCCCCCCAGAGTCGGAAGGCGGGTGGGTACACTGGCTAGAAGGCAGCCTCCCTGAGACACAGAGCGGGGAGTTAGGATGGAGAGGGGGTCTGTAGGGGCCAATAGAGACTGTCTGACATTGTTTCCTGAGTGCATTTTTGAACACACTGATTGGTTTGGAATTTCTAGAATTCCAGATCTAGAAAATGCAGTGTTCCAAGTTAATTCTCTCCTTGATGACAACAGTAGATGAGTTAACTGCTACCTTGTGCTGTTGCCCCCAACACCATGAGTTAGGAGCCCAGGCTGCTGGCTCTGACTTCTCTGTTTGCTCATCTGAGGCAGAATCAGCTCTTCAGGTATTCAGCCAACTTGGCCTCCTCCATGATGTAAGACACGGCCCTGGGGACCACAGACACTGGCTGCCAGGAACTTACAACCTCATGGTGGGCTTCAGAGCACAGCACAGTATCCATTAACCAGGCGGATGGGCAAGCCCATGAGGAAGGCACCAAGGTCTACACTCACAGTGGTGGGTTAGTCATAAAAGCTAATATTTTAGCCCAACAGTAATTAATATTCATTAATAAGAGGTAATGTTTACTATATACTGGTCTGTTCTAAGTGCTTTATAGGTACTTATATTATTTAATCTCCCAACAGTCCCAGGAGGTAGGTTGTATTATTAGCTCCATTTTCTAGCTGAAGAAACAGGCATGGAAAAGTTAAATAACTTACACAGAAACTGAAGCATGGAAAGATGAAATGGTGAAGCCAGAGTTTGAACCCAGGCAGTCTGATTCAAAACCCCATTTTCTCAAAAATCTATGTTCTATTCCCGTGAGTCTGGGATCAAAATTATTTTGATAATAATACTAAGTCATCATTTGCCTTTTGAATTCTCATTCTCTCACAAGCACACAGGGAAGCTTCCAGAGGCTGCATGACATGTGAGGACATCACTCAGGCTATTGGAATGTGTGCTGTGTGTTCTGTGTTTTAAATTTTCTCGGTGTGAACTTCTAATACAGTAAATGCCAATAGATACACACAGAAAAGCTTTCCAGGGTCCTCCAGGAGGTCTGTAAAAGGGGTCTTAAGACACCAAATTTTGAGAACCACTGCACCACTCTGTTCCTTTGGGGTTCAGAGGAGGGGATCCCATTGGATTATGAGATCCAATTTATGATCACTAGTTTCCTCGCCTAAATCATAGAGCAATGTAAAGCAGATTCTACACTAGAAAATTACAGAGCCCCAAAGAACCCAGAAAGGTCAATAGCTCACTTTCTTGGTTTGGGGATGATGGCTCCAGGTGGGCTGCAGGCTTCCCACCCCCTGGCTGCATCATGGGCCTGCCGATGGCCAGGGTGGGCTGCTTGGGGATGGTGCAGGACCCCTGGGCAAAGTCTAGGTCACATCAGGGTTTGCAGTTCTCCAGGAGAAGTGAGAGTCTCTGGTTTCAAGATCACAGCAGTAATATCTGTCATCTCATTTGGGAGGGAGAGTGGAAGTTTGAGGCTTCGTGATTTTCAGTAGAAGGATATCATTTTAATTCTCTGTCAAGATATATAAAACATGATTCAATGTGCCTTAATCTTTTCAGTCTATGAAATGGAGAGTAATTACTTCTTAATTAGTGAATATTGGGAATTATAGCAAATGAATTTTAGCCAATCGTGGGAAAAGACTATAATCTAACACTAGGGATGGCATAAAATAATTGCTATTCTTTACTTGAAAGTGAAGATATAATAGAAAAATGTACATAGTGGGAATTCTTGGCCAGTGTGCAGCACCCATGTCTCCTTCCCTGACTGGGGAGCCACCATGTTGCTTGGGTAGAATTGATATGGACACCCCAGTGTCCTATTGATGGGCCTAAGCCCATTAGTGTAATTCCATCCCTTGCCCTTGATCAGCTGGGATAAGAAGTTCTCTCAAGCTTATGTTCAGTGGTTGGAGGAAGGAAAGCCACAAATGCTCAACTTTCTGGAGAGGATGATGTGGAGATGTGAGTCCTGGGATGGTTGTTGGCATTTTGCTGCCACAAGAGAGGCCAAGGTGTGATGAAGTCTACACACCAGCAAGGGCAGTGCCAAAGACTCAGGGACAAACAATCCAGAAGACCACCCCACCATGGAACTCCTCTCTTGCAGAAGCCCAGGACTCCCTGTGTTTAAGCAAATTGAACTGTATTTTCTAAATACTTAACAATCAGAGCATCTGATATAATTAAACAACTTTTTTCCAACTCAAATACTATCAGATAGAAAAAAGTGAAACTGTCATGTTGACCAAAGAGTGTCAAATCTGACAATTTAAGGACAATCCTGATTTTCTATCACCTTCCCTCAAGCCAGCCTTCCAAACCTTCATGGTCCCAAAGTCCCTTGGCCCCACCTTCCATGTAGGCATTTCCTATACTAGTTTTGCTTTCCAAATAAAATTTTCCTTCCCTCTTTTATTGCATAGTGACCACACACCAGATACTTCAGCCTCAACAGTGGAAGCCCCTCCAGTGTGAAGGAACACGGGGGCCTGGAAGGACAGCACCAAGTGCATCGCGACGATCAGTTAAGCCGACTCGAGTTCCACCTCTCTGCGGCAGAACAAAGGCAGCAGGGTGGGGGCCAGGACCCATCTGATGGTTAGAAGGATGGGCTCCCAGCTCTGACTAGCTGGGTTCGAGTCCCAGCTCTGCCTGTCTCTCCGGGAGAGTTATCTGACCTCGCCGCTAAGCCTCAGCTTCCTTATCTCAAGATAACAAGATGGTGATAATAAGGGGACCTCTCACCTCTGAGTGTTGCGAGGATTAAATGAGCTAATGAATGCACCGTGCATTTGCAGGGCAAACAGAACTTTTTCCAAAAGTGTCAGAGACAGTCCAGGAGACCTCCCCTCGCTGGGACTCAGTTTCCTCTCCTGACAAAGGAGGACCTGCTGGCCTTGGCAGAGAGAGGAGCTGAGGGATCTTTCATTGAGCAGCAAGGGCAGAGCTCTCCTGCACAGGGTGGCCTCCCTGCCCTTGGAAATGATGCAGGGGCCACCTGTCAGGTGACCTCTAGGGCCTTCAGGGACCCGTGTTTATTTGGTTTTGGTTTTGGTTTAAATGTAACCACTGCAGCAGACAGAAACAGGACCACGCATGCTGGTCCTCACATACACGGCACATCAGGACTGGATGTGCAGAGAGCGTGGGTTTGAGGTTCTAAAATCCTGCATCAGCATCATGCCTCCTGCTGGGCCAGTGGGGCTCATCTGTAAATGGGGCTTGTCCTCCCCGTCTCCCAGAGGGCCCGTGAAGATGACAGAAAATTAACCCATGGGCCGTGGGAACGTGCCTGTCACATCTGGGTGCCTCGTCAATACTGTCCCCTTCCTCCTTCTGGAGCCTGAGGCCACCAGCCCCCACTGCAGTGAGGAAGAGAGCTGGAGAGAGAGCCCCTGAGGATGCAAGTGAATAAGCTCTCTCACTACACTTGAGCTGGAAGGCTGCTGGGGTCCGGGGGAGACCGGCTTCTCCACTGAGACCCTAGATGGGACAGCGCCCGGGACCCAGGGAGCTAGCACATCATGGCAGCCCTAGGGACCCATTTTCCTAATGGCCCTCTCAGCGATGTAGCGATGCTTTCTGTTAGCTTGTGAGACTTGGCGACCCTTTTCTCTAGAGCTCCCCACCCCTAGCTTCCCAAGGCCTCTGCTATCTAAGATCCAAAGTCCCAGAGGAAGACTCTGAGGGGGAGGTTGGCACCAGCGACTCTGTGTGGGCCCCTTCTCTCTGGTGGCTTCCAGGCTGGCCTCCCCGGGCCAGGTGCTCTCAGCCGAGGTCCCAGGGATGGGATCACAGGGCACAGGTGCTCAAGGGACAGCAGAGGTGGGCCAAGAGCCTGAAGCTGCACAGCTGGATGGGGCCGTCAGCTTCAGGGACAGCGGCGTCAGACGTGGGCTTCTTCCCAGGGCTGTGTCCACCCTCCTTTCTCATTGTCTTGTTCCGGGCAGCTCCACCCCAGGCCAAGCTCCCAAAGCTCAAGGGCTTGTGCTGTTCGAGCCTGGAGCTGTCATGGCCTGTCTCCCAAAGGGCTTGTTTCCGTATGAAAGAGTCATCACAGGTCTGGTGCTTGCAGGTGGTACTGAGGTTTGGTAGCCACGTCAGACCTAACAATACGTACCAATGAGCAGAGGGTGAGATGCTGCTGTGGCCCGGCCTGCGGGGAGCAGGCTTCCTGTGTTTAGCAGTCTGTTTCTGAGCTGTCTTGTTTACAATCACATCCACCCTGGTGTGGTGACACCTGTCCCTCATTCTTGCTGCTGGGGGCTGGGAGGCGTGAATAACTGACAGTCACAGCCCCGCGGAATCATCCCCAGTCACCGCGACCCAGAAGATGCTCCGGTTGTTGTACTGAATCAGCAGGAAGGACTGTCCCCGTACTGGGGACAAGGCTGCCCCCTGTGAGGAGAGGGGCCCAGGGCAGGCTGGGATCGGACCTGGTGCCAGTCACCTGAGGAGAAGGTGTGCCTCTCACATTAGAAACAGCTGAGCTCCCAGGAGGATGCCTACCCCTGGAGTCTTGACCTGAAGTCCCATCTGTGGGTGTTAACTTTCCTCCTTCATTTAGGACCTTGTTCTTCAAACTTTGAGACCATTGGAACACCTCGGGTACTTGTTAAAAAGGCAGGTTCCCATGGCCCCAACCCCAGAGGCTCTGAACCTACAGCTCTGAGGTGGGACTCAGGGGTCTTTTATTTTGACAAGCCCCCCTCCAAGTAGTTGCTCCAGATGACCGAGGACCATATCTAAGGAAATCTGGTCTAAGAGGAAGGTTTTGGCATCAGGTACACTTGGATTCACAATCTGGCTCTGCCACTTGCTGGCTGTGTGGCTTTTGGCAAGCCCTTTCATGTCTTTGTGCCTCAGTTTTCTCTTCTGAGAAATGGGAACAATAATATGAACCTCACTGGGGCATTAGGAAGAATAAATGAAATAAATAAGGTGCTGCTCTCAATGCCTGGGAAGGATAGGCAAGGATGACGGAGCCTGAGTGAAAACTCACTTGTAGAACCGGGCTTGTCAAGAGAGACGCTGCCAAAACAAAAGGTCATTCTCGTGTCCTGAAGACACACTGGTGTTGGCTGCTGCATTCAGAGTCCCCACTGATAAACAAAATAATCCTAATGCACCCTCACCTCAGGCACACTCCCACCCTCCTCCTTTCTCTTTCAACTGGACCAGCCCTCTGCCTGGAAGTCCCCGTGCTCCACTGCCTGTTCCACAAAGGGCTTGTCCCTGCGCGACCCCCACAGTCCACAGAACACCTGTCAGCAGGGCGTCTGTGCCCGCTGCTGACATCACAATGGTACGGCCACCCCAGGCACCACCCTGAGTACTCTTAGGTCTTAGACTTCTGGTTTTTCAAGTAGTATTCCAAGAACAGGTATCCAGCCTTCGGAAAAATATGATATTTTTGTGTGGTCAAATATGTGGGCTCACTGAGAGAGCAGACGAATCCGTTCTTTGGCTGATCCTGTATACATGAATATTTGAGAATTGTTACTTTATACAGAGGGTCTGGCAACTCCCAAACTCTGCTAAATTTAACGTTCAAGGGTTAGAATGTTACATTAAAATCTTCCAAAGCTCTGTTGTCCTTGTTGTGAATAATGATTATCATTGTAGCTGAGAACCCCCTAAATAGCATGTCTAATCATTAGAATTCAGGGTCAGCCGGCTTCTACCTCATTAATCTTAAAGCCCTGGCAGACATCCAAGAATTGTGTCTACCCCACACAAAACCAGCCGGGGACCTGGCTGGGGAGGGTTCAGAGACCTGGGTTCCAGTCTTGACTCTCTTGACCTTGCTGTGTGACCTTGGGCAGGCTGTTTCAGAGCTTTGGGGTTCTCATCCACACAGCGGCGGGTGGGGGTGGTCATCCCTGTCTCACGCCCTTCTAGCCTAGAGTCCGTGTGTCTGGGTGAGCTGGCCTTCACGTTTCCGCAGAATGACGCTTGGTCTCGGTTCTAGTTTAACAGGCCAGAGGGCGGTTAGAACCCATCCTCGCTGCCAACGATCCACTACAAAATACATTTCTGTTTGTTTTGCACTGAACAAATTCCCCAGGGCAGCCATCCGAGCGGAGCAGAGTCGGTGGTAATGGAGAAAGCCCAAGATGAGGACGTAGTTTCCAGCACCAAGAGCATTAGCCAAGCCTTCCTGACGCCAGGGCCGGGAGAGGAAGAGTGGACAGCTCCCCCAGGCACCCACTCCGTTGGCCTGACCTGGGCCTCTGGCCACCGTACTGGCAGAGTCCCTGCTTCTCCAGCATCGTATAGAGGAGACTCGGCTCTGAGGGGGTGGCCGCGCAGCCCCGGGTCCCTGCCACCCACCACACCCCTGCCTTGTGGTGCATGTCCAGGACAGCAAGGCCAGCTTCTCCAGGACGGCACTTGGTAACATCAGCCAGAGGGTGAGGGCTCAGTGTGGCTTGTCCCTCCATCCATCCGGCTTCTGTGGGACCCTGGTCACACTGAGGAAGGAGAGGCGGGGGTGGGGAGCAAAGCTGGCCTGCCTCTTCTGTTGGGTTTGCCCCATCTCACACTCGTCCTCGCTCCTGTTTGCCCCTGGCTGGGTCTGGCCCTAAGCTGCAGAGAAGTAGCAGCTGGAAAGGGGGAGAGGCTGCCGGAGCAGTGGTAGCCATGTTTACAACAGTGGTCTCCAGTTATCTCGTGCTCTGGGAACTGTACCAAGGGCTTTTTCCGGGAGGTAGGGTCTGTTTTTTCACATGGACAAACTGAGACAAGGGAGATTAAATGACACGTCAGAGCCCAGGGCTAGTAAACCAGGAGAAAGGACTTGAAGAGCTGGCCACTACTGAAGAGCAACGCCTTTCTAGAGTTGTCGAGGGCAGGGCGTCCTCCAGATACCTCCTGTGCAGCTCGGGCACCCCACCCCCCACCCCCGGAGCTTGCTACCTGGAGGGAAGCAGACTTCTCCTTTGAGAAGTTTCCACGACCGCCCCAGTGTGACCACGTTCATTCTTTTGCTCCTGAGAGACTTGAGTGCCGCAGTCTTGGCTGGAAGCTGCAGGCAGGGGACACAGCCTCTGTCCTCTTAGAAGCAGCTTTGTAAATGCTCCCCAGGCCACCAACAAGGGGACTGTTAGAAACATCATTTCTTGAACCCACCTCACACCTTCTAAATCAGAATCTTAAGCAGCCAGAGGGTCCCTTTGGGAAGCCTTAGAGTGGGGAACACGAGCTTCAGGGTGGAAAGACGGGCTCTGCCACTCAGCCGGCCACACAACCCTCAGAACTTTTGTTTCCTCTGTAAAATGCGGGTCGTGATGGCTATCTCATGCCTCCCCCCACAGCTCCATCATGCGGGTGGAATGGGATCGCGACTGTGACAGCTTTTTCATGCCCTGTAATAACCTTTCTGAACTTTCAAACTAAGGGCTCCACATGCATTATCTGCATTTTTTAGATACACAAAAGGGAGTGCAGAGAAGCTCAAGAACGGCCCAGGAACCTGCTGTTCAGAGGCAGCAGGCCCAGGCTTGCTCTTGGCCCCGTCTGAGTCAGAATTGTCGCCTCCCTTTCCCTTTCATAGACTGAAGAGACAAGGGCACCTTGCAATCATGTTTTATAAACCTTGACAGAGGATTAAAGTGACACCCTTCTGCTGAAAGCACAAAGCCTCAAACTTCCACTCTCCCTCACAAATGAGATGACAAATATTATTGGTGTCATACAAATGCAACATAATGGTGATTCCAGACCCACGGCGAGGCCAGCCCCGCATTCCAGAAACCAGGGTGGAGAGGAGATGCTCCGCAGGAGTGTGACAGCCGCTCCCCTCGGAACTGAGCCTGACAAACGTCTCCTGCTGCTGGAACCTGCCACCTCGGTCACTGAGGAGGCGGCGGGGGGGGGGGGGGCTGTGCCATGGCTCTGCCTGCAGACGGGGAGCACCAGGTGGCTCGAGTCTTCAGTCAACCCTGAGTCCATGCTCTGGGCTGTGGCTTCAACTGCCGCCTCCATCCCACGTTTGGTCGGAAGCATCGCCAAGGAGCAGGGAGACATGGAATCAAAATGGCAGCACCCACTGACAACCTGCTGCCCAGCTCCTCACAGCTGAGTCAAGCTCACCACTACTAGGCCTTCAGCCATGCCGTCCCCCCCCATACTGGGGGCCTTAGTGACCTTCCCGAGAACCCAGACAGGGGCCAGGGTGTTCAGACCCTCCTGGGAACCCCATTCTGCTCTTGTGCTTATATTTTCAAGTACCAGTCCTTCCAGGTCCTACTTTGTAATTAACACGTTATTATTTTGTAATAATGTTAGTTACAAAGGAGTTGTTACTATTTGCCGGGCATCGTGTGGCGCCTCTGCTTGCGTTACCATAGGGAACCATCACAACTAGGACACTGTCATCCCCATGGAACAGACGAGGAAGCAGGAGCAGAGACAGGAAGCGATTAGCCATGTTCAGTGAGCTGGTAAGTGGCAGGGGGGGAAGTGAGCCAGGGCTGCTGGGCGCCCACGCCACACAGACACGGCCACGGTCCTGGGCTCCTGGTCTGATACTCGGCTCCCATGCAGTCTGCCCTCCTAGAGATCAGGGTGCGGGCCCCTTGCAGAGACCCCGAGACCCCACGTCCCCACCTGCCCGGACTCCACTCCTTCTCCCTTCCCCTGGACCCCCACTCTGTCCATTCCCACGGCCCCGCCCAGCTCGCCTGCCTCCTCAGCTGGGCCCCACATATTTCCAAAGCCTCCCAACCTGTCTCCCAGCATCCAGCTTTCTCAGCTTCAATCCGACCTCTGGTGGCTGCCAAAGGACTCCTCCTGAATCATTCCTGCTCCTTCCTCAGCAGGACATTCCAGCCCCAGCCTCAGGTGATGGAGTCAGGTCCAGACTTCGGTCTGGCATCCCAGGCCTCACATTCTGACCTGAACCCACTCCCGCCACTGCCCCCTTCAGTCCGGCTGTGTCTGCCTCCTTCCTGCGCCTCACCTCTGATTTCTCCCTTCAGTCACACTGATGCATAGATCGCTCACTTAGCCGCTCAACAATATCTACTGAACACCTGCACATGCGGAGCATCGTTCAGGCACTGTGGGGGTCAAAATGCCCAGCTCCTGTCACATGGATCTTGCAGCTTTGTTAAGGAGACAGAGTTTGGTGTCTTTGAGGAGCTGAGAAACCCAGGTGGTGGTGCAGGGGACTCTGGGATGCGAGGCTTGAGAGACAGTGGAAGAAGGCAGCAGGGCCTGGGTCAGTCAGGTGCCTCCAGGCCACACAGAAAGCTCCACGTGACTCCTGGTACCAAAGGAAAGCACGGGAGGGTTTTAAGCAAAGGGTGACATGATCCAGTTTCACAAATACTGCTGTTATTGTCGAACCATTCCTGGGCTCCACCAGATGGTGCACACCTGCTTCTCTCCTCTCTGCATCTGCAGGGGCCGGGCCGCGGGAGGGGAGCAGGGCTGACAGTGGGGTGCCGCAGTGTTGAGGGTGGACACCCCGCAGTGTCCCTTCGATCGTCAGCCCCACAGAGCAGCAGTGTGGTGATGACACACGGAAAACAGTGCAGGACAAACCACACGCCAGGACCAATCCCTGTGACAGGAATAAGAGGCCCCCTGGAAAAGAAAGATGATTGAAGGAAATGGAGGAGGAGCTGGAGTGGTCGAGCGGGCACTGGAGTAGGAAGTGGGTGGAACTGGCCTGGAGGACTCCGGACGGGGTGAAGGGGCACCTGTGGGGAGCCGCCCCTTGGAGGTGTGGTGTGAGTGGAGCAAGAGAATGGTGAGCGAGTCTTCAGCGGGACAGGCAGTGCCACTCCTGATCTGTGAGCTGGGGTCGGGGTCTGATGCGGTGGGGGTGCTGTTAGATGGCTGGAGGGTCCACGAGTGCCCCCCCCCCACACCGCACACCGAACACAGCGGCCGCTGGCTGTTCCTCGTCCGCTGGTTGCCATGCTTTGGGTTACATGACCATGCAGCTCTGGCCACATGTAACCCAGTGGTCTGGGCTTGGCACCTGATCCCAGGAGAGCCATCATGGGCTGGTCATGAGGGCACAGGAGACCTGTGAGGCTGCCTAGCAGGGGCTCTCTGCCGGAAAGAAAGAACTGCCCCAACGGGGTGACCTCAGGGAGCTTGATAGTGGCCACTCGGAGATGGCTCCAGCCGGCAGAGTGTGGCAGAGCTGAGAGACCCCAAGGGGGATGGCAGCAAGCAGAAGCCACAAAGGTCTGACAGCATGAGCCAGCAGAGCATATGAGACGGAGAGGGGAGGAAGCCTGGGGGTAGCAGCCATGGGAGCGGCAGCCAAGGAAAACCCGAGTCGCAAGGATGAAGAAGACGCAGGAGCAGGGAAGAGATGATGCAGCCTCCGAGGGACCACAGACCGCAGTGCTGAGTGGGGAGGAGCCAAGAGGCAGTTCTCCACAAAGCCGGCTGCGGCAGCCCCAGCTCGTTCCCGCTCACAGCCTCTGCCAGCCACGTCCGCGGCTGCCCGCGTACCTCTGGCTCTTGGCACCCCAAAAGCACCAAACACAGGACAAAGCCGCCACGAGCCTGCTGGGGGTGGGTGCTGCAGAGGCAGCTGCTCCAAGGCTTCTGTGACGACTACCCGGAACGACCACGCTGGACCAAGACTGGCTCAGAAAGTCTTCAGTGCAGGGAGAGCCTGCAAGCACTGGGTGGTAAATTGCAGGATTGGAGTCCACAGAAAGCCACAGGAAAATTCCCATCAGGGCCCCGAGCAGACACAGGGGGAGAGGGGCTGTGAACGGCCCCCTGGGTGGGAGGGGAGATGGAAGCGGCCAAAGCACAGCTAGATGGTATGGAGGAAAATAAAGAAATGATGGAACAAATGCCTGGAATCCCCAAGTGGGATGGCTGGCAGGGCGAAAGGGAACTCTGTGACCAGATGTTTGCTTTGCCTCCTGGAAGGAAAGCACTCCAAGTGGAAAACTTTCCTGGCCCAGTGAGGTCAGAATGTATGAGCTGTCCCTCTTCCAAAAAGCAAGATGGGGGTGTTCGCCAGGCCCTCTGTGCCCCCGGTGAGGGCAGCCGGCAACGCCGCAGAGACCTCAGCCCCCTCCCTCTTGGGCCCCCTCGGAGAAAAACCTCTTCTGGGCCGGACAGAGTGTGGTAACAAATCATTTGCTCCCCAAGTTTACAGGCCTGGCTCTGGAAGGGAGACCCACAGGAAGGGAACCGCATCCAACCGGAGGCCGGGAAATGTTTCCCTTGGTCTGTGGTGGGGGCAGATGCTGGCGGGCTTCCTCCGTGTCCGCAACAGGATGGCACATGTGAAAGCAAACAAGACGGAAGCCAGCGCAAAGGGCTTCTTGAGCTCTCTCAGTGAGAAGATCCAGGAATCGAGGCCAGGAGCGAGGGAGGAGCCCCGGGGTAGCTGGGGCTAGAAGAGCCTGTGGGAAAGCTGGCGGGCTCCAGGCGCCTGCTGAGCAGCACGGTGCCTTGGAAATCAAGGGCAGACAATGTTGAAGGTTTCCTCGTGTTTCACGTATGTGTGTGCGTGTGGGATGTGCATGTGTACTTGCACGTGTGTGGCGTTTGTCTACCTCACTCCCCTCTTGACTTTAGCTCCTAAGGGTTGGCACCTCTCCACTCGATAGGTGGTGGGACACTTTCTTAGAGACCCTTCCCCTTCCTCCCCTCCCCCTCCCCCTTCTTCTCTCCCAGTTCTATTGATGTATAATTGACAGACAGCTCTGCGTAAGTTTAAGGTGTACAACATACTGATATGACTTACACACATCATGAAACGATGGCCACAGCAGGTTTAGTGAACACCCATCATCTCACAGAGGTACAACATTAAAGAAAGCGAAAAAACGTATTTTTTCCTTGTAATGAGAACTCTTAGGACTTCCTCTCTCAATAGCTTTCATGGATAACAGTGTTAATGATCCCTACTGTGTTGTACATGAATTTCCCTAGTACTTATTTATCTTATAACTGGAAGTTTGTACCTTTGACCACCTTCATTTTATTTCCCTTCCCCCACTCCCAGCCTCTGGTAACCACAAATCTGATCTCTTTTTCTATGAGTTCGTTTGCTTGTTCATTCTTGAACTATACTTGACCTACAACACTCTGTTAGTTTCCAGTATACAACATAGTGATTCAATATTTCTGTATGTCTTAAAGTGATCACCATAAGTCTAATTGTCATCTGTCATCATACAAATTAATTACATAACAATTGAGGATATTCCCCACACTGTATATTTCATACCTGTGACTCATTCATTCTGTAACTGGAAGTTGGTACCTCTTAATCTCCCTCACCTATTTCTCCCCTCCTCCCACCCCACCCACTCTGGCAACCACCTATTTGTTCTTTGTATCTATGACTCCGTTTCTGTTTGGCTTTGTTTGTTCACTTACTTTGTTTAGATTCCACATATAGGTGAAATCATACAGTATTTGTCTTTTTCTGTCTGATTTATTTCACTTGGCATCACCTCCTCTAGGTCCATCCTTGTTGCTGCAAATGGCAAGATCTCATTCCTGTTTATGGCTGAGTAATATTCCAACCCTTCTTCTTCCTAATACTATCTGTGTGTGTCTGTTTGGCTATGGTAACAAGTAACCCCAGGGTCTCAGTGGCTCAGTAATGCACATCTCTTTCTCACTCATATCACATGTGGGTGGCTGTCAGCAGTAGGTCCTGTTGCTCTGCCCTGTGACTTCTCATCCAAGGTCCAGGCTGCAGGAGTTGCCCTCGCTAGTCAGCCCATTCTTCTGACAGAGGGAAAAGGAGGTGCAACGCCTAACTCTCTAAGCTCCTGCTGAGACCTGGAATACATCATCACATTGATTCACATTCCACGGACCCGTGTTGCATGGTCAAGTCCAAAGTCAATGCGGTGAGAATGTAAATTTCTCTCAAAGGGAAGGAGGGCATGAGTAAGTGCAGACTATTATGTTAATACATATTGTATGTTAATACATTCTACCTCCCTTCCAACAGATCTCTCCACAGCTCAGCAGTCTGCTCGGAGCTAGTCTGTTTTGTTCTCCTAACAAACTTATGAAATAATAGTAATGGCAAATGTAATGAACATTTATGAGCCTCTTTCTTTGTGCCAGGTGTTGTTCTAAGTGTTCTCCAGGCATTCTGTGAGTTAACACTCACACCAGCCCTATGCAGTGGAGACCACTGTTATCCCCATTTCGCATGTCAAAAAAATGAGGCTGAGAAGTTAAATGACTCGCCCCAAGTCAGATAGCTGCTAAGGGTCAGGTCTGGGATTCACTCTTAGGATTCTGAGGGCTGTACTTTTAAACACAACACTACACAGCTTCTTCCTATGAGGCCAGGGTGGTAGCAGTTGCCTCATTTGGCAGATGTGCAAACTGGGGCTCAGAAACATGACTGGATTTGCCCAAAGATACACACTATAAACAGAACTAAAATAGAAATGGCCTGGTTTCTGGGGGCCATGGGGGCACTGTCCTCCTCAGCAGTCCCTCCCCTACACCAGCCTGGGGGCATTGTCACCCAGCACTCCGGGGACACTGACCCCCCTACCCTGGAGCCAGGTGCCCTCTGGCACCTCCCGATGCCTGAGCTGAGCAGAGTGAGGCCCCAGTGACTGCACCCATCTGTCTGTCGGCCTTTTCCCATGGGCAGCCCAGGGTGGAGAAGCAGCGTAGGCCTGACCTCTCTGAGCTCTCGCTCTGGGTCTGCAGCATGAGAGCCACAGAGCTTAGAGCCTAGTGCCCACTCGGAGGAGCTGGCCTCACTCCCCCTCTTTATTTCCTCCCCTCAGAACCCCGCTGGATTTCTCAGGTTAAAACACTCTTGCCCCCACCTTCACCCTCCAGCCCCACTCCTCCATCCCTCCTTCCTGGGTTCTGGTCACTCCACTGCCCACCCAGACAGGTTTGGGATGAGGTGTGAGTTGAGGTTGGGGCCACATTCCCAGCTGCACTTCAACAAAGAACCAAATGGGCTGAAGAACAGGGCGGGGCCTCGTTCACAGCAGAGAACATGCTGGCCCCCTGTGCTCTCCACCCTGGTATGTGTATGCACGTGCACACGCAGACGCACATGTACAATCACATGTGCATGTATATAACACACAAACATACGTGCCTGCACACACACACACAGCTATGTGCACACACATGTGTACACACATACATGCACACACATTGACACTTGTACACGTATACAGAGACACACATATGCACACACTCACACATATCCACACAAACATACCCATGTGTATACGTGCACATGTATCCTCACACACGTGCCAACATATCCACACGCACATATACACACATAAATACACGTATACACAAACACACACACACACACACACTCCCCACCTGCACCTGCTCCGCCCCTGGGTCATGTGGCTTGTGGAGCATATAATGCTGTCTGTCCAGCCAGTTCCTCCAGCGAGGGTGGAGATGCTCTTCTGGGGCGGGGCCTCACTCACAGGGGAGAACACATGCTGAAGAGGCCCTGGGTGGTCAGGCCTCTCCCCCAGCCAGCATCTTGCAGGTGACGGAACTGAGGTTCAGAGAATAGTAAGAGCTTACAGTCTGCCAGCCAGCTTCTCAGCTCTGCAAGTATCAACCCGGGGAACACTCACCATCACCCTCTGAGGGGCCCATTGTCTCATTTTCCTACTGGGGAAACAGGCCGAGGGGGTCACCACCCCCAGGCAGTGGAGTCAGTTCAGGCCCCGCCCCTCGCCCCCTCGCTGGGCTGCCTCTCTGCCAACTATGATGATGGTGATAGTGGGACCGAGCAGGGCAGAGGCTGGTGGCAGCGCCGAGTCAGGTTAGACCCAGCCTCTGACCCGCACTGGTCAGCCTGGATGAGAGGCTGTCATTCGACCACGTGGTCGTTTACAGGGACACGATGACACGGCGGACAGTTGGGCCTAGGTTGAGAGGGGCCTGGGCGTGGGGTGCAGTGCTCTGCTGTCTGTCCTTCCTGCTCTGCCGGTGTGAATGGCCCACGGGTCCCTTGAGGAGGGAGCCCAGTATCTAAGCAGGCCGGATGCCCGGTTTCTTTGGCGACGTGGCTCACATTCTCCTGGCTGTGCCTTTTGGGGCTTGATTGAAGTTTAATTCCAGCCGGAATGACTGGAAATACCAAGTATTTTGCTAGGATTAGGGTTTGGCTGGAAGAGTCAACTGCCTCTACTGCAACCAGGTACCATGGACCTTGGAGGATCGTTAATCCCAAGGAAATCTCTGTGACTCAGCTCCGGTGGCTTCTCAGCCCCAGGAGGGCCAATGCGATTCACAGACACCTGGCCTCTGCTGGGCTGGGGGAAGGGAGAGGCGGAAACAGGATGGCTTGCTTAGCTCGGCGCAGCCCTGCCCTCCCACCCACAACAGGGGACAGGGACCCAGTCCAGCCCATCCCCCATCAGCACACACTGCAGAGAGTCGGGAGCAGGGGGCTCAGGGCACACGCACCCTGTGGGCACAGCTCTGTGTCCTGGGGATGAGCGGGCACCGTGCGGGGGTCTGGCTGGGGCACTGCTCCCAGCCCCATCACCACTTACAGTTTCTCCGCCTTGGCCGTATTGTGTAACTGCCCTGGGCCGTGGTTTCTCTTCTCTAAGTACAGATGATAACAGCACCTCCCACACAGAGTGCAAAGATTAAATGAGGCAATGTTTTCAAAACCCATAGCACAGCGTCTGGCACATGGAAAGCCCCAGATACATACTAGATATCGTGTAAAACGTATGATCCTCACACCTGCCAAGCCTTCAACACTCTGTGGAAGAAAACAGTCAAAAGTGTGAAACACCCTCCTTCCCAAGGCGATGGAGCTGGTTTTCCTTCCTACCCGTCGGCTCCAGCCTTATGAAGATCTCAGCCAACTACATCAGACAAAGATCTAGCCACAGGCTCAGCCCCACCTGGCGGCTCCTGGCTCCTACGTGGCACTCTGAGCCTCCACAGCACTACCCAGGGCGGGTGTCCCCGAGTGATGCCTTTGCCCCACCCCATGGACTTGACTCCATTTTCCCTGCCCGGGTTCTTATGCCTGGTTCTGAGCGGACTCCTGCTGGCACCGCAGATGCCCTTCAAGGTGAAATCCTGCTCTGAGCCCCACTTGGTGATCAGTGAGCAGGTAGGGAGATGGCCCTTCCTTCTCTATGCCTAACTTCACAGGTCCTGCCATGCACAGATAGATCCCCATGGGTGCCCTGATATCAACCGCCTCCTGGAGTCCCTGCCCTGTTCCTCACCTCTCCACAAGCTGCTGGAGCAGCTCCAGACCCTGCTGTGTGACTGGGAAAGTCTGCAGTGCCTTGCACCCAGTACCAGATGATTATTGAAGGGGCAGACCCAAAGAGAGGCAGGGGAGTTAGAGGGAAGGGAAGAGAAGGCCATGGGGAAAGGATGGCAGATGCAGAGTGCCAGGGAATGCCAATTAGACATAATTTGAGGTTGAAAGCAGTCAGTGAAGACTTGCCCACTCTGCTCTCCAAGATACTTGTCTCACTCCCTAGAATCACTCTTGGTTACTCCAGCAACCCAGCAAGGACTTTATCAGCGATCCTAGCTCTAGACCCATCATGGACCTTCAGTCCTCCCAGGCCCTGCGGAAACTATTCCTTCTGCAGCAATACCTGCCAACCTACCCTACTACGTACCATGAGTGAACTCCCATTCACCCTTCTAAACCCAGCTCAAATGACACCTCCTCCAGGAGGTCCTCCAGCTCCTCAGGCTTTCCCTGAACACTTCCAAAGTCAGTCTCTTGTGGAGTCCCATATTATATGCCCTTCATCTATGTAGCTCTCTGTGTTGTGGTTTACTGGTTCATATGTCATCTTCCCGTGCTCTGCTCAGGGCAATGAGTTTGTCTTACCCATCTCCACCTCTCCCACTCTCGTCAAAGAGCTCAGCACTGAGTGAAGCCTCAGCTGAAATTTGCTGAAATGGACAGGAACAACAACATCTTTTGACTAATTATTGGTGCCCCTCTGGCAAAGCAAACCTAAAGTCCCAGCTCAAGCCCTCTGAGGGGCTGGACATCTAAGATGGACATCAAGACAAAGTCCCAAACATCACACAGCCTGATGGATGTATCAGGATGTGTCCACCCTCAGGAAGCTTCCAGAGGGGCTCAGAAGTCACCCACTGGCGTCCTGTAGTGAGAAAGTCATCCTGGCAAGTGGAGATCTGAAGCGCCAGCAGTGCGAAGACTGAAAAAGCAGAGTGTGGCCAGAGCCGAGAGGTAGCCACTTGCAGGCTAGGAGCAGCTGGAGGAGCAGCGCTGGAGGAGAAACTGGGCCAGGCGTGCCCGCTATCCTGTGGGTCCCCAGGCCAGTAATGTCCCTCTCAGGCTAGGAACCTCACCAGGACTGAAAGTCCATCTCCAAAGAATACTCTGCACTGCCCCAGCACCAGGTCCGACTCCGTTAGGACCCTCCCGCCCTGGGCATCACCAGCAGGTGGGCGGCAGCTCCAAGTCTGCCAGCACACTGCCTGCTGCCCTGGCCTCCCGGCCCCCAGCACAACTGACAGCACACGTGCTGCTGCCACCAACTGCCTGCCCTCCCGGAGTGCTCTCCTCTCTGACCCACTGCCCCAGGCCGCTTCTCAACCACCACCACCTTCCACCCAGAGACCTAGTGTCCAGCCTCTAGGGCCGTCGCTCTCCCAGCCTTGCCCCTGAGATGCACACAGTCTCCCGATGTGCGTCCCAGACAATGAAAATGCGGACGCAGGAGGGTGGTTGGCAGCACGGCGCAGGCTTGGACAGGCAGAGCTGGTGTCTCGTGTGTGTGCACGTGGGTGTGCCTGTGTCCTGTGCTCTGGGGTGGCCCAGGACTCAGTCTCCTCACTGACTTCTTCAGGTTGAGCCCTGCTGGTGGAGGTGGTGCTTGTCGGCATCGTCTGGCCACCTAGGCTGGCGGCCCCTGGAGGGCAGGAACTGTGCTTTACTTACCCCCGCATCGCCAGGAGGCACCGAGGCGGTGCCCTGTACACAGTGGGTGGAGAGTAAACTGCGCTGGTTCCGTCTGAATCGCACTGAAGGGATCTGAAGCTGTCTGCGGCCGTGGGCGTCCCCCAAGCTGGAGGAGTGAGGCCCAGCCGAGTCTGTTGTGAATTTGGGCTGGGACAATCCTGTCTCTGGGGCTCACCTGTCCCAAGGTGATATAAGGAGGGGCCAGTCAAGGCCCGCTGTTTGTTGGGTGGATGCCAGGCTCTCTCCCTTCCACCTGACGCCAACGGCTCCAGGCCACGTGTGGGCCAGCAGCCCTCAGCCTGGACACTGTCGGCCTCCTCTGTCTTCAGGGCAAGGGAGGAGGGTGGAAAAAGACTGACCAGCAACTCAGACTCCTCTCCTCCTTAACTCAGGCTCAGACTCCTTGAAAGAGGTTGACTGGCTGCGGTCTTAAACGCTTTATCTGTGTGTGCCACGGCGGGGAGGGGTGCACAGCTTTGGAGACTCTGAGAGCAGAGCATGAGCAAAAGGTGCACTTTGAGGGGAGAAGAAAGCCCACATTTCTAGAGCAAATGCCCTGTTTCAGGCGCTGAGCCAGCACGTCACACATGTCATCGCTTTATCTTCACTGCAACCTGCGAGGCACTGGGATCCTCTTTATACTGACAGAAAATAGGTCGCAGACGGGTTGAGTCATTGTCCGCAGCAGATGTGGGCAGAACTGAGGTTCAGATCATGTCTTTCTGGTTCCAGCATCAGTGTGACCTTAGAGGTGAAGGAAGGAAGGGGCCGCTGTGAGTTGCTGAGTAGGGCCAGGGTGAGTGGGGTGGCGGTAGCTGCAAATGGGCTGCTTTGGCCAGAAGCCAAGGGATGGGTATAGATCTGGGGCTCTGGGCAGAGAAGGCTCTGTTTTCCCAAGGCCAAGGTCAGTCAGCCTGGTAGGGGCCTGGGGTGGGAGGAGGGTCAGCCCCGGGAAGAGAGAGTTGTCGCAGCAGGGCTTTGAGCCAAGGCTGACAGGAGCCCAAAATGGAGAGAAGTCCAGAAGTCCTCACTCTTCATCGAAGGACCAGGAGTCCCTGTGACTGTGCCTCACCCAGCTGCACGACCACGGTCACAGCTGGCATCTGCGTGGCACTTACAAGTGTCTGCACATGACCACGTTCCATCTCACTAGCAGCATCATGAGGGTGTCAGGGAGCTGAGGCAATGAGGGCTGCAGGAGTTAAGTGGCTGCCAAGGTCACAAAGGAATCAATGGCACATCAAGGCTGGTGTCGCCCACACAAAGGGTAACATTGATCCTCTGGGCGTCCGCTTGTACACTGGTCCCTGGGCCTCTGGAAGGCCGATGACCAGACTGGGTTGCCCTGGATGGGAGCTGGAAGAGGGCTAAAGACTGGACATTTGTGTTTTTCCAAATTCATATGTTAATACCTGGGCCCCAGTGTGATGTATTAGGAGGTGGGGCCTTTGGGAGGTGGTTGCATCCTGAAGGTGGAGCCTGCAGGGATGGGGTTAGGAGGTTAGTGCTCTCGTAAGAGGCTCTGGAGGGCTTCCCCGCCCCTCCCACCACCTGAAGCTGCAGGAAGATGACAGCTGACTGTGAACCAGGAAGTGGGCCCCACCAGGCACAGCGGGGGCCGGCACCTTGATCTTGGACTTCCCAGCCTCCAGAACTGTGAGAAATAAATGTCTGCTGTTTAAGCCACACAGCCTGCGTTTATGTTACAGCAGCCTGAACAGACTAATACGCAGAGTCAGACCAGGCCGGGGATGCCGGGACCCAGCCTTTGGAGGAGTGATGTCACCCATCCAGCCCGTGCTCCCCAGGGCTCGGGCTGACTCGGCCAAAGCAAGTTCAGTCAATAGTCATTTGGTTTGGAGGCTGCTGAGGGACATTTGTGTTGGCACTGGGGCAGGCAAACATGCAGAGAGTCAAAACCAGCCAGCCAGCCAGCCAGCCACCCCAGCCGGTGTATGTGCACGCACGTGTGTGTGCATGCATGTGTGTGTGTGTGCACGAGGAGACCGCTGACCCCAGGTGTTCAGGCTATTCATGGTCCTTGGCAGTTACCCCTTTAGGGGTCAGGGGTGAGGGGAGTGCCTCCCTCCAGCCTTGCAAGTGGGAGCCTGGAAGGAAAGGAAACCCTGTCCTTCCCTGGGCGCAAATGCTGGTGCCTCCGGTGCTCCACTAGGAAATAAAAATTACTTTCATTCCAGACCCCATCCATGTCTTCCCCCAGGTTCCCAGACGGGTATCCAGCAGACACGGGCCCTGGGGCCAGCGGGCCTGGAGCATTGTCCTCAAGGCCTGAGCAACCCCAGCCTGATCCAGGCTCACAGAAGTCCCCCTAGTACAGGGACCAGCTGATATTTAGTCCCTCCAGTGTTTCCCAAGTGTTCTGTCCTCTGTCCCATTTTGGGTGTGTAGCACTACTTAGCCTGGGACACCAGCTGCCAGCGAACTCACTGGAAGTTGCTCTGCCAGAGAAACTTCCCCCCGGGGGCTCCCATTTCCCATGTTAAGTCAAGTGTTCTAGGGCTTTGCCTGCACACCTGCCGGGCTTTCAGTATCAACGTGCTTTTTCATAAGAGGCATTTCTGAGTGCATCAAGGAAAGTCGCTTTTGTGTTCTCTTATTCAACAAATATTTATTGAGCTCCTTTATTGCCTTTTCCTTTGTTAAATAATTGCTTCGTATGTACTTTGCAGCTGGATCCACAGAAGGCAGGCATTTCTCACCAGGACCAACACATTCCTGAGCCTTCGGCCCTTCCCCTACTGCCCCTTTGTGGGGCCGGAGGAAAGCTCCAGATAAGGGGCCCTGGCCAAACACAGAGCCCAGACAGATAAAGCCAGCGAGAGGCGTGTGGGAAAAGCGGGGGGAAGGCTGGGGCTTCAGAGACGAGAGAGGGTGGACCTGTGAGGAGGGAGGCGACCCCGGGTGAGCCTGGGGACGGCCCAGGGAGAAGGCTCTGCAGGGGCCCTGAGCAAGACTGCATGGGTTCCTTCCCTCCACGGGGCAAGGAACCCCAGAACTGAGGCACATTCAAGTCTGAGAATCTCTGGCCGAAAGTAATCCCTGACTTTCCTTCCCCTGGCGTGCCTCGGATCACCTGGGGGCTTCTTGATAGATGGCAGGGCCCACTCCCAGAGCTTCTGACTCAGTGGTCTGGGGTAGGGCCTGAAAGTCTGCATTTTCAATCAGTTTCCTGGTGATTCATACTTTGAGAACCACTGTGTAAGGCTCACCCCAGCCAGGCCTTCCGATTCCACCCAAAACGGGCTGAGGTCTGGCATTGTTCAGACTTGATGTCGCTGGCTTGTGGCTCTGGGCGCCTCTCTGGCTGGTGACTTCCGTGTGGCTCAGTGTGCAGGCCCCCAATACCTGCTGCCACTGCAGGGGCTGGTTTCTGTCATGGTCTGTCCCGCAGCCGCTTCCCTTCTGCTTCCCGTTCCTCCCCAGACCTCCGGAGGGGCACCCAGACCACCAGGGGCACCCAGACCTGGACTGAGATCTGGGGCTCCTTGCCTCATCCTAAGCGGGGCTTGGACCAGGGCAGGCGGGGCCTGTAGGGTTGGGCTCTTGAGGAACCCACACAGGAGCACAGGAAGCTGCGTGGTTTGGGTCCGTGAGCCGTGACCTCCCCTGCAGGGAAAGCCGGGGATCAAAGGCAGCACCTGCCATCCTGCAGCTGGGTCTGCAGCCTGGCTTCCCACAGGCCCCTCCACAACCTGCCACCCGGGAGTGTGTCTGGGCCAGCACAGCTTCGCATGCAGGGACTTCCCTGGCCCTGAGCAGGACCCCCTGGGGCACCGCATTTCATCCCCTTTTAGCCCCATGCCAACCCTACTGAACTGGGTACTTTCAAGACCCGGGTTTCACAGGTGCGGTTTCGTGGTTTAGTCGCTTGGCTGAGGCTTGTGAGGTGCAGAGGCAGGACCTGAACCCGCTCTGCAGGTGCTTCTCCTGTCTCGGCCCCGACTCCCTGGGTCTTCCCTGTGAGGACACCTGCTCCCCATCCCCACAGCTCAAGGGGCAGACTAGTGTCTCAGTGGCCCGTGGATTCCCTTTCAGGGGTGGGCATTTGACGTGTTCTCCTGTCCCACAGCACGTGAAGGCGTCCGCTTTGTCCAGCGGCTCTGAGGAGTCTGCTTGTGGAAGGGGTTGCTGCTTCTGAAGCCTCCCCTCCCAGCCCTCCCTCAACCCAGCCGCCCGCTGGCATCTCAGCGGCCTGCGGGCAGCAGCGAGACAGGTGGGGAAAGCCCACCCTGCTGGGCCAGCCTGGCGGGGCGGCGCCTCGCCGGGGCCCTGCCTCGTGCTGCTCCTGATGGCTTGTTTCCACTGTGTGCGCCCGCAAGGACCCCACCGCCGGAGGAAAACAGATGTGACCATTGTGTGGGCAGGAAACCACAAGGCAGCCTCCTGCCTCATCCATCCCTGTAACTCGAGGCAGCCTCACTGCTGCTGGCGGGGGAGCTCCCCGGCTGTGATGCCCCTGAGCCCCGGGGTTAACCTAGGATGCAGAGCGAGGGTGTCCCAAGGCAGCCGGAAGGTTGAGCTCAAAGCTGGGCAGCTGTCAGTAGGAATGGCCAGAAATGCAGATTGTCGGCCCCAACCCAGACCTACTGAACCACAGACTCTGGGGGTGGGACCTGGCAGTCTGAGTTTTAACGAGCCCTCCAGCTGACTGCAGCACCCCACAGCGGGGATTCCCATGGGGCTCCATCCCTGTTTCCAACCTCTCCCCTCCCCACAAGCCCACACCTGGCACAGTCCGGCCTGCTCTGCCCACGCTCCTCCTTCAGCCCGGCTTGTCCCCTCACCATCTTCCCCGCAGGCAGATTCCAGGTTTGCCTTTGTCACCCCTGGCCCACACGCAGCATCTCACTTCACGCCCTTTCACGGCTGTTTTCTTCCACATCTGACTTTCCCTGCCTGGGCTGTATGTCTATGTTCCTGACTCCAAAAATTAAAGCCCTTGTTCAGAGCGCACCTGCCTCCATCTAACATCTGTCAACTATTTAGCATGTGTCACGTAGCGCTAGGCCCTGGGATGCGATGGCGGACAAGCAGCAGGGCCACAGCCCTCATAGAGCTTGCAGTGCAGCGGGGACACATGGAAGAGACAGGATGAGACCCTTACTGAGCCATCTGTTCACCTACCCCTCCAGGCACCCATCAGGCCCTTCCTGGCTTCATCACCTCTGAGCTCGTGCTGTGCCCAACACCACGTCAGGCCAGCACAGTGCTCTCTGCCGACGCCAGGCCCAGCACTCAGCGTGCATCAGCAATCCGTGAGCCCCACACACGGGCACACGTGTGCCCAACTCACCACCCTCCTCACAGTCCTGCTGGGAGGTGGGGGAGAAGGCAGTGGATGTAGCTGGGCAGGACCCTGGAGGCTCTTGGCGGCCACATCGTACTTCGTACAGGTCGCTCTTGGGAGCACAGAAAAGAAGTACAAGGGAATGCCTCCCTTCATTGAATGCAAAGGAAAATGGATGCAAACCATTTCCATACCTTGACTCCTCCAATGGACACCAGCACCTCATTAGGTTGCCTCGAGCATTGCTGAATCTTCCTTTCAGTGCTGTTCTCACAGCTGCTGACCAGATGCTGGTCCCAGCTGTGGGGTCTCAGGCCTCTGCACCCTCCTGCCAATTCAAGACTGGCTGACCAAGAGTTCCTGCTGCCCATCGGCCAGACGGTATAGCAGCGGGACAGTGTGCTGGGGGAGGGTGTGGCCTGTAGAGTCAGCCTGTCTGTGTGTGGTGTCGGGCACAGCATGTGTTCAGAGAGGGGACAGATCAAGTCCCTAATCCATTACCTACTTGCTGTGTGCCTTTAGACAAGTTACTCAACCTTTCTGTGACTTCATTTCCCAATCCCACTGTTAAAATGAGATACTAATAAAATCTATCTCGTAGGATTATTATCAGGATTAAATGAATTAACACATATAATTTACTGAGTAACTACTCAATAGATGTTAGGAATTATATGATTGATTGGTTGGATGATGACAGACTCAAAGTCCCGTATTTCTCATGGGGACGGGCATTTCCAAGCAGCAGATGACACCTGACATCTCAGCACCAAGCTTCTGATACAAGGCTGCCAGCAGGACAGGTAACGCCCTCTTGATTTACTGCCTACCTTGCCAATTCGGGTTCCGTGGGAAGGTGCCCTGGGGCTTTCCACTGACCCATCGAATAGATTCATGGAATTGACTATTTCCAGTTACTAGTTAACATAAGTTTTAACCAGTGTGAGGTAAGGTCAGTTTTCAGGGGATCGTCCAGGTGGATGAGAGAGAGAACAGACGCCTAAGCTGGTTACTAATCTACCTCCAACTGGCACTGCCAGCGCCGCTCGTGGGACCGTGGGTGTCTCCGCCTGGCTTTTCTGGAAGGCTGCTCGGCAACACATGAAGAACAGTAAATGAGTTCATACCCTTTCACCCGGTAACTCCTCTTCCAGGAATCCTCCTCAAGGAAATGAGCAGAGAGGTGCACAAAAATTTGTGTACGTTTGTCCATCATGGCATGGTTTGCATTTTAAAATAAAATAGGAACAAATGTCAAATACCAAGGAAATAGTCAAAGGAGGTACATGCCCCGGACAGAATATTATACAGCCTTTAACAATGTCTTCAAGGGCTATTTCACAGTGGCACATGGGCCGGTGTGCCTCTGTTTGCTCCTCTGTGAAAGGAGGTGAACCCACAGGCTCCCCTAAGCTTTAACCGAGGCCCTGAGTCTGGAGGATTGCAGGCCAGCCGGTTAGCACGCAGCGGAGGGGCTGTCCCCAGCTCCCATGAGATAAGGGCTAGTCTGCCGTTTCAGCAAGAAGGAACACAAAGCTCGGGGGCCGCAGGTTGAAACAATGTTGTTTCAGCCTCGCAGGAAGTGAGTGTAGGTGTGACTCTCCTCAACACTCCTCTCCGTCCTCACTGGCTACCAGGATGCCTCCTGTCTGTGAATCCCCTTTGGGCTCTCAGAACACACTCCCCGACATCACTGCTGCCGATTCTCAGCCACCCGTGCCCCGGGCTGCACCCACACCGCTCCAAGCGCCCAGCTTGAGGGAAGTGGATTCAAATCCAGATACCGCCACTTAGTGGTTGTGTGAACCAAAGCAAGTCACCCTTGCAGGGCCTCAGATTTCCTTTCCGTGGCTTTCGTCTCTTCCTGGAGATGCTGCGAGGAGCAGATGTGGATGTGGCATTTCATCTGCATAGTACAGAGTCATGGTCTGGGCCATGTTTTTCAGGGGAGGAAACTAAGGCTTGAAAAGGCTTTAAGAAATCTTGCTCCAGGTCCTGGAGTTGGGCAGGCAGACACAAAGTTGGGAAGCACCCAGCTCTTCCAAAGTCCTAACCTTTCTTTTCTTTTTCATAACAGCTTTATGAAACATAATCCCCACGCCATGAAACCTCCTCCTTTAAACTGTACAGTTCAGTGGGCTTTAGCATATTCACATAGTTGTACCCCCGTCAATACAATCTAATTTCAGAACATTCTTATCACCTGAGAAAGAAACCCTGTCTCCATCAGCAGTCACTCCCCATTTCTCCCCAACTCCCTTTGCTCAAGGCAACCACTAATCTACTTTCTGTCTCCATAGATTTGTCTAATCTGGGCATTTCACATGACTGGAATTACACGACACGGGCTTTTGTGACGGGCTTCTTTCCTTTGGCATAATGTTTTCAAGGTTTGTTTATGTTGAGCGTCAGCACTTTATTCCTTTTTATGACTGAATAATATTCCATTGTGTGGGTATTTTGGTTATTCATTTATCAGTTCCTGGACATCGTATTGTATTCACCTCTTAACTATTATGAACAATGCCACTACGAACATTTGTGTACAAGTTCTGTGTGGACATGTTTCCAGTTTTCTTGGGCGCATACCCAGGAGAGAAACTGCTGGGTCACCTTGCTTTACTGTACTGTTTTCTCAGAACCTTTGACATAATATGCATTTTCCAAACTTACTTGGCCAGGAAACCTTGTTTCCACAAAGCATCTTGGAAGACTTTGGGAAAGCCTCATCTAGCCCAACCCCCCTCACTTTGGGGAAACAAAAGCCCAGAGGGGTTGAGCACCCTGCCAAGATCACACAGGAAGTAAGTGGCCAAGCCATCGCAGAAAAAGCAGCAGCACGTGACTGTCTGAATGAGAAAGGCAAACCAGAAGAAACATGAAGAACCTCTTAAATGGGAAAGCTACTGAGGAAACCATAAAGGAAAAGAAAGATGAACACGGCTGCATACATAAACATTTAAACTTCTGAACCTCTAACTGCCAGTAAACAAAGTCAGCAAGTAGATGATGATATTAAAACAGACCACCCTATCCCAACCCTGGCTACACAGGAGGACGGTCTCAAGGGTGCTAAGAATTCTCATGCCCAGGCCTCCCCCTCCAGAGATGGATTTCAGTTTTATAAGTTTGCAGGTGATGTGCATTTAAAATTGAAAGGTAGAGGACCGATTGTTAATGTAATTGTCAGATAAAGACTTACTGAAAGAGCAGTCAGGAAAAGTCCTATACTTCAGTAGAAGATTGGGCGAAACACGCACATCATTTGTCAGAGAAGACAGATAAGAAATATGAAAGAAAGTCAGCTTGACCACAAGCCAAAGAAGTGGAAACAATACATTCCTTAAGCACCTACCATGTTCCAAATAGCTTACGTTACAGTGTTTAAACCTCCCAACAATTTCATCCTACAGATGGAGAAGTGGCCTGGGTCACACAGTCTGAACAGGGCCGCGTGCCCCTAGGGTCTGCACCTAGAACCTGAACTTAAACCAGCACAGCATCCTTCATCTCCACAGTGGGGCACTTTTTTACCCACCAAAGTGGAAACATTATGGAAAAGCTAACTCCCCACGTTGAAGAGGACACGGGGAGAAAAGCGCTCTCACCCACTGCTGGTGGAATTTTCGATCAGCACCATCTCTCCGGATAACCATCTGGCGATGTGTAGTGCAGGTCTTAAAAGTGCTGACACCCTTTGACCAGGACTTCCACTCCCAGCAATCTTTTCTGAGGAATACGTACAAGTGAGGACACGAGACGTTCCCGGCAAAGCAGACTCCTGACCCCATGTCACAAAATGAGAAAATGGGGGCTCAGGAAGATCAGAATTTGCCAAGGTACCCTGGCTCACTGAAGACATGGGGTTGCCATGCAGAGTCAGAGGCACTGAGCCAAGCTTAGTGGTGGGGCTGGCATCTCTCTTCCTATGGTCCAGGGGCCGTGTATGGTGCCTGCTGTAATAGCCCTGCCCCTCCCAGCAGCAATGGACAGCCCTGGCTGAATCCGGACAGGGCTGGTTGCAGCCATGGCAGGGGCTGGGGTGAAGGGAGGGCCCATAAACAGAGTTCAACACATTTCTCCCTGTATATTATATGTATGTATGTGTGATGATTATTCTTACTTGCTCAAGGATGCGAGAGGAGAAGTCATCAACCCATCACCGAGCACTCTGCAGGCACCATCCCCCAGCAGTTCTGAGTCCACCTCCCGCTCCAAAGTCCTGGTGTTCAGGGTCCGTGGTTTGCTCCTATCTTAATCCCCAGCCCCTGGCCCGGATGCCATCTGGATCATCTGAGATCAGGGACAGAAAATGTTAAATACTTAATCATTATTAGTTACCCTTCCTTGGTGACCCTTGCCCATCGGGTCTGTTCTGCGGCCGGGCAGTGGCATCAAGGGCTGTTCGAGGAACAGGTCCTCATTGAAGAGGCCGGCAGGTTAGAGAGACAAGCCCTAACCCCGGGGGTATGTGACCTGGTTTCCAAATTATGTGACCTTTGGAAGTCACTTAGCCTTCTTGAGTCTCAGGCTCCTTATCTATAAAATGGCTGCAATGATAGATTAGGTAGCCAAGAGGCATTCTTAGTAAGGCGACCTGGCTTCATACAGATTCTGGCATTTCAGGGCCTGTCACGGGCCAGAGGGCAGATACGCAGTACATGCAGGTCTTCTCCATCTCCTTGGATCACATACTGCTTCCCCATCAGACCCACGTCCAAAAGTCAAGGCATTGCGCGGCTCCGAGCCAGGACTGGGAACCCGGTCCCCCACCTGGTCTAGGAGCGCTCCACGCAGCTCGACTGGGTCTCCTGAGGACAGCTGTGGTCCCTGCCCCACCCCGGCCTGTCTGAGTCTCACAGTGAGCACCTCCTGGGGTTAACCAGGCGGATAACAGGTCTCCCCAGCCCCTCCCCACCACTTTCCATTCTGTCACCAAGGTGATGCGGAGCTTTGGTCTATGAGAGGAGAAAGCAGGTGCCTGAGCTCTCCCAGGTCCATTAGTTGCTAAGTTGGAAATTACCCTGCAGCCTGGAGCCTGCGAGGCAGGCAGACACCGTGCACCCCAGGGAGGGCAGCTCCCTCGGAGCGGTCTTGGAGGCCTCCATGTTTGCTAGCCTTGTCGCAGCCCCACATGTGCTGGCTGCCCCAGCTCACTCAGAAGTGTCCAGCCAGCCCTGCAGGGGAGGTCTGGCAGGGAAGTCCGGCCCCACAGCTCCTACAGGAGCTTCCAGAGACAGGGAATATGGTCATCTGTAAGGCAGGCCCACCCGCCAAACTTCGCCCCCACCTGCCAGCCACAGGATCTAGAATTCATCTTTTAATGTGTACAATTTTCCAGGCACTGAGCTAGACCTTTGAGAGACCAATTGCAGTGCCTGCTTCCTGGAACTCACAATCTAGCTGGGGCACTAACATGCAACACAAAAAAAGCCATGACAGGGGATGTGTGGTTACTTTGGGAACACATGTGGGGTTGAAGCAGGAGGCCTTCCTAGAGGAGTGGGCTGCAGAAGGGCTGCGCCCCGGCTCATCCAGAGAATGTCTTGATTGATTGATGATGTCTGTTACTGAGCGGGAATAATGACAGGACTTGTACCAAATACTCACTGACCCTGTGTTAGGCCTTAGCGTGAACGAGCTCATCAGATTCTTTCTAAGGAGCTGACAAGCAGAACTCAGGTTATTTTGATTATAGCAAACATTTATGGATTATTTCTTATATGTCAGGCATAACCCTTGGGGATTTCACAACCCTCTGAGGTAAGAACTATTTTTAATCTCTGTTTTCTAGATGAGGAAATTGAAACCAGGAGAGCTTAAATAACTTGCCCAAAATCACAGCCATCAAATGTCAGTGCTGGAAGGAACCTCAGTGAACGCTGATTTGAAAACTCTTACAGGCGAGGAAAAGGAAGCCTTGAGAAGAGTTGTTTTGCCCAAGGTCATCCAGAGCTGGGAGGATGAGAAATGGTCCCCAGACCCAGCCAGCTGGGAGTTGGCTGTTGGCAGCCAGGGCCTGTCAAAGAGAGCCAGGCATCGTTTAAGAGTGGGACAGCGAATCGAAGACCACTAAGTGCCCTCAGTATCCATGCCCCCTTTTCCGTTGGAATAAACCTTGCTGAGTTTCAGCTGGGCACGTGGCTGTCGCACTAGAAACTACATTTCCCAGGTGACTCTGTGGTCCACGTGACTAAGAGATGTCAACAAAAACAAGCCTGCGTCACCTCCCGGAAGACCAGCTGCACGCCCTCTGTCTCCTCCCTGCTGTCTGGCGGGACAGTTGCCCTGGACACAATGCGTGTTGAGGGTAGCGGGGCCACTAGTCCCTGGATGGCCTCAGGGCACAGACCTGCGTACTAAGAAAAAAGAGGACCCTTTAGGGTCTCAGGCAGGTGATGAAATAGCCATCTCAGAAGGGGTCTGTGCCACTTCAGCCCTGAACCAGCTCCATGCATCCACCCACCGCAAGGGGGCGGGAAATCTAACCCCACCACGCGCCTAGAAAGTGGACGGCTCCGGTGAGCAGCAGTGGTGAACACCGCAGCCTGCTCTGCCGTTCTGCCTGGGCTGGTCCTGAGCGGGCTGCCCTCCGTCAGTCCAGAGCCAGCGTCTAGAGCCACAGCTCGCAGAGGCTGGCCCACAGGCCAGCATGGGGGCGGAAAGGCCTCCTGGGTCCCCTGGGCCACATGCCCTGCCGTGCCCAGAAGCTCCAGACGAGCGGAGGGCAAGCAGTGTGTCCCCCACCTTTGCGTTCCAGCACCCAACCAGGGCCTGGCCCAGAACAGCAGCTCAACCCCAGGGGATGGACGTGTGGATGAGGGGAATGCTGAGCGCAAGCAGAGGAACAAAGGGCGTAAGCCTCCCTCGTGGGCGGCCTGCCCGGGGCTTGTGTGCTTCCTTCCAGATGCAGCTGAATCTGCTCCTCGGGTTTCTCAGTTGGTCTGATCTCACTGAGCAGTTCCACAGGCGCTGACGGAGCATCCGCCCAAGGCCAGACCCTCTCCTGGACCCTTTGGGGCGACAAGAATAGATCAAGCACAGCTCCCCGAGGCTGGGGCTTCTTGGCCTGGAAGAACTGAGAGACAATACCAAGGAATGAGTCACCCAAGGTGAGACAGCCTCAGTGCGACAAGACAGGAGGTGAACCTGTGCTTCAGGAGCAGTGAGGTCTGTCACCTGGAGGTGGAGGGCGGGGGAGGGGATTTGGAAGATGCCCTGAAAAAGTGACAGGTGAGCGAGGCCCTGAATGATGAGTGGGTCCTGAAGTGTTTGGGATGGAGCGATGCCAGGTAGAGGGACCTGCCTGAGTGAAGCAGGAAGGCAGGAACGTGAATGCCAGGCCCTGAGTCGGTTGGGCAGAGCCAAGAGGGCAGGGACGGTTGTCTGCCAGGGGGGTACCTCTCACTTCCAGCTCAGTGAGAGCCAGCCCTCCTGCTGCCCTGAACGGAAGGCCTGGGCAGACCTCGCTGTTCTCCTGCTGTTTACCTTGGAGACTCATTTACCTCTTTGGGCCTCAGGTTCCTCCTCGTGTATGGGGGGCCCTGAGCTGCGGTAAGTAGCCCACGAGCCTCAGCAGGAGGAAGCTGTGTGTGGGAGCGGGTCTGCTGTCCAGGGGCTCCGGTGCCAGGTTCTGCTCTGCCCTGAGGGCCTCTGGCACCTGCCAGCCGGCAGGCTGGTTCCCCGAGGCCCCACCCCTAGGGCCTGGGGCTGCACGTTCTCTCTAAAGGTGAAGGGATGACGTCAGCCAGGTCCCTGTGGACATTTCCCACTGGCTCTTCCTCCTCTTCCCAGGTGCGGATGACAGAAATGCACCCTGGCAGCTGTGGGGAGAAAGGGCCTTTGACGAAGGGGGGCTGGGAGGGGTTCGGCTTTATTTGTTGACTATAAAAATGTCAGCTCCTTTGGGCAGCTTCTTGAATCAATATTTGCTGTTCTGTGGCTGAGTTCAAATGCTCAGTAATCCTCTCGGCCTGGCTTCTTCCTCCCTCACCTGGGTGAGGCCTCACACCCACAAACATTTGGCAGGGCCCCTCACTGCCCGGGATGGGGAGCCTGCTCCCTGCCCTACACCCCATCCCTCAGAGGGGTGGCCGCGAGAGCTCCGTGGCCCAAAGGTAGCTCACTAGAAAGAAAGGTTCCAGGAGAAAGCATTTCTTGGAGTTTCATTCTGTTCCTCTGAAAAATGGGCAGAATGATAACTCCTACTTCCCAGGGTGTTGTGAGGTCAGATAAAAGGAGGGACGTGCAAGGGTTTTATCAGTTGTCAAGCAGTGCAGCATAAGAGCCATGATGACAGTGGTGACGATGGCGATGATGGTGGAAGCCATCTGCTGAAGCTTTCCAGGTGTTGCCTCAGGGCTGCGTGATCCTCCACTCCAGTCTTGTGGCAGTGATCTGAGAGCAAACAGATTCTGCAACACTTTTCCTCAGGAACTTCCACACCAACTGGTAGTTCTCCACCTCCAGCAGCCAGCCACCTTAGGTCTCTTTCTTTTAAGAGGCCAGTGGCATGTTAGTGGAGAAACATGGAGCTCTGAAGGTAGATGGATCCTGACTCCCCACTTAGTGCTTGTGTGCCTTTTGGCCAATTACTTAACCTCTCTGAAACTCAGGTCCTCATCTACAAGATGGAACAACAAGGCTTACCCTGCAGAGTTGTTGTGGGGCTTAGGGACAGTGCACATGAAACAGCAGGCAAGGGTATCGGATAGTTAGTGGGTGTATCGCAAGTGTTCATCCCTGTGTTCACAGCTGGTGTCTCCCAGTCTGACACAAGTTTCTCTCGCACACACGGAACCTGCACTGGGAAACACTGTCCCGGGCATCAGCCTGGACAACACCATCCTGAGAAATCTTGAGGCTTCTTGGCTGGCGGCTAAGAAGCTCTCACTGTAGTGACTGTTTTCAAGTTACTCTGCCCCTCTGACGGCTTCCGTCTCTGATTTTTGACATTTTCATTCTGATGTGCCATGATTTGACTGTCTTTGTATCTATGCTACTTGGATTTCACAGAACTTTTAAATCTGTTGTCTGAATTTTGGAAAATTCTTGGCTAATAGCTCTTAAAATACTTCTGTCCCATTCTTTCTTCTCTCCGAGACTCCATTTGCATTTGTGTTAGACCTTTGCACTATTTCATGCATGTCTCATGCTCTTCTCTATATTTTCCATCACCCTTGACGTCGCTCTCTGCTCTTCCGTGTGGACTTTTTTCTATTAACCTATCCCCCTAGTCATGCATTTTCTCCTCTGCTGTGTTTAATCTGCAGTTAAAGTCATCTGAGTAATGCTTAGTTTCAATTATTTTATTTTTTCAGCCCTATAGTTTCCATTTGACTCCAATTCTCTGGTGAAATTCTCCATCTTGTCATCATTTATTAAAAATATTAATCAATTATTTAAAAAACTGGATAAACTCCAATACCTGGATCATCCGTGAGACTGTATACACCATGTTTTCTTTTTTTTCGTGGTTTTGAGTGATGTAGTTCTATTCGCTATCTTGCCTGGTATTGACTGGTGACTGTTGTGTATAAAAAGTTGCAGAGAGGAGCTGAGGCTCTAGATGATATACATTCCTCTGGAGAGGAGTTACTTTTACTTTCTGATAGAGAAGGACAGATTACATTAATCCAGTTTAGGTTTTAGCGCTTCAAGGCTGGGTTTCAGTCTTTTGTGAGCACCATATATTTCTAGTTTACCCTGATTCCCAGAGTCAGGCTCTTGGGGGTTATAATGGGAGGTCTGGGGTGTTTATTAGGATGTGTTCTTTGTGACCCTCAGACTCACATCTTTTTCCCTTGCAGCCTTTTAGACTACTGAAAGCTCTGTTCATCTCTCTAGCTTCTCAGCTCTGCTCCTCCTAAACTGGCAAAGGCCTCCAGGGAAGGGCACTGTGTTCATCTCACTGCATCTTTCCTCTCTCAGGGATCTGGCCACTCAGGTCCCAGGTACCTTATATCTAACTCTCTGATGCCTTCAAAAAGATGCTTTTTTATTTGCAAATGATTGGACAGACAAAGGCTTAATTTCTAGAATATATAAACAGCTCATAAAACTTAATAACAAAAAAAAAAACCCAAACCAAAAACGGGCAGGAGACCTAAACAAGTATTTCTCCAATGAAGACATACGAATGGCCAATAGACACATGGAAAAATGCTCAATATCACTAATTATCAGAGAAATGCAAATCAAAACTACAATGAGGTATCACCTCACACCAGTCAGAATGGCCAGCACTAAAAAGCCCACAAATGATAAATGCTGAAAGGGCTGTGGAGAAAAGGGAACCCTCCTACACTGCTGGTGGGAATGTAGTCTGGTGCAGCCATTATGGAAAACAGTATGGAGATTCCTTAAAAAACTATAAATAGACTTACCATATGATCCAGCAATCCCACTTCGGGGTATATATCCAGAGGGAACTCTCATGCAAAAAGATACATGCACCCCAATGTTCATAGCAGCACTATATACAACAGCCAAGACATGGAAGCAACCTAAATGTCTATTGACAGGTGACTGGATAAAGAAGTTGTGGTATATTTACACAATGGAATACTACTCTGCCATAAAAAAGAATAAAACAATGCCATTTGCAGCAACATGGCTGGACCTGGAGAATGTCATTCTAAGTGAAGTAAACCAGAAAGAAAAAGAAAAATACCACATGATATTCATATGTGGAATCTGAAAAAAAAAAGACACTATGAACTTATATACAAAACAGAAACAGACTCATAGACATAGTAAACAATCTTATGGTTACTGGGGAAGGGGGGGAGGGTAAAAATTGGGGGGCTTGAGATTTATAAATGTTAGCCACTATATATAAAAATAGATTTTTTAAAGTTTCTTTTGTGTAGAACAGGGAACTATGTTCAATATCTTTTAATAACCTTTAATGGAAAAAATATGAAAAGGAGTACATGTATGTATATGCATGACTGGGACATTGTGCTGCACACCAGAGATTGACACGTTGTAATCGACTGTACCTCAATTTCAAAAAAATTTTAAAAAATAGATGCATTTTTGTATTTTGCCTAGCTCTTATACTTTTTTTGGTGGGAGAGTTGATCTGCAACAAACTACCCCACCATTACTGGAAATATAAACTTTAATAATGTTATTCAGTGTGCTACCTCTGTAAACGTACTTCAGTCATTTAGATAAGCAGAACCAAGCAGAAGAGTTTGTTTTTCAGAGATTGTCACCACATTGGTTAATGATAAATGCTTTCCAAGGAGTAAGACCAGGGAGTGGGGGTAGGGAAAAGGCAGTCTTAGCAAGAAATGGTGAAACTGAGAGAAGACATAGTCACAGAATAGAAAACCAATCTTTAGATTGACATTGGAAAATTCATAGTGAATAAATTAAGTGATTTAAGAATTACAAGCAAAAAATTTTGAGCACATCCTTATGTTGTGCCTTAAGAATTATAAACAGTGTATTTTACAGGCTCAAAAAAAAAAGATAGTGGGCCATTTTTATCACTCTTCTTCAGTAAAAGAGAAACTAAGTGACTTTGGAATTGATTTGTCATTTACTTATATATGAGATGGTCAAACAAGACTGAACTGCAGCTGCTACATATTAGAGATGAGTTGATTTTTGTTAACTACTTAATATTCTATCTTAAGTAATAATACTAAGTTAGTGGGATTTGCTAACACCCAAAGATTAGTTGCAAAGAAGTAATTCATTTGCTGGACTCTCCTGGAGAGATAACCAAAATAACAGACCACGAGAGGGCTACTGTTTCTTAAATTATATATGTTAAAAAGATCCTCTTTTCATCTTTCTCTAGGAAAGATGCTGAAATTGGCATGCATGCAGTACAATCTTAGACACAGATGGAAATTCATAGAAGATTTTGTTATTCTGAAATCCAGTTATGTTACTTCATTTCCGTACGTGTTTATCCCAGGTTTAAAGAATTACAAATTTAAGGGAGAACAAAACTCTGAAGTCTCCTTATGAAAATATCCCAACCGTACAAAACTTCAGTTTGCAGGACTGCTTCCATCGAATGGCATCTTCACCAGGAACTAAACCTTTAAGTAGGACTTGAAATCAGCATTGTCTTGGTCACAACAGAGAAAAGAAAAGATTAATATGTTGGGGACATCACAGACAGGGCACCCTGTATGGGCAAGGAGGCACTAAAAAGAGCTGCTCGTCCACCGAACCTCGGCTGAAAATGAGCATCTGTCTGTGTGACAAATAAAATGATCACAGGAGCAATCTAGCAATTTGTCTTGAAGCGCTGACAAATTATTGTTCCTGCATATACTATAATGCCGAACTTTAAAAATCGACCTCTGAAACTTTTAATAATAAATCATATTTAGTAAGGAAACTCTAAAAATAAAATTTCTGGTTTAGTCATGTCTCAAAAATTCACTCAATGATGGGTGATTTTTGGCTTCAGCTGAATAACAGTTTTAGCCGGGGCCATTCTGCAGCATTTTTATAGGGAGTAAATTTTTAAGATCTTGCTTGTCTGAAAGTGTCTTAATAATTTGGCCAAACGTAAAATTCTAGGTTGGAAATAATTTTCCCACAGAATATTAAAAGTAATGGTCTATATGTTCTTGCTTCCAAGGCTGCTGCTGAGAAATCCAAATCCATTCTGTTCCTGATCATTTTTACCTTTTATCCCCTGACCCTCTTTAGAAGCTCTTCAGGTTTTTTTTCTTTTTTAACAGTGTTCAGAAATGTCACAGTTTCATATATGTAGTCTATTTTCATCTTCTGTGATGAGCACTCAGAGAGTCCTTTCAATGTGTAAATTCATGTTTTTAGTTTGGGAAAATTCTCTTTATTTCTTTGATGATTTCCTCTTATTCTAATTTCTCTCTGAGGAACTGCTACTATTTGGATGTTGGATTTTTCTCAGGAACTACCTTCTGCTGCTTGATTCGAGTCTGTTAAAATCTAAATGCAAGGTTTTTATATTTATCTTAAAAATTCCCTTATTTGTTGGGGGAAAAAAAAAAACCCAAAGAAGAAAGACTAGTGGGTGGGGCGGTGGATGGAAATATAGGCTGGAGCTGGCCGGTTTCTCTCCTACAACTCCCTCCCACCACCAAAACAAGCTCCCACCTGACAGCAGAAAGAGAAACTGGCCCCACACCAGACAACCTGGTTTCCATTCGCAGCTTTGCCACTTACCGTCGAGCGATCCTGGGCAAACCACCTCCATTTCTGGGTTGGTGTCACCTCAGACGTAGAAAGAAATGTGAAAAACAATAATCCGGCCAGCCAAGTAAAATTAAAGGCTCTCCTCGCACGGTGAAGTATGAAAGACTTGTGAGAGCAGGGACTTGAGATCGTCCAAGCTTTGCTCAAGAGGGAGAAAATTTTATTGCAGCAACGTTAGAGTTGGTAGTTTTAAGATTCTGTGTGTGTCTGTTTCTCTCTTTCCCCGTGTTTTTCTAGTTTCTGAGACAGCAGGGCCTCAAAGGACAATTCCAGAGACAGGGTTTTAACGTGACATTTTGACAGCCACCTCCCTCAGCAGCAGGATTAGAAGGTCCAGATGGCTTACAGCACTAGTGATGTCAATTGCAAGTGAAAAAAGGTCAGCCTCTCGCAATTCCAGAGGCCGTGACGTTGAGCTCAGCATTCAGGCCTGGCTCTCACACAAGGGCTTATGCGTCCCTGTTTGAGATCAGAGACCTGCGGCTGTCATTTTGACTGTAAGAGCACAGCCAGTTTGGGCTTCACCCAGGGTAACTGCCCCTGCCTGTCCCTGCTGTCACTGCCACAGCTGCAGCTCCGGCCCTCATCATTCCTAGTCTCGACTCTGGGGCAGCTTCCTAATTCTTCTTCCTGCCCCCACCTCGTGCCCCCGCAGTCCGCTCTCCATGCTGCGGGCAGTCTCATCTTTCTGAAGCGCAAGCCTGATGAGTCACTGTTTTGTGATAAACCCCTCAACGCAGGCACTTGGCGCTTCCCTGCCTTTATCATGTAGTCTCGCCTGGCATTAACAGCACGTCACCGTTTTATTTTAACCAGACAATCTCTGCCCTTCCCCACTCTTGCCTTTAAAAAAAAAATGCATCAAGTTATTTCCTTTATTCATTTTCTTCTCCCTCTCTGCACACTGGGAATGTCTGCATGCTACTTCCGTCCTTTCAGTGGTCACCTTCAAAGTTTACCATACACGTTTGGCCTGAAGTCTTAAAGTTGAACTGCCTCTTCCTTCCTCTCACAGAATTCAGCTCCCTTTGCGCCTCTCTGAACTCACATAGTGCTGTTTAGAATGTTTTTTTTTAACTCGGCAAAGGCCTTTTTGAGTTTGTTGATACAGTTACCACTTACTTGCTTCCTCTTTTTCCTTGTGTATCATACCATCCTGTTGGCATCACTTTCTTCCTTGAAGTTTATTCTTTATCATAGTCCTCTGGTGGTAAATGATCTCAATTTTGTTTCCTATAACGACTTTGTCCTTATTCTTGAGCAATACGTTTGTGAAAAACATGAATCTAGGCTGACAGCTTGTTTCCACTCACCCCTTTCTGGTCTACCTTCTGGCTGCTATTGTTCTGCTGAGAAGCTAGCATCACTTTTTAAGTGATCTGTCTTCTCTCCATCTTTGACGTTCTGCCATTTCACTACAATGTGTCTAGACATGGATTTCTTTGTATTCATCCTGCTCCTTGAAGTTCAGATCCAAGTATCCCAACTGCCTGCTCAGTATCTCAGCATTTTACGCCTGCTATGTCCAAGCTTGAGTCCCTGAAGCCCCTCGCCCCCAGCCTTGCTCTTCTTGCTATATGCCTGTATCAGAAAGGTCAATTCCATTTTTGTTTCTCAAATTGAAAATATTTCACAAGTCCTTCTTGCTTCCCTTCTTGACTTTGTGCTGCATGCCTCTCCACCCCCACTCCCTCGCCCTTCTGCTTATTCATGATGACCCTGCCCCCTGGCCATCAGACATGTTTCTACTTCTGCCATTCCCTCTGCCTGGAGCCCCCTTCCCCCAGGGCTCCCAAGCTTATCAGCCACTTCATTCAGGTCTTGGCTCAAAAGTCCCCACCTCAGAAAAGCCTTCCTTCTCTAACTCTGTATTTGAAAATGAAACTTCAAAAAAAAAATTCAAAAGAAAAAATGCCTTCCACATCCATATTATTTGTCTACTCCACCCTCTCAATTTACAACACTCGTCATCACTGACATTATGATATATTTATTTATTCATTTGTTGGTATCTGTCACCCATCCCTGCCCTACTGGAAGGTATGCAAATGTTTGGGACTTTATCCGGGTTATTCATCGCTGCATCTCCATGTCTAGAACGTTGCCTAGGACATTAGCATTTGGTTACATTAAATGAATGTATAGCTTGGCTGGGAAGAGAAAAAGAGGACAGGGCAGATAGACAGAAGGGGGCGCAGAACTGAGGAGGGTTGTTTGAATTCTCTAAGACCAACTTCAGAAAGCTTTCCTAATTTCCAGCCGTGTGGTCTTCCTCTCTCCGCCCACAGCATGTCATGCTTTTGTACGACATGTAATCCACCTTGTAGTTCGGACGTGTTTACACTGTGACCTTGAGAACAAGGACTTACTCACCTCTGCATCCTGGTGCCTAGCCTAGTACCTGCCATGTAACAGATGCTCACTTAATGCCTGCTGAGTTGAATTAAACCCACATTGGCTACACTAACTCTAATTCAAAATGTCTTTGCCTAATTGTTCACTGAGTCACTTTCGCAAAAAAAAAAAATCAGATTTAAATTTTATTGACAAAAAGACTAGATGGAATGAAGCCCCTTTCCGGGCGCTTTTCCTGATTCGAAGTATCCTGAGAGCAAAGTTGAAATTATAATATTGATAGGTCCTTGAGGGTAGAGACTAAATATAACTAATCTTTGTAAACCCTCTAGTAACTCGGCACTAATGGTTACAGAATGTGCTTTATAAATAAACATGCGTTGCATGAATGGATGTTTAAACAAGCCTCCTCCCTTGTCATTTTTTTTTTTTGGTTTCCTAATTTGCAAATTATCTCCAAGGAGAGTGTCTAGGACCCCTTCAAGCTAGATATTTTTAAAACTTCTAGCTTCTTTTAGGAGAGGGTTAGTGGTTCTTAAGCCCAAGAAGGTGAAAGCTAAGGGACGCTCAGTCCGGCTAAGGTGTGCTGGATGGCTAAGGGTTTTGCCCTTTGCATCCTCTTCTCTCCTGATATTGCTCGGAAACCAGGAAGCATGTCAGTCAAGGTTCCTTCCGACATCCCCTGGCTCCTGGAGAGGCCAGCGAGGCTCTGTCTCCCAGCTTGGCTGCCTAGGAGCACAGGCTTCAGGCTCTGGGTCAATGAGGGCGTTCTCCTTTCCAGGTGGTCTCCCACCGTCCCCCACAAGGGGGAAAGGCCTTGTGAGCTGAGTGTGCACAGCTGGTCCAGGCCCTCGGCCTGAGCTGGGCCAACAAGGGGCGTGGGTGGAGGAAGGAGGAAAGGACCAGAGTGCGCGGAGGGAGGAGTAACGTGCGCCCTGTAAACCACAGATGTTTGCCAAGTGGAAAAATACCCAACCCTCAGAATGTTTCATTTTGTGTTTCTTAGAAACATTTCACGAAAGGGGTCAAGTGAAACGCCATCTCTGCTGAAGCCAGGTGTGAGCCGCTTCCCTCTCCTCCACAAACAGGGCTGCTTTTCCCAGTATTTGGTCTGAGTGCCCAGGGGGAACTGCACACACTGCGACACTCGTCACTCGGGCGCCCTTTCCAGCAGCAGATCTCTGACATGCCTGGGAGGCTTCCAGCGGTCTCTAGAACTCTCCTCAGACTGCGCCCTGGGCAGCACAGCTCTGAAAGCCACAGCCCGAGCCAGAGGAAGCTCAGGGCCAGGCTTCCGAGATCTGTCAGGTGCAGACCCCCACGGGTGGCCCGGCGCTCCAGCTGGGCTCGTCCAGGCCTGGCAACACTCTTGGACCAGGATGGGGAAGAAGGGGCCCACCCAGCGCTGAAGGAAGTGTAGGCCCCCCGTAACTTTTCTAGGGGGCTCTCGGGTAGGTGGGCTTCATGCCATAAGCTAAAGCGGCCAGCGCTGGGCCCGCAGGTGGGCTCGATCAGCCCTTGTCAGGGGTGGTTTGGCCCAGCCATTAGGTTCCAAATGACCTGTTTCAAATGATTATGGGGGAGCTACTTAGCCTGAGGCCGTGTCCTCATCTGGAAGTGGGAGCGATCACAGTACCCTCCTCATGCTGTTATGAGGATTAGATGGGACGATGTTTGCCACGTGGTTAGCAGGGTGCCTGGCATTTTCGAAGGGCTTGGAATACAAGGGCATGATGGCTAAGCTGAATGACGAGAGCCTGAATTACAGAGGGGCTGACAGTCCTCACGGGAGGTACGGCAACCACCCTCCACCAATAAAAGCTGCGGTCGATGGGGAGTTGTTGGGCAGGGCTGGAGCCAAGTGGCAGGTGACTCCTCAGCCCGGGCTCCTGTCCCACGGGACGGCCAGTTTAGGAAGCAAGGCTGGTCTGAGCCTCAGCTGGGTTCGTCTACTGGTGCCATGTGGGACAAACTATTTAATCCTCCCAACCACCCTGTGAGAGGTATGTATTAACCCATTTTTCAAATGAGAAGATTGAAACTTAGAGATGTTGGCTTCGTAGCTCAGGGTCATGAAGTAAATATGCACCAGACCTGCGATTTGAGCCTCTAGTGCTCGACTCCACAGAATATCTGTCATTCCTGTTGTTTCTTGCCAGCACTTAGACAGAACTGCCAAGTTTTAGGGACTCCCTTATTACAAGAGTCTCTGGGTGAAAAGCTCCTTGCCCCTGACAGCCAGAGTGAGCAATGAACCCCTCTCTACTGTTCATCAAACAGAAACTTCAAACCACGTGTGAGGTTGCAAAGCAAAGGACCACTAAGGACAGGTCTGTGATGGTCCCACGATGGGGGCTGCGTCTGACAATGGCCTCCTGCCCAGGGGTTTGTGTCCTAGCTTCCTCAGTCCCTAGCTCCCACCCACTCTCCAAGCCTGTGCCTCCAGCTTCCTGCAGCTTTTCTCCAATAGGAATTGCAAGATTAATCTGTTCAAGAACACATTCCTAATTTCACCCCATCTAAATCTTACTGTTTCCTGTTCAGTAAATGGTAACTGCATTCTGCCAGTTGCTCGGGCCTAAAACTCTAGAGTCAATCTTGTGTCTTCTCTCTTTCACAGTCATAGCCAAGCCATGAACAAATCACGTCAGCTTCACCTTCAAATTACACACTGTCCTCACTGGTCCGAGTCACCATTCCTCACCTGGATTATTTCAGTAGCCTCTAAACTGGCCGCCAAATGTCTGTTCTCCGCAAACAAGCCAGAGCGACCCTTTAAAAGCACGGAGCAAATCACGTCGCACATTGCTCAGCCTCCCAGGGGCTCCTACTTCACTCAGCGTAAAAGCCAACCTCTCTGCAGCAGATGCTAAGTCTCAAGTGACTGGGCCCGTGGTCCCTCCAGTGTCCTCCCCTTCCACTCTCCCCGGCTCTTCTAAACATGTCATGCAGCCCTGCCTGGAAGGACTGGTTGCTGTAAAGTGTCATCCCTGCCTGGCCTTAGCATCTTAAATAGGATCGTACTAAAGATCACATCTCTTTCCCTAAAATGACTTTCCCTTGTGTGTTGCAACCAGACTCCACATCCAACAAACTTTTCATTCCTCAAACTTCAGTCAAATGCTTCTGCTCTGAAAGCTTGAGTTAGGATGGTTTGGGTTCCTCTGCATTCTGTTCACCACCAAGTAGCTCTGCTTGCTCCCGAAGGAACAAATCTAGCCTTTAAACCTTGCTTTACTTAGGAAACTCACGTTCCCTTCTTCACGGTGGGGAAGACTTAGGGCTTGTTACCAGTAATCATGTTGCTGCCATGCCCTTCTGCCTTCTTGCCACCAGCAGTTTCTGTTTCCTAACCTCCAGTAGCATTTTGGGACACACTTTTACTGGAAAACATAATTTTTGGCTCTTCTAGCCCAGCAGATCCCCAAGTGTCACAGTGGGCTCTGTATCTCTAGTGCCTTGCATGATTATTGGCATACAGATGTTCAATAAATATTTAAAGAAAAATAATTCCTAAAGGACTGCAGCAGAGCTGTACAAATAATAACTGTGAGCAATTAGAATTTGACTCATAAAGTGTCATTAAATACACAATTCCAGAGCATATCTGTTGTCCTGGGTGAGCCAAAATCATTTGTAGGGTTCAAATTAGAAGTTTTCTAGGTCTGTCTTCTGATATGAGACATTTTTCGTCTTTTAATAACTCTTACCTATTAGTTCAAAGCCTTTAAAGGAAGGGAGGTCATATCAAGAAGGAAATGGAAAAGTCTTTTTTAGGCAATATTTGTCTTGTTTGGCAAACGTTTCGGCACTGCCTTGGTTTCGGGCAGGCAGGCACCCTGGGGCAGGCGGAATCCTGTGCTGTGGCCTGCGCAGCCAAGAGCTGCGGCATCGCTCTGCTAGCCAATGGCAGGGTGAACTGAAACACTTAAGCAAGAGGTTCCTCTGTGTCTTGAGCCTCCCAGGCTTCAATTAGCTGAAGATTAAAAAAAAAAAGAGAGAGAGAGAGAGAGAGAGATTATCACTCTGTGGTGGCATCTATTTCTGGCTTCTTACTGCTGAATCTTTTCAAAATACTGTGCCCACGCTAATTTGTTTTGGAGTCATCCGAAGTTTTGGTGAGAAGTTTTGAAAGGTATTTCCAGGGAAGCCCCTTGATCTCTTTCCTAAATAACATTTGTTTTGTGTTATCTCACGGGCTCTTTGGTATTGGTGGATGACTGAACTCAGGTGTTCAGGAGGGAGAGTCACTCCTGGGATCTTGGTGGGTGCTCCTGCTGGCCCGCCCTGGGCCATGGACAAAGCGGTCTCGGGGTCTGAAAAGGACTGCACGAGAGGACTGCTTTATGGGTCTCAGTGAAGTGGGTGTCCTTTCCCAAGTCCACGGCTCATCTTCCCACCGGTGCTCTGGATCTCATCTCTCCTCCTTCTTTAGGTATCTCTGCCTTATCCAATAGCTCCTTTCCCCCTTACCTTCAAACTCTACTTCCTTTTAAAATTCAGTTCAAATGTCAGGTACTTGAAGAATCTTTCTTGATTATCTTCTCCCCTCCCAAGCCCACCCTAAGAGTGACGACGTGCTCTTCCTGTTCTGCCCCTGCCATATGGAATGCGATCCTCTGCTACTGCACTTGTCCCAGGAGTGACTGGGCCGATCCCTGTTTGGGGGGAGATTTTATTTTGATTTCTATATACGTGAGGCTTCTGGAAACAGTAGGTGAAACCTCAGTAAATATGTGTGCAATATAATAACCACATTAACTATCTCATAACTCACATGCAGATTTCCTAGCCCAGGTTCCTCATTTTACAGAAGATACGCAGAGGTTCAGAGAAGCTGAATAACTTGCCTAAGGCCTTACAAACATTCAGAGGAAGATAAAAGACTACAATTTTGGATTCCTGACTAATCAGAGATCCCTGTTCCTCCTACTAGGCCCTTCTGACACTCTGTGAACCAACAACACTGAGTATTTCCCACATTTGCATAAAAAGGACACACTACATGACATAGCCCTTCTCTGATGTTTACACTCTTCCTAGTATATATGGCTTTGATAAAGGTTTTGTTGCTAGAAAATTCCAAATCAAGAGAAATGGACCCTTCAATAGGGCAGCCTGCTCTGGTGGAAACACTGAGGTCTGGGTGTTTATTTAACAGATATATGAGTTGTTAAGTGAATTTAAAAAATGGCTACTGTACTACGTTCTTAAGTCTCTGACAAGCTAGTAGAGGACGTTAAGGGCAAGTCTACAAATAAATATAAGGCAAAATGTGATAAATCATAAGAGAGTTAAGAACAAGAACAATGGATGTACAAATATGGAAGAAGTCATTCAAACTTAGGGAAGTCAGGGAAGGTTCTGTAAAAGTTTCAGTGTATGAGAACACAAAAGACGAGTAGGTTTTGCTAGACATAGATAAAGGCCTTTCAGATAGGAAGAGAATTGCTTTAAGGCTAACATTTCTAGAGGAATTTATAAAGAATACTGATAAAAATATCCAGCCAGCCATCTTCTATTTATTCCTGGAATGGCAAAAGGCAGAGCGAGGAGCAAATTCTTTCCCCCAAAAAGAATAAAACAGAGAAACTTCTAGAAATTGAGCAAAGGCATACAATAAATCAAGAAGCATTTATTCAAGAAGAATTACTGACCGTTGGCTTAGAACAGCATGTCTGTGGTATTTTAGCCTAGGGCCACTCCCATCTCCTTCCAGCTCCATCAGCAGGGCTGTTCTCCCAGGCAGGACAAGTTGGAAGGAGATGACTTGATTTGGAGAGGAGTGAGTGCAGAAAAACTCCATTCTCCCGGGCATTCTCAGTGGTAAATGAATAGGAAAGATTAATGTAGCTAGCCTGAGGTTTTGGTTCTGGATGGGACAAGCAACAGATTGGCAGACTGGCCAGAAATTTAACAGGGAGATAGGTCCGTGGAATGAGACAACCATAGTCCGCCTTGCTACATATTCCTGGTGGTTTGGAAGCCTACAAGCAAGAACAAGGCAGCGTATATATTCAGGGGAGACTCGAGAGAGCCCTAGCTATCTGCACGCATTCCTGGCTGAATGTGAGGCCTTGGACACAGGCAGCAACTCACGAGGGCCCAGGGTAGAGGACAAGCTGCGTGAACTTGTAAGCTGCACGCATTTTGAACGTGTTCTACAACCTACACACAGATCTACTGGCAAGCGGTAAAAGCCCTTACTGGCTAAAGATATTTGAGGACAACTTCTGACAAATCATTGGCCGACCACTAAGCTATGCTAACACAGAGGTGATTCCTAGGGAGCCACATTAAAAAAATGTAAGTAAGATTTAAAACATGTAACACTGAGCAGAGACATCAATGGCCATATATGCCACAGAAGGACGATCTCTGTAGAATTAGTCCAGGGAAATCACTAAACAAACAAACAGAAAAATGGCAGGAGCAACGATTACTACCTCCCTGGGGGGAGGAGATAAAATCAGAATCCAAAGTTTCTATAATATTACCTAAAATATCTAATTTTCAATTTAAAAAAGTGATAAGATATGCAAAGAAACAGGAGCGTGACCTATTTTCAGGGAAAAAAAAGTAGTCAGTAAATACTGTCTCTGTCACTGACCTCCACCCACTAGATGCCAGGAGCACCACGCCCGAACTCCCCAAGTCATGACAATCAACAGTGTCTGCAGACATTGCCAATGTCTCCTGGGGGAAGCAGGCAAAATCATCCCTTGACTGAGAGCCACTGCTCTAAAGCTACAGTAATCAACATAACGTGGTGCTGGTGTTGGCGTAAGGAAAGATAAATATCAGAGGAACAAGATTAAGAATACAGAAATAAAACCATACATTTATGACCAACTGGTATTTTACAAAGGTACCAAAGCAATTTAACAGGGAAAGGACAGTCCTTTCAATAAACAGTACTGGGACAGATAAGCACACACAAAGACAACTTTGGATCGTACCATACGTGAGAAAGTAAGTCGAAATCAATCATACACCTAAATGTAAGAACTAGAAACTATACAACTTTAAGAAGAAAAGATAGGTCAAAGTCTTCATGACCTTGAATTAGGCAAAAAAGGAAAATCCATAAAAGAAAATATTATTAAATTACACTTGATCAAAATTAAAGTATTTTTCATTCAAAATACACCATTAAAAATGAAAAGACAAACCACAGTCTTAGAGAAAATAAATACAAAATATATAAAGAACTCTTACAACTCAGTAAGACAGTCCAATCTTTTCAATGGGCAAAATATTCCAACAGACATTTTACCAAAGAAACACACATAGCTAACAGCACAGACTCACCACCATCAGTCATCAGGGAAATGCCATTAAAGCCACATGCAGATACAACCTCACATCCGCTAGAATGGCTACAAAACAGACAGACAGTAACAAATGGTGGTGGAGATACAGAGAAACTGGTACTCTCACTCTTGTGCATCATGGTGGGTATGTCAAAACAGTCACTTTGGAAGAAAGTATGGTGGTTTTTTAAAGTTATACGTAACTTGACCATATTGTCCAGCATTTCCAACTCCTAAGTACATACTCAGGAGAAATGAAAACACATATCCACACCCAGATTTGTATGCAAGGTTCATAACAATGTTGTTCATAATTGCCAAAAAGTGGAAACCAAAATGTCTATCAACTGCTCAATGGGTAAAGAAAGTCCGGTATATTCACACAATGAAATATTTTCATCAATAAAAAGGAAAAAACTCTGGATACTTGCTATAGTGTAGACAGAGCTTGAAAACATTGTTAGGTCAGAGAAGCCAGATGCAAAAGACCACGTATGTATGATGTAATTTATACCAGATGCCCCCAAAAGGCAAATCTATAAAGACAAAAAGCAGATTAGTGGTTGTCAGGGGCTGGGTTAGGAACAGAAATTGACTGCAAATGTGTATGGAAGAGCTTTGTGGATTGTGGAAGGGCTGTAAAACTCTATAAGCTTACTGAACATCACTGAAATTCCCCTTATAATGGGAAAGTTTTATTTTATGTAAACCATATCTCAATAAAGCTGTTAATTTTGAAGTTAAACAAGCAAATAGCAAAAAAACCCCAATTCTCTTATATTCCTACCATACAAAGATAACTGCTGTTAACTTTCAGTGTTTTTTTTTTCTGAGTATGTGTTCTAACAAAAAGTGACTTTTACGATAGTTTTTAAACTGCTTTGTTCATATATATTATTAATATATTTGCATGTCATTAAATCTTTAAAATAACAACGAAACGGCACATTCCATAAAATCATGAATAAAACTGCAAAACCACTTTAAAGACCATCTAATGTCTTCATTTTACCTGCTTTTGGTTTCAGTTTCCTTATGTATAAAACAAGGAGGTGGAACTAGATTGCTTTCTTGATTCTTTACTGCCCTTCCCCTCTTTACTAGGTTGTTTCTATTCCTTTTGGAATCTGTTGCTAATGAAAATAATTAAAAATAGCAAATACAGTTGTGAGCTTATTTCAGTCCAGGTACATGGATTTTTCTTATTTAATTCTCCTAAAAATCCTGTATTACCCTCCTTTTACAGACAAAAAACATTAAAATTTTCTTAGGGTTAAGAAATTGAAATTTTCTTAAGGGGAGAATAGGAAGTTATTGCTTAATGGTTTCAGAGACTGGAGTGATGAAAAAGTCTTGGAAATAGATAATGATGATGGTTGTAAAACATTGCTAATGTAATTATTAATGCCACTGGATTTTATACTTCTAGCAAATATCTTATTGCAAAAAATTTCTTTTAAAAAGAAATGTTAGGTCAGTCAACAAATTGCAGTCTCTCGCCATCTGAACCCATCCATGCTCTTTTTAAAAAAATTTACAGCCTTATTGAGATGTAATTTTGGCATAACATGGGGTAAACTTAAGGTGTATATGATTTGATATATGCATATACTGTGCAGTGATTATAAGGTTAGTTACCACATTCATCACCTCACATACATCTTTTTGATATGTGTGTGGTGAGAACATTTAAGACCTACTCTCATAGCAACTTTCAAGTATACAATACGGTGTTGTTAACTATCATCCCTAGAACTTGTTCATCTTATAAATGGAGTTGGTACCCTTTGACTAACATCTCCCCACCTCCCCTCAACCTCCCAGCCCCTGGCAATCACCAGTCTACCCTGTTTCTATGAGGAACTCATACTCTTAACATGAATGCTATCTGCATGTTGACAGGCTTTTAAACTAATGGAATAATGATGAAAATGTCAGGTACTTGGCAGACAGAGAGAGGCCCAGATTTTATCAAATTACAGTCACTGAGAGATCCTTATTCTTTTATCTGGTCCTGTCTTACTTGCTTCTGAAAAGATAAGTTCACAATTAATTTTGACATATCTATAATGTAAATTTCCTCGTTTAAATTTTTGATCAAGTTAAAATCCACTGTGCCAGGAAGAATTAGATCTCAAGGATGTAAACTGGCTGCTATTTCAGGTTTTACTACCACCCTATTTGATGCTCCATGGGTACAGACTTTTAAGTGTCCTGTGCTTTTACAGTATCAATAGATTAAACCACTGTCTACAGTCTAGCTGATCCTACTCCTCAAGTCTCTTGGGCCTATCTTTGCCTGAGAATCACTTAAAAAGGGTCAGGTCAGATTCTAATGTGACAGAATGAGATCCAGTGATAAAGGCAACTTTTAAGCTTGATGGTCTCAGAGGTGGGACTCGATTAGATCTCAGAGAGAACAGGCAGAGTCATAGTATAAGATTGTCACACAGGTCTATAGTTTGTTTTCTTAAAATCAGATGGCATGAAAATTACCCTTTAAGCAAACTCTTCATCTTTCCATGACATCAGGAAATGTGAAGATTAGCTGAACCAAAAGAAACACTCCCTGAATGTGGGAGACCAAAGACTACCAGTGACTGTAAAAGCCAAAGCTGTTCTGTAAACAGGAAGATCTGAACTCTGTTGTCATCAGTGGGAACAAATGAAGGCTAAACAGACTGTTCGCTTAAAGAGCATCTTTATTTAATCTTCAATATACAATATTACCTTTACTTTATAAAAATTACATATGGAGGACATGACTGGAAATCCGTTCAGGAGTGGCCAGTGGGTACTGATTTAGGGGATTATACTTGCCCCACCTATTAGTTTAAGGAAAAATTATACCAAAGAATTAGACCAGTGAGATTGAGAAATGGCATTTTAACTTCCAAATCCAGTGTAAAAACTGGGGATGCTTTATTCAATTAATCCAACAAAAACTAACTTCCAAATTTTCTAAAAACTGACTTTTCCCAAGAAAGAGCTGAGCTTATCTCCACGGGGTTTTCTGGTACACAATCTGCAGGAGAATTCTGTAGCATCTAACAGCTGCAAGACATTTGTAACGATATAAAATCCTCGGCATGGCAACATGTATGTAATGTGGACGTATGTCTCTGAATTCACACTTAACATTCACACTGAGCCGAAGCCATCTGTACAGTATGCTGGACCTAGAAAGGCAACTCATTTATAATGTGTGCTTCCCCTTTCACTCCGAGTACAGGCTTCCCCTCCTCTAAAATTTCCAAATACAGTGAAATATTTGATAAACTTCAGAGTGGAAAATCTATTCCCAGGACGATCGGTACACTGCACTGTATATACGCACTAGCACTGTTGTGTCATTTCACGAGTTCTGCTGGGCTCAAGGTTTAAAACGGATAAGTCGTTAAACAGTAGAAGTGTAAGACTGAGGCTGAAGATGCTTTAATTTAAATATGATGCAAACTGACATTCTGAAATAACGTTATTGACTTGAAAAGGATTTGAGGCAAGTGCAAGAAAAGAAGACGGGGAACTCCTCTTTCGGACACATCTTTTCTCTGCACTCCTCAGCCTTAGGCTGCTCTAGAGGTAAAAGGGGCGGTGCCCTTCTACAGTCTTAAAAAGAACAGTGGTTGCCAAATGGCAACTGAGGCACATAACCCATTTTCTGTTGCTTAAAAATTTTCAAGAGATTGGTTTCTTCAGCACAAAGGTCAGAAATTCTATCATATTCCTGTCAGAGGCCTCCCAAAGTATTCAAGCGGAGGAACTTTTGCAGCTCCAGCAATTCAGAGTCCTGGCCCAAAGGTCACAGAGCAGACAGAATGTGGAGCCAATATACTATTTTGACACCGCAGGGACCCTTCCTTTTGCACACTCTGGAATTGTGGCATTAAATGACAAGGCAAGGATAAGGGCTGATAGCATACCCCACGAACAAAAAATATGCCTCTTTCAAGATAGCTGTATCATATTGAAACCTGAACAGATTCCAGTAGAGTGTATCTATCTTCAAGACAACAAATATATAGATTTAGGTTACACAAAAACATACAATTGTACATACATACATCGTTTTGCTTTGAAAATGAATTATGTACTCAAAACACAGATAAAAAATGCATATCAAAGATTTCAAGGTCTTACACCAATTAAATTGGGATCAAGGGTTACCAACTATGATCCGTGGGCCAAATCGAGCCCTTCGTGTTTCAGTAAGTGAAGTTTTGCTGGAGCACAGCCACGCCCCTTCCCTCACATACTGTCTACACCTGCTTTCACGTCTCAACAGCACACTGAGTAGCAGAGAGAGACCGTACGGCTCACAAAGCCTAAAGTATTTATTATCTGGCCCTTCACAGGAAAGCGGGCTGATTCATTATAGATCACAAAGAACGTGATCTGCATGAGCTGAAGGAACAGAAAGTCATCTTCACCAGTGTTCCTGAAACAGAGTAAGTGCATTAAACTCCAGATCATATTTGGTTATTCAAATATCCTGCTTAGAATTTGTGCAGCCAAAACCAGTTAACAACTCCTGTTTGTTAATTAACAAACACAGACAGTATTAACAATGTCTCTGTGCACAATTATATTTATGTATATACCTATGTAAAGAGTGGATAAGATAGGAGCTAGCCAATTTGAGGGTAAGAGAACCTAAAGAAAAATAGGAACTCAAAAATACCATTACTAGGAACTGTTATTAGGAGCTTAGAAATATTTTAGTATATTTTTCTTTACATTTAAAATGGGGCCATTACTAGGACCCATAGCAGAGCATAAATCATGTACAACTGTAAATTTTACCCACGAATTATGTGACAAAATTTTTTGAATATAAAATAACCAGCATTTCTATAAAACATTAACTTTCAATTATGTAATTAAAGTGATACAGCAAAATAAGAATGTTTTTATTTATTTCTAAAGTAAATATTTTAATCAAAGTTGCATCAGAAATCAAGTATTTCTTTGACATTTTCCAAGGCGTTATAGTTATTAACTACAATTATAGCTGTTAGCATTATATAGTAACACATTGTTTAAAATATATTATAAATCACTTCTTTTCTTCTTTAATTTAAATGAAATATAAAATTAAGGATTTTGTAACATGAATCATACTGGAAAACATTTAAAATGATATGAACTACTCATACAGAAAATGCCACTGGAATCACAAAATGTTCTAATACTTGAAAGTGCCTAGCACAATGCGTGGCACACATTAGGTCCTCTGTGTTTGTTCACTCACTCTCTCATTCACTCATGCATTCATTTGAAGAAATCCAGGCCTAGGAGAAACTGCATGGTGAGAATGGCAAGCACAAGTTTTACCAACAAATTTGTAGTTTTGACAAAGATTTTGGCAATGGAGAATGGAGATGAGAAGTTCATGACCAAAATGTCAAACTACTTGGTTAGCATCTACCAAGTGAAGCCCTGGGTTGCCTGAGAAGACACCACAGAGAATCAGGGTCAACAGTCTACAAAAGGAATACATTCCTTCAATATTCAGGTTTGATTTTTACATATAAACGTTTGCTCAAAGACAAGAATAAGTTGGTGTCAGAGATACATAAAACAGCACATCTGTGCAACCCACCAGGAAGTAAGAACCCTGTGACTGGGCACTTACCTTTCTGCACTGAGACTTCTTTTTGGTTGGGGCCACATTCTCTTGGTTTAACAACTTTATACTGGTTTGAACCAAAAAGTGTGATTCTAAAATTCTAAAAGAAAAATAAATATAGAAGGTAGAGGGGTGTTCAACGTCTCTATTTTATTCTTTTGTGTCCCAAACGTTCTATCTACTCCACCTGTTTGTGCCAAAGGCACAAAGTAATGTGTCAGATTTTAAGGAGGCACCTGAAAAGGAACATCTCTAGGCTCTTTGCAGAAGGTCTTATAAATGTAATGAGTATTTAACCTGAGTAATAAGGATTACAAAATGCAAAAGACTGTAAAAGACAGAATGAAGTGAAGAATTGGAAACTAAGCAGAATATGGGATAAGGACTGATCTTGGAGAAAATAATTTTTAAAATCTGTAACAGAAATAAAGCATGACACTGGCAAGCCATTTGTAGCTGACTTAAATTTAATTGCCTTTGGTATTCGGAGAAGGAAAAAAAATGGAAGCACTGTTATAAGCTCTAGTTATCTCATCATCAGGGAAGGCAGGGAGATGGTGAAGACTCTCCCTCTGTCCCTCTCAAACTTCTTTGTTTGTACCAGAACTGGCCGCGACTGTACACTTCTCTGCCTTCTCTCAAGCTCAGTCATCTGAGAAATATAAACAGAGCACTTGGGGTGGGGGTTCTGTCTTCTCATTTCTTGAGAAGCTCCTGGGGAACCAAGGAGGCCCCTTTCCTCTGTGTTCCTCTAAATGAAGTGAGGGAAGGTTCACTGCCATCTACACAACTGTTCTGGGTCTTTTGCCAAGTCAAGCTTTTCATTTTTTTTAGTGACTCATAAGTGGGCCTGTGCTATTTTTGGGAGAAAAGCTAACACTTTTGAGAACCAAATACTTTCCCTTTTTCTTCTAAAGTCAGTCATCTATCCTTCTCATTTAAAATTAAAAAATTTTCAACTAGTAAAAGATATTACAATTTGAAAAGATTTACTAAAATTTAACTCTCCTAAAGATTTAAATAATGCAACTGGCTCTACATCCTTGTTTTCTATGTACACGGAAAATCTTGAGGTGGTTATCATTTTATGGATCATTTGCTGAACTGTGAGGACTGTCTGACTACTTGTGGTAGAAGACGATCACCCTTAGAAAATATTTAATTACACTAATTTAGTAAACCTTTTTCCAATTTAAACCCACCACATGCTAATAAAAGATTAAAAAGAAAAACTATCAAATAAGAAGATAAGCCTTCAGAATTCTAAGATGGGCTTCCTGCACACTGTTTCATAAAATCTTGAAATTCTGAGTAAATATCAAACTAATAATACTGCTCCCAACTATTACTGTCATAGAAGCTGTCTGTATTAAATGTAAAAAAAAGTGTCTTGCATTGTGACAGAAATTCAAGGGACAGAAAATTTATGCCTTAGATATTTATCTTATAGTTCTTGATAAAATTTAAGTTCTTCCCCCCAAAATATAAAGAAATAATAATTTCTTTAAAAAGGAATATCATTGCAAAATCTATTGATGGTAAGAGAAAGCCACTTAGATATATCCCAAATTTAGTGTAGGATTAATTATACCACATTTTAACCACTAAAAATTATTTTGAAGCTATTCTGATTAATTCTTTCGATTTCTGTAAGTATTCTTAGAGGAAAAAAAAGCTGAGTTTATTTTTTACATATTTGTGAAAAGCTCACTCTTTGATGAGATAATAAATACAGGATCCTTGGTCCCAAGAATAGTTAAGGAAGTTTGACTGCATTTTGTTTCTGATTTAATAAATTATCAAAGTAATTTGGCTCATCAAGGTAAATTCAGAGCTGCACAATAGTATAGTGAATTTTGCCAAGCCACATAAAGAAAGTTATAAATTGAGGGATTCTACTAAGTTTATAATGAGGTTATAGTGGACAAAATTTACTTTGTAGATTTGCTGGTTTGGAAAAATAATCTCCTATCAACAAAACCAAGGCTTTCTCTTAGAACAGGTTTCAAGGCAACAAACTGCAGCATTTCCCCCACTTTTGTCATGCTACCAACGCTAGATTGAACAACATGCACAAATCCCAAACCCAGGCTCGTAAAAAGTGGTTACGATAAACAGCAGTTTCAAGGATTCAATATGGAGACAAAGACATGAAAAGTACTCTTTGTGAGATCATGCTCCCAGAGAAAGCAAGTTTAACCACAAAATTTCAGTGGAATAGACTGAGATTTGAAATGGTTGCCCGTCTGGTCATCTAATGGGGAACTTGAAAATTCACAGAGATAGGTACTCTGTTTCTTTTTCGAATCTTCTTGCTGCCGATGCAGTTATACAGTTCTTTTGTTCTTGTTTATTTTAATTTATTCTATTATTAAAAATAGAGGAAAAAAAGGATAAACAATGTATAAACATTTTGATTTGAGAGCTGCTCCACTTTGGGAGGAAACAAGTATATAATTGGTTCCAAAGGCCATCTCTAATTCCTGCAAGGTGCTCCACACTCTCGGCTTATCCATAGGAAATCTAGCCTCCATATTCTAGGACTCTAAAAACAATCTAGTAGTTACAGGCATCATTTCTCATGTGACCATCTCGTTAAGAATCAAAGCACATCAGGTCTCTGTCCTGCACACACCAGGGTATGTTTTGGTCAGGTATAAAATGGAATCATTTCAAAGCTGAGATATTTACAAGGTGAAAAGTCTTGCGGGGAATAGTCACGTTTCACCCTGCCATGTTGACTTAAGAGGTCCAGGTTTTCAAAAGGCCCCTCTCCAGACTAATTTCTGTAGTGGTCCATGTAAACAAAACACAGGTGAGAATGGTCTTTCTGGAGCTGCTTTCATCGAACAGCAGGATTTCTTGAAAATGTGGTGTTGGCTAAATGTAACACGGGCAGAGGGTGAGCCTCTGTATTAAATACCCAGTGGTCTAAAGGTAAAAGGTCGTCACTGGAGAACAGCAGATACAAATATCTGAAAATAAAAGGGGGAAAATGAGTTTCAATTAGAATTCAACACAAAGATCGTGTGATCTTAGTTATAATGGCAGAGGATACCAATAACCTATTTTGAGCAGCTTTGATAAAAAAAAAAAGTATCAGAGAATAAACCTCAGTCAAATGATTAAAAACACAAAAACAATGTAATCCAAAACAGTGCATACGAACAGCCAGTAAGATGAACAACTAAACCTCTGAAATATGACAATTAAAAAACAAATTCCACATACCTGTCTGAAGCATATAAAACAAGGCTGTAAAATGGCACAAAACAAACCAATTCATAATATTTCAGATATTCTTTTAAAAATCAGATGTAAGATTAATCGTATGTTTTAGCAGCTAACAGAGCTCATAGTATAACCAGAAATAAATTATTTCACATTTATTAATAAACACTGAGGAAAATAAGTAAAATACATTATTTGTACACAGCAAGGACTTTTACACACTCCTAATATATTATTTTTTGCAGTTCTTGGAGCAGGGATTACAAATTGTTAAATAAAGGTTTCAGAAACATTTTGGATTTATAGGAGATTTAACAATTTATGTCTCTCTTAATTGGTAATAGCATTATTTATATGAAGGCAAGGACTCCTGACCTCTCCATGAATACTGCAAGCCATAGTGGTAACTTAAAAGTTAAAAATGATAGTTTATACACACAATGATTTTTAACTATAATATCAGGCAAATTCCAATCTGAATTCTATTAGGAGATCATCAAAGTAAGCACTAAAAAACAACTATATAGAGTCAGGGTATCTGGGTTCTAACTCCTCATCTTAGCAGTAACTAGTTGAGCCATACCAGGCTTCAGTGAAGAATTCCTTTACAGTATTTTAGCTAAACTTACTTTGGTTTGCTTATCAACTTATAACTGGTAATGATGGAATGGAGAGTAACAGCGTTTCTAATCTTACTCCTTGAGCCTAGGCCTTGAGATCTGCTTGACTTACTTATTCACCAGGTTACAGGCAGAGAAGTTGGAACTGAAAAAGACTTGGATGAACATAGCAAGGGCCTCTCTGTATGAAGACCAGAAGCATGAGCTGTTTGTGTCCTGGGCACAAGTAGGTCCAGGGAGCTATGTTCCGCGCAGTTCCATGTCTCTTGGTTGTATGTGGGCTCATGGATCAGGCTCACCCTAATCTCACCACTTCTTTGGAGAGGAGTAAGTGAAGGAATAGAAAGAGAAAATGCAACATCCTGCGAAATGAATCCTTTCCATGAGGGATGTTACAGAAGTATAAACACAATGTTGTAAGAATCGGTAAGATAATGAACGTGAAGGTTTTAGATAACAAAAGTGGTACTATTATTTTTAAAGAATCATTAAAAAAAATCCCCTTAATACTATTGTAGGGGGTTGATTAGTGCCGCTCCTTCCTCTGCCTCCTACCAATTCATGTCCACCTGGAGCCTCAAATGTGACTTTATTTGGAAGTAGGGTCTTTGGGGATATAATTAGTCAAGGATCTCAAGAGGAAATCACTCTGGTTTTAGGGTGCACCTTAAATCCAACAACTTGTATCTTTACAAGAGAAAGGCAAGAGACATTTGGACCCAGAGACACACATGGAAGAAAGTCATGTGAAGGTGGAGACAAAGACTGAAGTTATGCTCCCACCATCCAAGGGATACCTTCAGAGGAAATTGATTTCAGACTTCTGGCCTCCAAAACTGTGAGAGGATAAATTTCTGTTAGGCCACCAAGTTTGTGGTAATTTGTCACGGCAGCCCTAGGAAACTGGCACACCTCCCACACTTGGGCTCTCTAGGACACCTCTGGGCCTTAAGCAGGGGTTTTAAATAAGACTGACCACTTCTTGGAGAGTCAATCTCTAGAGAGCAGAGGCCACACTACAGATATCCAGATATATTTAAAATTTTGTAGCAAAATAAATGTTAGAAATTAAAGTAATAAAGCTAAACAATTCATGTCAAGGACATGGTACGCTATTACTGATTTAAATTTAAGAATTTTAACCTGGCTTTTCAAAATAGAATAGCTGGAGAAGTGTGTGCGATCTTTGCTGTGAAAGTTGAGAAAAGTCTACAATCTAACTTAGCTATCAGACTACTAGATATTTTTTCTTCTCATAAAGATTTTAAAACTGTAGTTCAAAGTTAAAGATAATAGATGACAAATGGCATGTTGACAAAGGCCTGTAAGTATATAAAAAGGTGCTATTAAGTACTTCAGCTTTATTGGATGTCTTGATTGCTTTTTAGAGCTATTTGGGGGGGGTAATTAGGTTTACTTACTTATTTTTTGGAGGAGGTACTGGGGATTGAACCTGGGACCTCATGCATGCCAAACATGAGCTTTACCACTTGAGCTACACCCTCCCTGCACCAGAGCTATTTTTAAATACTATTCACATACGTCTCTTTCATCTTCCTCTTATCTTTAAAGACAAGGCATACAGAGGTGATGGTGCTAGAAGTCATCTCAATCTAAGTGTTGGTGGTAACCACCAAATAGGTTAAGTTTTACAGAAAGAACAGTCAATTAAGTCTGAGGAGAAACATCTAAGTGTCTATGGAGAAATGGTAAGGCTAAAAGAACCTTAAGTTAAATTGTTCTTCACTTAATCCTTTACGTTTGTCAAATGAGCCTTGATGACTTGTTTATTCTTTTTCACAACTACCAACGGCAATGCCCAGGGTATTATGGATAGATGTTACAACTCTAGAGGCTTACATTAGGGACTACAAATAACTCATAAGAAAACCTCAGATTGTTTGAAAAATAATTTACTTAAACCTTCCATTCCCTTGTACTCCTAATGTTTAAATAATGTCTTAGAAACAGACTCGTGAGAAATCAAACTAAACTGAAGACACTCAGTGGAAATTATTTCTAAAACCTCTCCAAAAGATCTGCCTCTCTCTGTCTTTCCCCACACCTCTTCTCAAATCTCAGAGTTGTTTCTTGAGGGGAAGGAGTAGGGAAGGAAAAAATATTGAAACAAATGTGGGTATATTATAGATTCAAATGTAGTTTTAAAAAGATGACCTGAACGAGGCAGAACATTTCTGGTATCTGCAATGGTTTAGGCTTTAACCTGATATATAAGGAAGCTGGAGAAAATTCATTTTCCTCTGCGTTTAGGGGTCAAGTAAGTTGGGATGGTTTTCCTTTAGGATAGAGGATACCTAAACCACATAAACAGTGGGGGTTATCTCATATAACAAAAAGCCCAGAGGCAGATGATAACAAAGGTTGGTTAATTCAGTAGTAAAACACTGTCAGATCTCTGGGCTTTTAAAGATTAATGAAAAAATATTAAATTTCTTCTGATGCCAAAAGACCTTATCCCTTTTTTCCCTTTTCTTAGGTCATTGCCTTGAAAAAACTTCCAATTGTCCCTTTCATTTGTATGTAAATCTTTTTAAAAGCTTCATAAACCTCTTGCCAGCTTTATAATCTAGGAATGTTTTTCTTTTTTGGGGGGGGGTTGTTATTCTTTTATTAAGTAAATAAGCTCCATCAAATACAGCCATTGCCAAATCTTGAAAAACTTTCAGAGGCAGACTACAAGAGGATTGCATTTTTCTCTTGGTTTGCTTTTACTATCTAGTTTACTACAGATCAGTTAATACTCATTTACATTAAATAACTCAAAAAAGCTAAACTCAGAGATTTTATTATGATCTTCTTGACATTTCTTTTTTTTAAACATTTTTTATTGATTTATAATCATTTTACAATGTTGTGTCAAATTCTAGTGTTCAGCACAATCTTTCAGTCATACATGGACATATACACACTCACTATCACATTTTTCCCTCTGGATTCCCTGTGCTATACAGTATAATCTTGTTTATCTATTCTACAATTTTGAAATCCTAGTCTATCCCTTCCCACCCTCCGCCCCCCTGGCCAACCACAACTCTGTATTCTATGTTTATGAGTCTATTTCTGTCCTGTATTTACGCTTTGTTTTGTTTGTTTGTTTTTGGTTTTGTTTTTTAGATTCCACATATGAGCGATCTCATATGGTATTTTTCTTTCTCCTTCTGGCTTACTTCACTTAGAATGACATTCTCCAGGAGCATCCATGTTGCTGCAAATGGCATTATGTTGTCGGTTTTTATGGCTGAGTAGTATTCCATGGAGAAAATTTTTGCCAAATGAAACCAACAAAGGCTTGATCTCCAAAATATATAAGCAGCTCATACGACTCAATAAGAAAAAAATAAACAACCCAATCCAAAAATGGGCAGAAGACCTAAACAAGCAATTCTCCAAGGAAGACATACAAATGATCAAAAGGCACATGAAAAAATGATCAATATCACTAATTATCAGAGAAATGCAAATCAAAACTACAATGAGGTATCACCTCACACCAGTCAGAATGGCCGTCATTCAAAAATCCACAGATGACAAATGCTGGAGAGGCTGTGGAGAAAGGGGAACCCTCCTACACTGCTGGTGGGAATGCAGTTTGGTGCAGCCACTGTGGAAAACAGTGTGGAGATTCCTCAAAAGACTAGGAATAGACTTACCGTATGAACCAGGAATCCCACTTCTGGGCTTATATCCAGAAGGAACCCTACTTCAGGATGACACCTGCACCCCAATGTTCATAGCAGCACTATTTACAATAGCCAAAACATGGAAACAGCCTAAATGTCCATCAACAGGTGACTGGATAAAGAAGATGTCGTATATATTTATACAATAGGAATGTTTTTCTTAAAAGGCCCGGGAGCCATGCCTTTGAAATGTAAACACCAGAGAAGACAGCACCCCAATCTCCTTGTCCCTGGAAGGTTAGGTGCCTTTCTCCAAGCTCTAACTACCCACTTGTTATAAAGATAAAAAAGTATTATTTTTCTCTTGGATAAAGGCAACGAATATAGATGGCCACCCAATTACCACGTGAATTTAGAATGAACTATGTATAGCAAGTGATGCTGTCAAGAAAGTGCCCTTGACCCTTGAACAATGTGGGGGTTAATCCAAGTTCTGTATCCACAGGCCCTCCCCATAGTCGTTCCTCCACGTCTGCGGATTCAACCAACCTTGAATATGTACTACCATAGTATTTATTATTGGTAAATATCCACGTGTAAGTGGAACTCACGTAGTTCAAACCCGTGTTGCTCAAGGGTCAACTGTGCTCTCAGATTAGGACAGTACATCATTTATCTTCAGATCATGTATGTAACTGATTATATCTGCCTCGTTATATAGAAAGGTGAGATTTCTTTCTGGTTTTGCAATCTGCCTGTGATGCAAACTGTAGTCTGGTTTAATGCTTTTTCAACAATAAAAATGTTTTCTTTCTCTGCTGCATGTGTGGAGAGGATTTTCTGAGATGACAGGAGATTTTGTTTCTAATTTTTTCCCCCAATAATCATAATTTCCATGATTTTCTTGACTTTCTCCTCCTAATTATAAGATGTTCCATGCATTGCATCTCCACATGAAAAGTCCAAACTCAGAAAGTAAAGAGACGTATCTTCAGGTGTGGGTATATTTGGACACTCTACTAGGTATGTAGTGGTATCTCATTGTAGTTTTAATTTGTTGTGCTAATGATGCTGAGCATTTTTTCAGGATCTTAGCTTTTCAGGACAATGCCAGCTATAGGTTCTTCATATATGCCCTTTAGCAGGTTAAGAAAGTTCCTTTCTATTTTTTGTTTGCTAAGAGTTTTATCAGAAATGGATGTTGGATTCTCTCAAATGATTTTTCTGTGTCTACTGAGGTGATCATAAGGTTTTTCTCTTACAGTTCATTGACTGATTTTTAGTTGTTAAGCCAAGCCTCCATACCTGGAATAAACCCACTTGGGTCATGATGTATTATCTATTTAGTATGTTGTTAGATTTGATTTACTAGCATCTTTTTAAGCTATTTTATAGCTATGTTCATGAAGGATTTTAGTCTTATTTTCAGTGAGCTCTCTGCTGTCATTCTTATATTTGCTCCTTTTGTCTAACTTGTCTTTTTCCTCTGGTTGCTTCTAAAATTTTTGTCTTTATCACTATTTTTGAGCACTTTGATTACAAAGTGCCTTGGTTGAGGTCTTCATGTTTCTTGTTCTTGAAGTTTGTTCAGCTTCCTCATATGTGGGTGTAGTGTTTACATCAAGTTTGGAAAGATTGTGGCCAGTTTTTTTTTCCTTCATCCCTCCGTCCTTCCCTTCAGAGAGACTCCATATATATACATACATGTGCAGTTGTTACACAGCTCACTGACGCTCTTTTCATTTTTATGATTCTTTTCTTTGCTCATTTCATTTTGATTTCTACTGTTATGCCTTTAACTTCACTAATCTTTTTTTCTGCAATGTCTAATCTGCTCTTAATCTTATATGGTATACTTTTCCAATTCAGACACTGTAGTTTTAACTTCTAGAAGTTTGATTTGGGTTTAATATCTTCCATGTCTCTACTTAACTTTTTGAATATATGGAATATAGTTATAATAATTGTTGTTTGCTAATTCTAACATGTATGTAAGTTCAAAGTTAGTTTCAATTGATTATTCTTACGATAGGTCATGTTTTCCTGCTTCTTTGCATACATGATATCTTTGAGTGGATGACAGACATTGTGGATTTTACCTTGTTGGTTGCTGGATATGTTTTTATTACTATAAATCCTGAGTTTTGCTCAGGAATACAGTTACTGGGAAACAGTTCGATCCTCTCAGGTCTTGCTTTCAGTTTGCTGTGCAGACCCAAAGCCTGTAGATTATCCCCCACTACAGGCAGGACTGTCCTCAGTACTCCACTCAGGGTCCTGTGAGTTAGGAGTTTTCTCAGTCAGGCAACTGAAACCAGGTACTGCTCCTGGTCCTGTGCGATCATAATAAACTGAACCCTTTAATCCCTCACAGGTGATTCTTTCCTTTAACTCAGGCAGTTTCTTCATTCTGCTGAATGCTCCAGGGGGCTCTCCTGGGTTCTCTCTGTACACCTCTCCCCTCTCTGCTACTCTCCTATGAACACTAGCTATCTTGGCTTCCTTGGACTCACAGCTCCATCTCCTCAAGGGATCTGCTAGACTCTGCCTCAGGTCCCTCTCCCTGTGCAGTGGACTGGAAACTCTATCAAAACAGCGAGCTGGGGCAAACACAGGGCCCTACCCGGTTTGTGCCGTGTCCCATCTCTCAGACACTACAGTCCTTCACTGCCTCTTGTCCAGTGTTTTGAAAACCATTGTTTCATACACAGTTTATCTGTTTGTTTCAGAGGGAAGGGTAAATCGGATCCCTGATATCCCACCTTGGAGGAAACAAAACCCTGCCTTCCATCTTAAAATACATTGTCAAATGATTTGCTGAACACCATTAACTATGTTTATGGAATCCCTTACCCTCTATCATTAACCCAGCTCAAAAAGAACGTGCGATGCTGTTCAGCAAGAACCTGTTCTTAGGCACCCTTTCTGCTCTTCCTGATCACTGATCCCTAAGAAAGGCTTCATACCACGACTTTCTAGAATTTCATGAAAATGGATATTAAATTAATCTATCTTTATTTTCCTCAATCCAACTTTTCCCTTCTTTAAAGTTTTATAAATCTGTTCTGTTTCTTTCCATCATTCCTGAAAGAACATTAACATTGATTACAAAATCACATTTGTAGTAGCACCTTGATATGTAATTTCTTTAGATCCTGGCAATCATTTAAAACAAGTTACTTCTGTCCCTTTGGGGCTCCAGTTTCCTCTCAGTCATACCTGTTTTCCCTTCATTACATTCCAGGGCAAGCTATAGGGGTTGGAGTTAAAGTACAGATGCTTTGGCATTTTATCTTATGATTCCCTTTGTAGCACACCATTGCTCCTCTAAGTTTCATTGTGGTAAAAACATGTAACATAAAATTTACCATCTTAACCATTTTTAAATTCAGTAGTTAAGTATATTCACATTGCTGTGAAATGTATCTCCAAAACTTTTTCATCTTGCAAAACTGAAACTCTATACCTTTTAAACAACAACTTCCTTTTTGTCTCTCCCCAGCCTCTGGTAAACCACCTTCAACTTTCCTTTTGTATGAATATGATTACATTCATATTCTTCACATATATTCATATATACTTCACATAAATGGAATCATAACAGTATTTGTCTTTTTGTGATTGGCTTACTTCACGTCACATAATGTCCTCAACGTTCATCCATATAGTTGCTGCTCTGATTTTGATTCTAGACGCCTATCTTCCATTATTTCTAGTGAATATTCTTTAGTCAGGCTTGTTTCCTTACTGTCTTTTTAAAGAAAGGTAGAATTTATTATCTCAAGCGGGAGCCCTCTTTTCATGAAATGACTTTCTGCTTCCCATCACCTATTAATATCTTATATATCATTTAATATCATTTCGATCTTTTCTCATGACCACTCTAGCTCACACCAAAGTTTTCTTCTCTGAATTTCCAAAACATTTAGATTCTATTTAGCACCTGACTATATATACTTTGCACTTCTACTGAATTTGCCCATGACCAGAAGAGATTTCTTAACTAGACTACATGCTCCTTGTGAGTAGAGAACATGTTTCATACACTTTAATTTTCAAATAGCACAATCCTGAGAAGAGAGCAGCTACTTAAGAAATACTTATTGACTCGACTTAAGTTTGTAAAACAGCCTCAGGGGTAAGTGAGCAGAGAATAGCAGATAACAGGAGATTCAGCGCTACTTTTCTCATCCAGCTGAAAAAACAGTCTTTCTCTAATGGTAGAAAGTTAACTTTAGGATACAGTTACAGAAAAGAAAAAATATAAAACATAAAAGATAAATGGAAGGGAATAGTGGCTTTGTTTTTGAGTCTTCCCTCTTGAACTACTTTTTCCTGTCTAAGAATCCTGACCTCGACCATCTATCTCATTGATTCTTCCTCTCTCACAACTTTATTACTCAGATACTTTTGATGACAAACCTGAGTCATACTATTCTTGATGCTTTGTTGACAAAACCATTATCAGAACTGCCTTTGAACTTACTTCAAAACCTTGTTCACTAGGGAATTACCTTTAATGGTCTGATAGCTGGCTAACTATACATTCATTTGCTTACACTGAGAATAACTTTACAGGCAGAGGAAGATAACAGTAGCTATAAAAAGAACCGGAACTACTGGAGGATGTGATAACATCAGTCTCCCAGACGACAGTTTACTAGCTTCTTCCCCTCCTTCCTCTACTCCTCAATATTTTATTATGAAACTTTCAAACCTACAGAAACTTTAAAAGAGTTTACAGTGAAACCCATATATACTTACTTTCTAGACACTACAATTACCATTTTGGTATGTTTCTTTATCACAAATCTATTACTCTATTCATGTATTACTACCTTCTTCATAAAACTAAAATATTCCCCCTAGAAAAAGCAGCTAACTAGCAAACCCAGCTAATATCGAGAAAAATATGCTAGTAAAATTGCTTGCAAACGGAGAAACAGAAGTCTCACTGGAATTTTTTTTTAAACCAGGACAAACTTAGAACAATAAACTTCATGCAACAATTTTACTTGAGTTTTGAGAGGAAAACTGTTGCCACAGATTTTAGCTTCTACAGTTCTTTCTTTGACATCTTTGCTTTAAGAAGCACCAAGATTTAAAACATTTAGAATTTTATTTAGTAGCAAATTAGATGACATTAGGTACTTTAAAGGGAAGAATTAAAAAATTCCTAGACAGGAAAAATTAAGAGCAAGCCACTTATGTGTAGCCAAATGGTAAGCATAATTTCTTTTTTCCTTTCAAAAACATATGACTAATGGATCACCAAAAAGTGAATAAACAAAACGTGAAGTGAATAAACAAAATGTGACATCGCTATACAATTGCATACTTACCGAGAGAAAGGAATGAACTACTGATACATGCAACAACACTGACTGAGCTAAAAAAATATTATGCTGAAAAGAATGCCAGGCAAAAATAAGTATTTAATGCATGATTCCAATTCTATGAAATTCTAAAACAGGCAACCTATAGTGACAGAAAGCAGCTATGTGTTCAGGGTTGGGGTGGAACTCATTGCAAGCCTAGGATGGAAATGTTCCATCTTACCTATGGCATTAGTTACCCAGGCGTACATATTTGTCAAAATACAACGAACTGTACACTTAGAATACTTCAGTAAAGCCAATTTTTAAAGTTAAGAAAAAAAGACTGATAGAAAAGGAAAATAATCTTACGTTTTATTGCTACATAACTACAATTTGAGTTTTAGCTCCCTCTACTGTAGCAAAAGAAAACTGGCAAGGATATTTCAAAGTACAGAAGTTTGGAAACTGAAAAAAAATGCTTATTTAAATAGTGCAAGTAGAACTCACTCAGGGTGTGTGTGTCCCCTAGTGTCTATTATCTGGATTGCACTGACACTGTGGTTAAGTCCTAGCCTGTTAGGTTAAGACCTAATAATGGTCCTTCATTATTACCATCTCAGGACACTGGACTACATGAATACAGCAGTTAAGCCATCATTTGCCTACCTGATCTCATGGTACACTAGCTACTCCTTTTCAGGATAGGAATTCCTTGCTCCCTGACTGCTTCTGTAAGTGGTCTACGGAGTCACAGGTGTCACTGATTCTCAAAGTGCAATCCTCCAGACCAGCAGCATCAGTATCACCTTCGAACTTGTTAAAAATGCAGATTCTCAGAACCCACTCTAGACCAACTAACCAGGAACTGAGGCAACGGAGCCCAGCAATCCGTGTTTTGAGAAGCTTTCCAGGCGATTCTGGTGCATGCCCAAGTTTAAGAACCGCTGCGCTCGGTTTACCAACTCTGTGTGACTCCTAACACCGGTCAGTCTGTGCTGTTTTGGCTTCTCTCCTTCACGTGGGCATCTGAACCTTCAACTCTCTACTGAAAACAGATCAACTGCCCCGACTACCCCACTTTTCACAGATTGACTTGGGCCATTTCCTCTTGCTTTATTAATTCCTTGACTCACTCATTTTTAGCTATATTCTAGCACTAACTGAATTCTGAGTTCAAGCCCTGAGCCTCAAGCAGGAAATAAGTCTATTATTCTCTTCTTCCTACTCCAATTTTTGTAAGATCTTAAAAAATTGCTGCTTTAAGTCAACTCTGTCTCTTGGAATCAAATGATTCAATCTTTTATTCCACAAATAATACTGAAACAAGAATGTGCGGCCCCACCGTTGATGCTGGGGATACAGTAACTCACATAAAATCGCTGCCTCCTGGGGTCTATATTCTAGGTTGGGGGAATGATGCCCGAGGAAATCCTACAATACGTCAGAGGAGAGGTGCTATGGAGAAAATTAAACTAAGGGAAAATGAGGGACTAAGGGGGCAATTTGAAATTTTATATAGGATAATCAGGAATGTCCTAATATATACTTAGAAATTATAAAGTGATACAATTAAAAACTACTGCTTAAGACCTGAAACTGTGAAACTCCTAAAAGAAAACAGAGAAAGAGTTCCTTGACATGGGTCTTGGTAATGACTTTTTGGATATGACACCAAAAGCAAAAGCAATGAAGGCAAAAATAAATAAGTGGAACTAGATCAAACTAAAAAGCTTCTGCACAGCAAAGAGAAATCATCCAAAAGATGAAAAGGCAACCTACAGGAGAAAATAAAAATATATAAAGAACTAATGCAACTCAATAGCTAAAAATCAAATAATCCAATAAAAAAATAGGCAGAGGAACCGAATAGACATTTTTCCAAAAAGACATACAAATGGCCAACCACCGGTACATGTGAAGATGCCCAACATCGCTAATCATCAGGGAAATGCAAATCAAAACCACAATGAGATACCACCTCACGCCTGTCAGAACAAGTATTATCAAAAAGACAAGAGGTAAGTGTTGGTGAAGATGTGGAGAAAAGGAAACCCTGTGTACTGTTGGTGGGAATGTGTATTGGCACAGCCACAGTATGGCAGTTCCTCAAAGAACTAAAACTAGAACGACCGTATGATCCAGCAATCCTACTTTTGGGTATATATCCAAAAGAAATGAAAACAAGATATCAAAGAGATACTTGCACTCCCATGTTTACTGCAGCATAAGCCAAGCTTCACAGTAGCCAAGATAAGCAAACAACCCAAGTGTCCCTTAACAGATGAATGGATAAAGAAGATGTGTTATGTGTGCGTATGCGTGTGTATATATATGCCACACTGTTTATAACAGCAAAAAACTAGAACCAACTTAGATATCTATATATACACACTAGTCATTCAGCTATGAAAAAAAACTGCCATTTGCAACAACATAGATGGAACTTGAGTGCATTACAATTAAGTGAGATAAGTCAAACACAAATATTGTTATGATATCCATATGTGGAATCTAAAAAAGCTGAACTTGTGTAGAAACAAGAGTAGAATGGTGATTACGAGGGACTAAAGGGTAGGGTGGGGGGATTGGGCAGGTGTTAGTCAAGAGGTACAAATCTCAGTGAGAAGACAAATTCTGGGGATCTAATGTAGAACACTGCAATTAACAGTTAACAAATGCTGTATTATATACTTGGAAAGTTGCCAAGAGAGTAGATCTTTAAATGTTCTCACAACAAAAAAGAAATGGTAACGATGGGACGCGATGGAGGTGTTAGCTAGCATTATGGTGGTGATCACATTATAATATATAGGTGTATCGAGTCATCCCCTTGTACACCTTAAACTTACACAATGATACATGTCAATTATATCTCAATAAAGCTGAAAAAAATACTACTTAAGAGCAGGGTACAGATGCAAATGGCCAATTTTTTTTCTTACATAACAAAGGCTAAAGATTTATTCAGCACATTTACTGAGTGCCTCATTTGTGTGCTAGGGAGGTGAGAATAGTTAAAAGGAAAAGTCCTTGCAGTTATGAAGCTCGCATTCTACTGGCGGAGACAGATAAAAAATAAACATATATGTCAGGTGGTGACAGTGCTATGACGGAAAATAAAGCAGGCCAAGTGGAGAGAATAATGGAGTACAGATGATACACACATGTAGGGCATGCTTTCACAGGCAAGGGTTCAAAAAATACAGCAATTATAAACGAAGGAGAGCGTGAATGCAATGTGTAAGTTTCTGGCTGTCAGGATTACTACTACATTTACAGGCGTATCCCTAGCATGTGACACAGCAGTGGCACATACGACTGTAGTGTGGGTTTGAGGAGTCTTGTGTGTAAGCGGTCCCACAGGTGCAGTCACCCTCTTGTCACCTTTCACAGCACCTCAGTTTAATGACGAAAGAAAAAAAAAAACAAAGCCTCAAGCTCTTTGAATTCTTCCCTTACCGTTAAATGAGCATGGTTCTAACAGCTGAAGATGGGTCTCTGCGGGAAACAGCCCCTTCTGCCCCTCACCTGTTCCTCACTTCCATACTCAGTGTCTCATTTCCAGGTGACAATTAGTTGGCTAGAGATTTGAAACTTTTCTCTAAGTCTAAACTTAGATTATGCTTTGTACCCTTCTGTTAAAGATACATAGCTGGCCTTTTTTTTTTTTTAACTAAATAAACTACAGCCTTTCCTCTGGTCTCTGGGGGATGTGAGCTGATGGTCTTTAAAAAAAGTACCTGTACTTTATAATAATAAGCATATGTTGGATGAATTATTTCATATTTTACATTGTATCATCACTATATTTTGATCACTATTTTCTCAATAAAGAAATAAAGCTCACAGCAGCACTATTTACAATAGCCGAAACATGGAAACAGCCTAAATGTCCATCAACAGGTGACTGGATAAAGAAGATGTGGTGTATTTATACAATGGAATACTACTCAGCCATAAAAACCGACAACATAATGCCATTAGCAGCAACATGGATGCTCCTGGAGAATGTCATTCTAAGTGAAGTAAGCCAGAAAGAGAAAGAAAAATACCATATGAGATCGCTCATATGTGGAATCTAAAAAACAAAAACAAACAAACAAACAAAAACAAAGCATAAATACAGAACAGAAATAGACTCATGGACAGAGAATACAGACTTGTGGTTACTGGCGGGGGGGGTAGAGGGTGGGAAGGGATAGACTGGGATTTCAAAATTGTAGAGTAGATAAACAAGATTACACTGTATAGCACAGGGAAATATACACAAAATGTTATGATAAATCACAGAGAAAAAAATGTGACAGTGAGTGTGTATATGTCCATGAATGACTGAAAAATTGTGCTGAACACTGGAATTTGACACAACATTGTAAAATGATTATAAATCAATAAAAAATGTTAAAATAAATAAATAAAAAAATAAAAAAGAAAGAAAGAAAGCTCAGATCTATAATAAAGAGCAAAGAGGTAGAATTAAGAATCCCAGGAAATTATAATAGTTTAAAAGGGTGAGCAAATGTTGACTTTTCTTTTTTCCAAATGCTAAATTTTTATTCTCATTTATTTCCCAGGAACCTCCAATTGACTTTTAATCTGTGTTCTTAAACTATAGGGAAAAAAGTGATTTATCCTGAGTTTATTCCAAATCACTTAAAATTCAAAATAATTTAAAATAGACTTTAAAAAAAAGTCTTCTCATTCAAACCTTACTTCAAGTATTATCTAAATGTTTCTTTACTTCTCAAATATTCTCTTGATTTGAACATTTACAAGTTAGTTAATTTTCTGAAACACATATATTTTCCCCAAATTTCCAGAGCTTTCTATCTGTGAGAAGTTTTGTATAGAGTTAGCTCCCTGGGCTTATTTTGTTTAATTAAAGTTATCATAGTTAAAATGCTTATGCCCTTTGATCCAGCCATTTTACTTCTAGAAATCTAATCAATATTTATATTCAACATAGGGAGCAGAGATACATGTAAAAGGGAATTCACTGCCACACTGTTTATAACAGCAAAAAACTAGAACCAACTTATACACCTACAACAGGGTACTGATTAAATCAATCAGGATCTATTCCTTGCTGGATTCATATACGTCTACATGTAAACTTTTTCTAGACAAAGAGTAAGACAAAAACATGCAAGTTGCAGAATAGCAGGTATATGTGATCGTGTATGTGGCGGAAAAATAAAAGGCTACTAAAGGATATACGTTATAAATTTGTATGTTTGTATATGCCCAGAAAATTTCTAAAAGGATACATCAAGAACTGTTTAATAATACAATTAATTGACCCTTGAAAAATGTGGGGGTTAGGGGTCCTGTCTCCCTGTGCAGACAGAAATGTGTGTGTAACTTTTGACTCCCCCAAAACTTAACTACTAATAGCCTAATGTTGACTGAAAGCCTTACAGATAACATCGCTGATTAACATATTTTGTATATTACATGTATTATATATTGTATTCTTACATTAAAGTAAAACAGGGAAAATAAAGTGTTATCAAAAAAACTGTAAGGGAAGAGAACATACATTTACAGTACCATATTTATCAATACCATAAGTTTATGTCATCTGTTTATAAGATGAATTTTCTGTCTGTACCTACATCAGTATTGTATATGATACGAAATAGTGCACATGTCATATGTGTTACTGACACTAGACATCAAAATTGGGAAGATAATGTGAAAAAGAAATTCATATTTATTTACAGGTATAAAGATTCACGCACTGATAACCAAGCAGCAGCGATATGACTGCTTCGGTAGCCTAGCGTGCTCGATATGATTGCCTCACAGTAGCCTAGCCTATACACAAGTAAATAAATTCGGAAATACTCATGGCAAAGAGTTTTACAATCATATTCGTAATACAGAATTAGAAATGCTGCTACATATTTCTAAAAACCACTATCTGTGGTGATAGGCTGATATTCAGTTTCTCCAATAATGAGAGAGAGGTGTGCATACTGCACAGTACTTCTTTGAAAGCCAAGTTATAAAATAGTAAGAAGACTAACACATTATTAATTTTATTTTAAACATTACTCATCTTATGCCGATACAAGGATAGGGTATCCACTTTGGTACAAGTCTTGCACACAATGTTCTTTCTACACGATGAATATGTCAATGATGATGACACAAAACGTCCCATACCGTACAGTTCTTGCCATACAGTTATTAGATTTTCACAAGAACACGCACACACGCACAGCAGACACAGTTATTAACTGTATAGCACGACGATCTATTCATTAAGTGGAAGTGGGTCATCATAAAGGTCTCCACCTCCCTGACTCCACACTGAGCAGACTGAGGAGGAAGAGAAAGAGGCGGGGCTGGGCTTGCTGTCTCAGAGGTGGCAGAGGTGGAAGCGGGGGCAGGAGAGCAGGCACACTCAGCGCAGCTTTACGGAAATACATCATAACTTCTGACTTTTCTGCTTTTTCATTTCTCTAAAAATGTTTCTATGTGGTACTAATCCTTCTTCCGCTGTTTGCTTTACTTTCAGTGCCCATATCTTAGAAGGTCCATGTCGTAAAAGAAGTAAAAGCAGTCTTGAATAACTGGAACCTTCCTCAAGACTGTGTAAGGTCAGTTTGTTTTCTGGCACAGCTAGCTTCTTCTGTCTTCCTCCTCATTATCTGCCACTGGTTTGGAAGCACTCATCTTCTGCTAATTCCTCTGGTGAGGCATCTAATAGCTTTTGAATTTCTCCAAGAGGCATATCTTGAAATCCTTCATCCTCCTCCTTTTTGCCATATCCACAATCTGTTTCATGATTTCCTTGACTGGCTCTGTCATAAATCCTGTGAAGTCACGCACAACATCCGGACACTGTTTTCTCCTGCAGGAATTTATTGTTTCAGGCTTGACGGCTTTCATGGCTTTTTCTTTAACAATGATGGCATCTTCAATCGTGTACTTCTAGACTTTCATGATGTTCTCTCTGTTGGGTTCTCTTCCACAGCACTGACCATCCTTTCCATAGAGTACCATGTATAATGAGCCTTAAAGGTCCTTATGACCCCGATCTAGAGGCTGAACTAGAGACGTGTTTAGGTGCAGGCAGACCACTCTGATACCTCTGGTGTTAAACCGGTGTTCTAGGTGGCCAGGGGCAGCATTGTCCAGTAACAAGAGAACTTTAAAAGGCAGTCTTTATTGGCAAGGTACATCCCGACTTCAGGGACAAAGCAACAATGGAACACTCTAGGAAAAGAATTCTCCTCCAGGCCTTTTGGTTATTGTACAACCAAAAGATGTTTTGCATGTGTTTACCTTTCCTCTTCAAGTCTCAAGGGTTAGCAGTGTTATAGATAAGGGCAGTCCTGATCACAACCTAACTGCATTTGCACAAAACAGTCGAGTCAGCCTATATCTTAATGCTTTAAATTCTGGTACTTACCTCTCTTCCTTAATACCAAATGTCCTCTGTGGCACTTTTTCACAGAATAGGGCACTTTCATCTGCATTAAAAACCTGTTCAGGCAGATACTCCTTCCCTTCAATGATTTTCTTAATAGTGTCTGGGAACTCGTCTGCTGTCTCTTGGTTGGCAGAAGCTGTTTCTCCTGTTGTGTTATCTTGACATTTTTCAAACCAAATCTCTTTCTAAAATTATCAAACCATCCTTTAACTGGCATTAAATTCTCCAACTTTAGGTCCTTCACCTTCCTTTTGCTTTCAGTTGTCAAAAAAATGACTTTGCTTTTTCTCAAATCATGTTAGAGTCTATAGGTATGCCTTTTTTACAGTAACTCTACACTGATACAAAAGCTGCACTTTCAATACAAGACAAAAAGGTATTTTGCAAAAAGTGCAAGGTCCTTGTGCCTACTGATGTAGCTACAGCGAAAGCTTCATGAATTTCCTTTTGATTCTTGTTTTAAAAAATCATCCTTACACTGGATCCATTTACTGTGCAATGGTGAGAAATCCTAGCAGCAGACCTCAATCTACACACATATCAAGGAATTCAACTTTTTCTTGTACTGTCATGACTCTTCTCTGCTACTTGGGAGCGTGTCCAACATCAACAGTGGCACTGTGTATGGGGTCCTACGGTGTTAGTCAAGCTTTATGTTATCACACTAAACGTGCTGAAAAATACGCAAGGACTGCGAGAGATCACTTTTTGCTTGATATAGAGTTTACTGGAGAGACAAACCACTCAGATGGAGATGGTTAGCATCACTCGGCATTTTAAGCGGATACTCACAACACGAGCTCACTGCAACAGCGACAGGAGGTGGCTACAAAATTACTACAGTAGTAAGGATGTGCTACAGCTGTAATTTAATACTGCATCTTAACATTTGTTTCTATTTCTCTTGACTGTGAATGGTGCCATGTACAGTCTGCAGGTATGTAAGTTTCGAGAAATTTTAATTTTTAGTAATAGGTGTGTATTTTATGGTAGTAAATGATAAAACAGACTACTATGTATATATATTTTATGAATTCATATGTACCTGATTTTTTCCTTAATTTTTTTCAATATTTCTAGGCCATGTGGTTCATCTGCAAGTTTTTTCCGATTGTCACAAACCTACAAAAACTTCCTAATATATTTATTGAAAATAATCTGTGTGTAAGAGGATCTGCGCAGTTCAAACCTGTGTTGTTCAAGGGTCAACTGTAGTTATCTTTGGGAAGTGAAACTAGAGATGGGATACAGAGAAACCTTTTACTTTTCATTTTTTCTATTCTATACTACTTAATTCATTTTGCTATAGCCTCATACTATTTTTATAATTAAAACAATCTATATTGAAAACAACATATTACTCTTGATTTCTGAGGATCTACACAAGACAGAGGAGATAAATGTTTTATACAACTAATTTTAATATAAGTCCTATGCTGTTAATTCTGTACAGTGCAACAAACATTTGCACATATACTCTACCCCAAACATGAAACCCAGCACTGAGGACATTAATATTTCATGTAGACAATGAGAACAAGAGAAGTATTTTAAGTATACCTAAGGATGGATTAATTCTGTCTTAGTGTTAGAGAAGATTCATAGAGACAGTGATATTTGAGCCAGGCCTTGAAAAAGTAAAAGGATTTTGTTAGGGATAAAAAAAGAAATGATAAATTCCAAGCAGAAGCGAAAGCAAGAGTAAAGACAAGTGAAAATGTATGGTGGGCAGGTATGGACCAGATGCAGGGGAGAAGAGGTCTAGCAGGAGAGGTGACTAAAAAGGAACACACAGCGCTTAATTATTCAGTATAAGAGCAAAGAATATAAACACTGTGGAAGTAAGGAGCAAACTTTCCCACATGGGGAAGTACAACTGTAGAGTATAGTCCTAGAAGCAGGACTACTGGAGCAAAATTAATGTGCTCTTAATATTTCAACAGTTTCTTTTCCAAAGATTTCACCACCCCCATCAATCAATATACACTCTCACTTCCAGTGTTTGCAAGTAACTAGACACTCTTGATCATACCAGAATGCAAACTTTTAAACTCCTAAGTAACCGGACAGTAAAACATGGTATTTGATTACTAATTTTCATTTCATTTCTTTCTTTATGAGTGGGTCAAATATTTATTTTTCATGTATTTATGGCATTTTCCATCTGTATTTTATCTGCATTTTTCAGTGAACTGCCTTTACTTACTTTAATACCTTTTCCTGAAGATTTTCACATTTTAAGAAAATCTCCACATCAAATGTATTGCAAACGTCTTCCCAGTGTGTCATCTGTCTTCCAATTTGTTTAACGTTCTTTTTTTTTCTCTTACAGATGCCCATTTTCATGTGGTTAAAAATTTAAATCTTTTCTTCTATGGTTTCTGGGTTTTGTGTCATGCCATCTTCACCCACAGAGCTGCGAGAAAACAACTTCCATTTTTTTCAGATTTTATTTGATTTTTTATATTTAAAGCTATGTTCTATATAAGATCAATTTTAATATTTATAGGGATCCAGTTTTTTTTTTAATGGATATTTTTTCTAGCTTTATTTAATTATTTAACTTTTCCTCAATGATCTGAATTACCTTTTTTCAAAGATGACATTTCCACATATAAGTGGGCCTATTTCTGAACTCTGTCCTGTTCCATTGTTTCATTTACTCTTTACCCTAATAAACCCTCTTTAATTAGTACAGCTTTATAATAGTTTTTTAAATGATCTCTTTAATATACAAACATTATATACTATATGATATAAACAGGTTATAATATATTTCATTATCTGGAAGCTCCTGTCTCCTGTGGTGATTGCATCCTTTGTTGGCATAGCTAAGCTGGAATTATATTTGTCAGAATTACTTTCTCTGTATGATTCTTGATTAGGGTTAGCCACAAAAAATATGCATATGATGTGGAGGGTGAAGTAAAGCAGGAACTATTATGCTTTGAGGGGCAATGAAGGGTTGCTATGTGCTGCTCAAGTTACGCATGTTGTCAGTGATAACCTCGCTCAACTGGGAGGTGTGGGGCAGCTGCCAGACCTTCAATGTCTGCAGCTCCTATTGGACGTCCTTATCAGTTTCTCCAATTCTCAGGCCGGATATGTATAGCTCCATGGCATAAAGTGCCAGCTACTTCTGCCAGCTACCTGCTTATCAAAGCTGGAGGCAGTGAGGCACAGGTGTGGGACCGTTTGTCCTCAATGAGTTCTAGTTTGCCCTTGTTCTCCTTTGTTTCAGGTCTATCTTTTTTCCCCAACTGCTAGCCCTACTGGCCCACAGTGACTTTATACCTGCTACCTTGTATTCTGTGTCAGATATAATTCTAAGGGTTTCACTATACTAACCCCCATAACAACCCTTTGAGATGATACTATTATTAATTCCTCTTTTATGGATGATGAAGCTGAGGGAGAGAAATTAAGTAACTTGTCCAAAGTCACACAGCTATTAAGGGAAAGAGTTAAGAAAAGATAGATAAATATGAACTGGTTCAGAATACATGGTTACATGTCTTTAATGTTTGATTAGCTTGGGTATATACAAGGTATACCTATTAAGTCTGTGAGTGACACGAAGCTATAATAGCTAATACATTAAATGAAAAACTCAAGAATTCAAAACATTTCAATAAATTAGAAGAATATGTTAAATCTAACAAAATAAAATTTAATAAGGATAAAGATAAAATGTAATAAAAGTCAGAAAAGCTAATCATATCAATATAAGAGAGAAAATAATTATCTTAGTTCATGTTAAAAAAAAGAGAGAGAGAGGGAGAGAGAGAGAGAGAGAGATCTACAGCAAAATTTCAAGCTATATTGACAGGGCTACCAGAAAACAATACAGTATTACCTTGCACTGAGGAAGGTATAATGACCAAATTAGGGATTGGTACTCTGCACTGGTTTACCCACATCTTGAATGTACTGTTCAGGCTAGAAAACCATGGAATCATCTCCAATGAAGCAAACCAGACTGGTATCAAGAAAGAAATATACAGAAACTTGCCATCTTTAGCCTGATAAATACAAGCATTTTCAGTTCTCATTCATGCAGAAGTCTCCATATTTCCAAAGGGCAAAACATGGATCCCTGAATGGAACTCACAGTGAAACAGATTTTAACTCAATATGAGAAAGATCTTTCTAATAATAAAAGCTCTTGAGCAGTGGAATTGGTTAGCCTTATGAGGCAGCGAGCTGCCCATCAATTGAAGAGGTTAACAAAACACTTTCTGACAAAACATTCCGTATGTTGTAAAGAAACTTTTAACATTGGGAATGTCTGTGTGTGTTGGAGAGGGGAATGGGCTGCAGTGGTGCTGGACCTCTACATTTTTTTGTAGCTCAAAAAATTTCTTTTGATTTGAGGCACAAAGACAGCAACTGAATTTGAGGCAAAAAAATATGACTGCAGTTTAATTTATTTTTAAAAAAAATTTTATCTGATTACAAAAGCAAAACCAGAAATGGATTTAAAAGAGTAACACCAATTAAGCTAAACCACAGTATACATTTTGATGTTAAAGACATATTAAGATGTTCATCTATATGTTTCATATACATATATGTATATGCGCACTTAACAGCCTACTTAATATTATACTGTGACAAGTCTATAATCGCTATTGGTCCATAATATCCACCGTGGATGTGCCATCATTTATTTCTTTCAACTAATACTGAACATATAGTAATGCCTTATTTTTATAACTGCAATAAACATCCTTGTACATAAATCTCATCCCATAGCTTTGACTATTTAAGAGTCTTGACATATTCTTATATAGTTTTCCAGAAATTTGCCATTAAATTTAGAGTTTGACTTTTAAGAGACAGGAAGGGGAAAAAAAGCACACTAGCAAGATACACAGACAGACAGATAGGCACACACACAAAACAATTTCTGCCCCAGAGATTTTGATATAAGTGAAAGCAGGCACACTGTGATAGTAAACTTGGTCTTAATTTTACAGTACTTCTCTTTTCTTTTAACAACAAATTCATTAAAAAGACTATGATTCCAACTAACCTGCGATTTCTCTGAGCCAGTTAATACCTGATAGATATGAACTCAAGAAAAACTGACTGAAATGTAGCCCCAAGATGTACACTTTCCTCAGTTTATCAGACCTTCAAATAAAAATGCAACAGAACTGAGCTACTGTTTGACAAACGCCCAGTCAAACCTGGGTTAATCATTATAGATACCGAGGTTACAGATATAAAATAATCCACATCTCCCTGGAAGTTTTTGTTAAGAGGAACTGATTTATGGCAGTAAATGGTACAAAGTGATAGAACTATAGAGAATCCAAATGAGAAATGTTCATTTAACAATTCAAGGACTGCTGCTAGAAAACTGCTCCCAGAAGGCTCGGTGTTCCATCTGCTATTTCCCTTGGAATTCTTTTAGCTTAAGGGGCTTTTGCTCAACTGCTGTTTCACTAAAACCAATGAAAAGACAATCTGGAGAGGAAATAAAGCCATTACCAAAAAATATATTTCTCTTTCCTGCAACTGGAGAAATGCAGCAGAGTGGTATTATTTTACCTACTTTTGTAAAACAATCCAGATTCCAAACAAAAGTCTAAGTTAAGGAATTTCATATGTTAGCTGAAAGCTATTCAGTTTTTTCTTTCTTGCATAATTAACCCCTTACCTAAAAAGCAGACTGACTTGTATTTATTACTACTAATACAATAAAATCTTCAATTATCTAAATCTCCCCTCAAAACAGATATAAACATTCTGTAAATTTAATCTTGAAAAAATCTCTCCAGAGCCTTCTGTCCTATTCAATCTGGACTGATGACCCTCTTAATCTTCCTTTCACCTGTTCCCTGTATTTCATGTCTTCCATTCTAGTTTACACTCAGTTTGGATGGAGTAAGTCCTCTAAAACATTACTGAGAAAAAGTGCACAGAAGTAGATTTTTGAGACCTCATACAGTTAAAAACTGCAAATTCTAACTTGGAATTAATTTTCGGTCATAATTTTGAATGAACTGTGCCACTGCTTCTAGCTTCCACTGTTGTTCCTGAGAAATCTGAAGCCATTCTGACTCCAGATAATTTTTTCAAGATTTTTATTTGCCTCCTTTGGAAGTTATTAGATCTTTCCTTTATCCCAAGGGTTCTGAAATTCCATGGTGTTGTGCCTTGGTGTGGGTCAGTTTACATCCACTGTGCTGGAATCTTGATGGTTTCTTTCAGTCTGGAAACTCATGTCCTTTAATGCTGGGATATTTTCTTGAATTACCTTATATTCATATTTTACTTTTTAAAATAAATTTTAAAAACTCAAACTAGTAATGTATGTAATGCACATAGCTTTCATGCCTATAGTTTGATAAATATCTCTAACTCAGTACACTCTATTAGTATTTAGTGGGGCACTAAAATGCTCATTGGAAACTGTAGGCATGTTATTAGCATTCACCATTGGGGGATGGGTGAGGAAATGGCCATTTTGTTAAGGGAAACTCACATATCAGTATCTATAGTTTCTTTTTCTTGTAGGCTAATCAATTTTCCCAGAAAATAATCCTCCAAGTTTCTATCCACTTTCAATTGTGCCTCATATCCCTAAGTCCAGAGCCTCCCTGATTCGATCTCTTCATGCAAGAAATCTACCATTTATGGTAGAGATCAGGCAGGGGTGAATTTAGGGTCTAACTACTCTTTATATATATAAAGTTCAAAAAACATTCTATAGTTTTCAATCCTACTTTGTACCCTAGTCTTGGGTCCTGCAGGTTTTGAAGTTCTTATCAGCTTGCTTTAAATTAACTTCCCCTGATACAGGTACTTAGCTTTCTCAGTTTTCCATCTTCTAAAAATAAGCTGATATTGCCTGTCTGCTGTTCATTTCTTTCTCATTCTTTTTATCCTTGTCCTTTACACCTTCCTAGTCCTCTAGCCATTTTAATGGCTTTTAAGAGGGAGTTGAGGATAAATGCAAGTGTTCATTCTCTAAGCTAAACTGTAAATCCCTTTCATTTGTTAGAAGTAGGTGTCTTCAAAGGTTCAGGTATGTCTTTTCTCTTCATCCTTAAAATCTTTCTGAACTTATCTTCTGAGCTCCAGATCTATATTTGTAAAAGCCTCTTGGGAACATATGTCAAGACTAACTCATTATCTTTTCTGAAAATCGATTTCTTTTTGTAACTTGGTGTTACAATCCTTACAGTTACCCACAATAGAAACTTTAATGTTATCTCTGACTCTTCCTTCTTACTGAATCTCCCTATATCTAATAAGACACTAGGGCTTGTCAATTCCACCTTTAGACCACTCTTATCTCATTCTTAACATTCCATTGTCTGCCTGATAACTACTTTCCTGACTACTAATCCATCCTATTATACCCACCCTGCCTTCCAGTCTGGTTTAAATGCCACCACTTCCATGAAGTCTTCCTTTATGCTTTTCCAAGTTCATTTAATTTGTCCTCCTTTCAAAGACTTGTACTTTATTAACATTTCTCTTCTGCACTTAATATATTAACTTTTCTTGCAAATTTGCATGCATTTTATTTCCTCTATTAAAGTGTAAGAGTTTTAAGGGAAGAGACGGAAGGAATCTATCTCTGATCTTCCTTATTAGTTTTTGTTTTACCATCAGCGTATACACTAAATGAATAAACACATTTGGGATGCTTGAGAGAAACAAGAGAAACAGAGGACATAGTCTTGTCTTCCAGAGAAGAAGGTGTATCAGTATGTATAGCTATGATGTATCTATACAGTAGAGCATCCATGATGAAATGTCAAAGGTAAAACGGCTCAACTTAAGTCAGGAACACAGGCTTTGTCATTTAATTGTGCAACTGCCCAGCCAATCTGCTGCCACCTCTGGAAGCTAAAACACATGGATTGTTGCCCTTTAATGAATTCACAATAAATTTCAACCACTTGATACAACCTTAAATTAACAGTTACTCAGCTTTCAACAAAAGCTTATTTGAATTAATTGACATGTGAGAAAAATCCGCCAAGTCATACTAATTTTCATTCCTCTGGAGTTTCACACTGTATCTTAATAATGAGAAAAACATAAACCTACAACTACCATTACTCTTCACAGAAAAGTCTTAGTCAACTGCACTCTAATATTATGCCATCAGTTTTTATAAAGAATAAATCATATTAAGTGTTTTTCTGAGTCGTATTAAGAGTCTTCTGTAACATCTCTGTTTAAAGATATTTACCATTATGTTTTAGGCTGAATCATATGAAATTGCCAATGTTCAACTGTTTACGACTTTTACAAACAGCAATTTCATTTAGTTCATCTAATAGTTCAATATTTTAAAATTATGAACTATCAAGTTAAGTCATCTTATAATTTAGCAGTAAGAAAAAATTCTGTCTCATCTGTCAACATAATCTGTTCTCCCAACTCACAGAGATGATAATGACACTGAGCAAGCTGCTTCCTTTTTGCTTTTACCTGCAAGGAAGCTTAGTGCTGTATGTAGTGCTCAACTGTGATAATTTTCTTAGCCTAGGTTTTGTTATAATTATCTCTGAGTCCTAGTTTGACTTTTTCAATTTTTATTGATCCAAATGTATGTTTGTGTGTGTGTGTGTGTGTATATATTATATATTATATAATATATATATATATAAAAAACTGGGTACTTAGAGTACTATGTTGAGAAGCATTCTTCCTGAACTTGGCAGGGAAAAGTACGAAGGTCAACTAGTCACATCCCATACACATACTGCAGGGGGAAAAGCAGCATGCCACATATGTATTTGCATCCCTACTCCATGTGCTAAAGTGCTCAAGGTCTGTACTGATGAGGCATTTGAGAATTAATTAGGAAAGCCAATCTGCAAGAGCTAAGCTCTGAACTTTATTTAGAGACAGGATAGGGGCATTAACTGATAGAAAGTGTAAAGGTATTCCTGCCAGAACCAATGAAATATGAACTAGACAATGAAATGCAAAGGAACAAATTTTATATAAATAGATATAGAAAGACAGATAGATAAACTTGGTTTAAGAACAGAACATTTAAAGAAAAGAAGTGAGAAATCAAGCTAGACATGAATGAGCCATTGGAGCTTTTGGGCAGAAGAGTGACATGAAGAAACTGGTATGGGGATGTTGAAAATCAAGTGATTTCTTTTTAAGACTAGAGGAGGCCTCAAAATTAGCATTTTACCACTACTGTAGTAATATTCAATTCAGGCAAAATGCCAGTAACACTGAGTAAAAGACTGCTAGAAAAAGGATATTCAGGGTCTCAAAGTTGTCATTCCACAGAGTACTTTTTTTTTAATCTTTAAAAATTTTTATTTATTTATTTATTTTGGGGGGGAGTTAATTAGGTTTACTTATTTATATATTTATTTTTTAGAGGTGGTACTGGGGAATGAACCCAGGACCTCGTGCATGCTAAACATGTGCTCTACCTCTTGAGCTACATCCTCCCCTATTCACAGATCACTTTTTACCAAAAAAAAAAAAAATTTTTTTTACATGGCCTTATAATCAAACCTAACCTTACGATTAAATTTAAAATCATCAATAATGAACTAAACCATTATCATGTTCCTCTTTATAAGATGTAATGAGGTTATATCATCTAAATAATAGTCATGCCAAAAATGTTTAACCTAAATCTGATCAGAAGGAAACAATCACAAATATCAAAACTGAGGGACCTTCTTCAAAGCAACTAGTCTGAATACTTAGTGTCAATGTCATAAAAGACAAAAGAAAAATAGGGAAACTTTGTTCTAGGTTAAAGGAGACTAAAGAGACATGCCAAGCAAATGCAACAAATGATCCTCTATGGGATCCTAGGTTGGGATTTTTTTAAAAAGGTATAAAGTACAGTATAAGAACAACTGAGAAATAAAAGTGGACTACATAAGGAACAACAGTACTGTATGAATGTTAAGTTTCCGCAGTGTGGTAATTGTATTGTGATTACATAAGATACACCCTTTTCTTGAAAACTCTTTCATAAGCATCAAAATGCTGTGAGTAACTCTCAAATTTACAGCAAATAAATAAATACACAAACAAACGAAAAACCCAAATTAGTAGAACTGTGTGCATACGTACACATGAGGGTGAGGGAATGTGGCAAAAATTAACAAAAGGTAAACCGAGGTTAAGGCTAGAGTCATCATACTATTCTTAAAAATTTTCTGACCTTAAAAAGCTATTAAAAAAAAGATTTTACATAATTTGGGTCAAATTCTAGAGTTGACAGATACGAAAACTGAAAGCAAAGACATTTTATTTTGACATGTTCATTCAGCTAGGTTGTAGCAAGTATAGAATTAAAGCCCCTGTGGTTTTATCTTCGTCTGGTGCTCTTTCAACTATCTCATATAGTCTCAAGCCTAATCACATAGGAAAAACCAACATAAGGGGAGGACTGGAAGCAGAGAACTGACTGAACCATCTTAGCAAAATAAGGGTCTTCACTAGGGTCAACTATAGATATGGAAGAGAGGGGGCAAAGTAAAGAAACAATGTAATAAGAAAGTGATACATTAGAATAAGAAAAAAGAAATAATTACAATGTACAAGCTGAAAATATAGGAAAAGAAGAATATCAAGGATAATAAAAGAAAAACTGGATTAAGATGGTCACTTAGGACAAGACACTCAGTTTGAGATATGTACATTTAAATTATAATATACGACAAATGTGAGCTACAAGTATACGAGAATATAAAGTCCAGGAGAGTAAGAATTTTTGTCCTTTTTGCCTACTGATAAATCCCCAAATAACCTGAACAATGTCTGGAAATAATGTTTTTTGAACAAACAAAGTGACAGTTTATGAGGCATTTAGGTAGAGACTGACAGGAAATAGAAATGTGAGATTGAAGAGAAGGTATCAAGAACCTTACTTTGCAGGTCTTTAGGGAAGCAGACATATTTAAAGTCTCCACCTTCTTCCAGGAAAATTCATAGAGCGTTCTGCCTGGGGTTTTGAGTATAAGCCCAAACAATAAAGTGGGCTTTTCTCTTTTCCACTGTTCCCTTTAGATGTACCTTTACAGGAACGCTCATTGGGAGGATGAGTGGCTATGGTCATATACCCTCTAGTACCATCAAAACTCCACTATTCCGGACAGATTTCATTAGCTAGACCACAGAGTTCAGGTGTGCTCCCAGGACCAGCAACATCAGCAGCACCTGGCAGTTTGTCAGAAATGTAAATTTTTAGGTTCCACCCCAGATCTACCAACTCAGAGACTGTGGGCATGGCCCAGTTATCTGCGTTTTAAGAAGTCTTCCAGGTGATTCTAATGCCCAGTAAAGCGCTAAGCACAAAATAAAGGTACTCTGACAAAACATCTACCTCACAGTCTAACATCATTCTTCATGAGATGTAGCTAAACATTTAAGACTCAATTACATCAAAAGATATTTGTCATAAAATTTAGTGTAACATCACACAGTCATAATTCATCACATAGTGACCACAGAGCAAATCCAGCCTACAATTAAAAAAAGGTTTTAAAGGCACCCACTTACTTTAATGTTTCAGCAAGAAAGAAGCTCTGCTGCACATCATCATGCGTAGGAGTAGAGGAATATACATCCTTCACCCCAGAAAATCCACCACTGACTCGGCAATACTTCTCAATAGCCTGTGAAAGAGATCAGACAAAAGAATCAATTCTACAGAATTTCAAGCTTTAAAGGACAAGTTAAGGAACCACAGTCAAAAGTTCACAGAGATCTACAAGAAAATTTAACAGTTTCAAAATAAGATTTATTATCAAATGGGAATAGTCTCATACTGGAAAAACTGACGTATCTCATTTCCTGTAGAATTTCTCTCTCTCCAAAACTAATCTTTGTAGGACATCTTGTATTTTCCTAACTTAGGAGTCAAATTTAGGCTATTCACACTGAGTTAGAGACCTGTCTGGCACAATAAAACCTCATTAATTCTGACAATTCAAGAGGGAATCAGTTTGAATTTAAAATTTTAAATGTAATTTTATCACTTCCAAGGATAAATAATAATCCAAAACATGCTAAAACTGTATTACTTAGGAGCTCTCCACAGCAATAGCAATAAGATATATTTACTGCAAACATCCTAAATGCCAGACAATGTATTGTCATAATCTTATGAGTTAAGCATTATAGGTGGTACCAACTGACAGGAAGTGCCACCCACACACCTATTACAATAATAATGACAATACTGAGAACTAATGACACTTAGGTATTCACTACATGCTGAAGGCTCTTCTAAGAGATTTACATGCATTAACATTTAAATTTCCAACAACCCTATGAGGCTGTCTTAACAGTTCTACTTTTCAGATGGAAAATTCAGGCAAAGAGTAATTGGCTCCACATTATTAACCACTATGCTCTACTGCCCAAATGGGAGCTCATATTCTTATTTTATATCTTTTTGCATCTTTGAACATGTCTGAATAAAATACACTGAATCAAATGGAATCTATTCAAAACCCTGTTTTTAATTCAAGGTAACCAAATTTCTACTTATGAAGATCTATCACATTCAGAATTAAGCCATTCGTAAAAAGTCAAAGTACATGTGGTTCTTCTCTCTACTCCACCTAATCCAGGGAGATTCTGTCGAACGAAGGTGTGGTTATTTAACTCATCAATGCTGCTGTGGCCTGCTGTTTCTAGCCTTGCTACTTACTCTTCTGGCCTTCCTCCTTTCTAGTAAGAAGCTAATTAACAGTGGAAGTGTTTATTTAATCAAACGGTTCATTTTTATATGGTTTCATTTTGATTATAGCTGGGTTTAAAAGTCTCCTTACCAAAAGGTTTGATACTTTTCTCCACCCAAATATTTTAAACATACTTTGAAACAAATGTTCCTCATGACGATCATGTGTCTTTACCACCACAGAACACTATCAGAGCAGTTTAAGGATACTATGAAAAGTAGTAGGGAGGCATGACTGATCTCTAAGCCATTTAGAGACATTTCTCCAAGGCAAGTTTTCATGCATAACATATTCAAGTTTGGAAATCTGAAGATGTAAATGGCATAGCTAAAGCTACAAAAGACAGTGAGATACCATTATTCTGCCTATACCCTGCAGCCCTCTTCTCATCATATCATACTTTTAATCTTGAATTTAAATTGTAATTATTTCAGTTCTTGTTCTTTATACTGAGTTTGTGTATCCACATAGGCTACAGAAGCAAAATTCTAACTCTGTAATTCAAATATAGACAGACATGTTTTAAAGTTTGAGCTTGTCAAACCTCTTTTTAATAGATAAGAGTAGGGCCATACTTTAAGAAAGTGCGCAGGAAAAAAGAACCTTAGGAAAAGGCTAAAATTATCCTACGGCGTTTCTCGATGAGAAGATGTGTTTCTGCCACCACTCCTTACCACCCTGCCCCACATGATTCACATGTTTCTCCTATATTCCTCTAAATGACAAGCATTAACTATCAAAGGACATTCAAAAGCCATACTCACTGCAGGGTTACTTTACCTGTTTCCCCTATATAAAATATTGCTCGACTTACGTAAGCATTAGTAAGCTACTGCTACCCAGCAGAAGTGTGTGCATGTCCTATTGCTAAAGCACTATGCCAACATTTAGGCTCTCTCTCAACTGCGACAGGCCTCTCCTGCATGGGAGGGCTTCACTAGCAGCTGTGTTCCCAATTTTGGACCCAGGTAGTTGGAGGAAAGCAGCACCAATAAATGCTGCATCTGTTCCTGTTCTATATTTGCAACCACCCTGCTTCCATTAATATTCTCTTGTCGTTAAACTCTATAAGGACCATCCATTCCTGAATGACAAATGACATATGAGTGTCCTTACCTTATTCCAAGTCTTTATCACATTATTCCTAGATTATTGCAGGGGTCTCCAAAACCTACATTTTGCAGATTATAATCAGATCCTTTTGTTATTCCCCATGAAAAACCCTTCAGTAGTTCCTCCCCCCTTTGAAAAACATTTAGTAGTCCTGTAATAGGTCCTTAAAGTTAGGGAGCTTTGGTGGGTAGGAGACAGTGAAGGAGGGGCTTTTTAGACAGGCAAAGGACTTTCTATCCCCACCTCTCGAATGAAAAACACTTGCGTAGTAACAGAGAAGTGTGTGTGTGTGTGTGCGCGCGCGTGTGTGTGTATGTGCGTGTGTGTGTTATTCTTTAAACACTGAGTATGCACATCCCTTGATCTGGTATGTGAGGCCATCTCCACATAATGGCACACAACGGCTCCAAACGTCTCTTCCTCTGGATGTCACTGTAAAATCTTCTTTTACATAAACTGGTCTACATTCTGCCCTAAAACACATTTTGCACATTCTTGTCTGAGCAATTTACTAACATTACTTATCTCACCTGGAATGTCCTCATTCTACCTAGACTGCAAGTTTAAACTAAACAATCTGAATATCCATCATAATTAGTATACCTCAGAGAATAAAATATCCCCTCACTCCCAGAGATAAGCTATACTTTCATGAAAATTCTAATGATTTTCTTCCTCCCAGGTACTGCTAACCATGGGGTTCTCTGAAAGACTAGCATTTTATGAGTAAACCATTTGCTTCCTTTACTTACAAACCATTAAAGCTCCTCATTTCAAATACATGTGTACACATACATATGTGCGCATGTGTGCTAGGATGGTTCTTTTCATCTTTCAATCTAGAATAATTTTAACAATTCACTAGTCCTTCTGATGGTGATCCACTAAGGAATTGCTCTGAATACAAGCTGAAGTAACGGGGGTACCTATCCAGGCTGTGAACCTGGGCAGTTTTACAATGATTTATTTTTCTCTCCAGAAGTTCAGCATTAATAAGCAAGTATAGAAATTCTATAACCATGGTGGAAAATTGCCATTTAAATTACTCCTTACGTTATTCAGTAAGAATGAGTGAATAACAGTAGGAAAATAGTTCTAACAGAGAACTAAACTGGATTCTAAGGTTTACCTCTACTTCTTAAGAAACCTACACCGACTGAGTTTTTCCATTAAGTAAGTGAAAGTAGCCCAACAGTTACTGAACTTGAGGTAAGACGGATGAGGATACACAGCACTACAGGAGGCTTAATTTAACACTCTTGCACATAAAATGAAATAGTGGCTTATTTACCAGTGCTGCTTCCCAGCCCCACTCCCTATATCTTGGATCGTGAGTGAATCGCCATAGGTACCAATAGGTTTCAATTACTTCTGGACGGAGGATGTAATACTTCTCAGCCTGCCGGACTGCCACGGCCTCGACTGCACCATCAAACTTGAATGATTCAGGACCCAGCTTTAAAGCTGTAACATGACAAAAGAAATAAATGAGCACAATAAACCATTTGTGTTTGTTTGGCAGAGATTTTTCTTCCCCTGAAAGAATGCAGTATGAAGTAAAGTTATTTCTGTTGTTTGTTTTATTTTTGTTGTTGCTGTTTTGCAAAATCAGTGAATTCAAAAGATCTACATTTGATTTTCTTACAAATATTCCCATTATTCTCACATGAAATATTTCTCATAAATACTGCACATCAACATACTGTTAAATCTAACTAAACCAACTAGGGTCTAGTAATCCTTCGGAAACAAATTCAAAGCTAGACATAAGCACATTACACACTCTGTTTTATTCCAAAATAAAATGAGACAGATTACTGTGCAGAATTACTTTTTAAAAAGTGAAGACAATTTAAAAATCGTTTTAAATAACACACATATAAAAGAAAACATTTTAGAGCTCAGATCTTGAATTAGATTTAGTTGTAAATTGTATTCCTTTAAAGCATACTATAGTATGTACGAAACAGTGTATTTTAAAACTTAAACCAGTTTTAAAAATCATCTCTCTTCTTCTACAGCCTCTGTATATACAGTTAGGAAGAGATTCAAATTGCCAATTACTAAGAATTTATCAGTTTGAATAAATACCTGAAACCAACACAATACTGTAAATCAACTATAGCTAAATAAGAAAAAAATTTAATTAAAAAAAATCATTACACATATATTTCAACATTACATAATATTCCTTAAAATGATATGATTTCCATTCAGGCTGGACTACAGTATCACATGAAAGGCTTTTTAAGAACCCCTTTCTAATCACACCCGGCACTCTAAACCTGGACAGGATAAAATCATCTTCCATTGGGATGCTGGAGTCACACTCAATTATCACTCTCATCTGCCATCTTTCTTTTTACTAGCTTGTACCAGTGGCAAATACTTTTAAGGTCACTCACCTTTTCTGAGAAGTGCTGGACACTTTTATATTTTCTCATAAAAGGCAGCACAAGAATTATACCATAAATAAAATTATGCTACAGTTGTCAGCATGACAAGTGTTGCTGTGGCCAATTTCAGCATTACAAGGGTGTCACCATAAACTACAAATAACCACAGTTCAAAGAAGGTGAAAACACAGTCTTTCTTACCACACCCTACTCACAAAAAACTCCCCTACAAAACCAGAAACACTGTAGTGATGCTAGACAGTACCATTAGAAGCAAAACATGCCATCCAAAGAGTTAATAACCATAATTTGCTTCCTGCTAAGTCTCGGAAAACTAAAGCAGAACTTACGCAGGGGTTTTTAACCGTGAACTATATGGTAGGCTTTGGAAGAGAGAGATAATGTTGTATTCAAGAAGCCTCCAAATTTGTATGCAAAACTTCATGTGTGCTCATAAAGCTCTGACCACCTCCTCAATAGGATTTGAGGTTAGGACTAACCAAGAAATTACCGGTATTTTGTAAGAATACTTCTATCCAGCTTACTGACAAGGTCTGATATGTGATCAAATCTTATTTGGCATTTAATAAATGTTTTTAAGTGGTAAGTCAAACATCATAAGCACCGAGATCATGATAATCCAGTAAATAGCAGGATATGTCATTTTGTCTGGATTTCTTGTTATTCTTTTCTCAAAGACTGATTAAGTGACCACATAGAGTTTTCAAATGTTAACCTTAAGGCTAACTTTAAATTAGATACTAACTTCTATAATTATAATGATATTATCACCTGAATTGAAGTAGAAATTTGTTGCATGAACTAATATTTTAAATTTCTCACTAAAACTTTTATTTCACTATTGGTCATTCATAACGTCACAAATAAAACATACCAGAAAGATAACATATTTGTTCTATGAGGAGTTGGTGAGTAAAAATGTACAAGCCTAATATCATATCCATTACTTTGGCCAAATCACTGGTTTCATGTTCCTGAGGGCATTATTTCTTAGGTGTTCTTTTGTTTAAGAAATGTTGTAAAAAAATAATTTCATAACATTCTACCTTGCACTTAATTTCTATTCTCTATCTTAAATTTCCCATTTATACTTGCTATATCATTTCTAAAAGGAAAATAACTAATCTAACAAGTAAAAATTGGGTCAAAACCATAAATAACTTAGTGCCCAGGCAAAAAGAACTTGAGAAGATGCAAAAATCATATACTGTAGGTAAAGGAAAGAGACATGCACAAATTAAAAAAAATTAAAGTAAAACATCAGATGTAATAAAAGTCAACTGTACGCCAATAAAAGATAATTCAAAGGCACAGATTAGTTTGTAAAATCATGGGAAAATAAAATTCATACAAGTCCTCCAAGATAGGCATCATCAAAGGGTCTTTTTAAAGGTACGAACAACTTAAAAATTATTGGTGAATTTACTGACAAACTACTAGTTATCTAGTTACCAATTATACATTCAATTTAACTGGTATCTTTTGGTTATCCTTATTCTCACAAGAGGAGAGGCAAGGCATGTAACCTAAATCAATTCTGTAACTGATTTTAAGAAGCTGAAATAAATGGCTAAAATGGATTCTTCCATATTAAAATAAATTATGTTATCCCATGTATTCCTAAAAGTCCTACCTATCGTCTTTAAAACAACTTCTTCAAAATCTTTATTAACAAAACCAGCAGAACTCAGAATAATAATTTTAAAAAAGATGCAGGAACACATTTTCAGAATTAAAACTCAAGTTCTTGAGAAGATGATTTACTTTATTAAATTATTTTGAAGTGAAAAATGCCTATATATTTCTCTTCTAATTCCTGGATATATTTTTAACTTTTTAGAAATTATTTTAGACTAACTAATTAACATTATTAATATTCTTACCAGTTCTGTCATATGACTCATGACATGTACGTGCAATTTCCGCTCCGAGCTCTAAATAATGTCCAGCTTTATCCATTCTGGAACCATCTGCTCCCAGGACAAACATTCCCCCAGCAAAGCAGGCCAAATGCCCCATCTTCTTTTCTAAGTGCCCATTCTTCCATTCTCCAATAAAGGTAAGACCTCCACGGGACTTCTTAATAAGATGCTTTTCTATAGCCTACGAGAAAGAGTAGACACTCAAAATTTAAGAGGCAAAGTGCTAGTATTCAAACTTACTACATGCTTTTGGCTAACACAAAACCTTGGTAATATGACATTCCACAAAGCAGTAACCTTCCCAAACTGGAAGACAATTTACCATAATTAAGTTTGGGAGTAAACTATCAAGTTACACATCATCTTGAACAAATACCCCAATCATCACTATAACAAGACAAGGTGGGAGAGAGGAGGCTGGCCTAAAGATTACCTTTCAATATAATAGTACCCATATTACAGGTTTTTTCTTCTTGATCTAAATGACATTCATAATAATCAGTCAATTGGAATAACACGTTGTAACTCAAAGGCTCTGCCGACTTATTTCTATTTCATACAACAAAAAATGAATAGAAAGAATAATACATAAGTTAATCAGAAAATAGGATTTTAATAGTAAAAATGGTTCCTTTTTCATGTAACTATACATCTTGTCAAAGTATTTTAAAAAGGCACATTAGGTGAGAAACCTTGTATGTTCTAAAACTTATAAAAATATTTGAGAGTTCAAATTTAACTCCTTAGTCCCTTACTTCACAAACTTAGGCATTTGTTTTGGATGCTGTGCCTGGTTAAGAAGAGCCACATAATAATGTCAATTTTATCCATCCTCCTAAAATGGCAATTTTACTTCTGCAATGTTAACTTTACTTAAGGGAGCGGGAATGGCAAGAGAAACTTGAATATAACACAATGTAGAGTCCAATAATCATATTTAATTTTAAAAATGAAAAACTTGTTCCTCTGGACCATGTTCTCAAACTTTGCTGAGGGGGCTAAAGATTAATTCTCTACCTTTAGAGGTATTTCTTTGTAAAAATATAAGGAATTGCATTAATTCAGTTCTCTTTGGTAGAAATTATTATAAATGGCTAAGACTATACTTTTCTGACAATAAAAAGGAATAAGACTCAACTGACATTTTTATTGCAGGTTGTTGTCTAGCAAGCTCAATAACAACCAGCTTTGGAAAAACTTAGCCTATACGCTTCACAACGTTTGTTTTATAGAACTATAAGGACTAAGCCTTATTCATCATCTTATAGTCCACAAAGCACATATATGTAGTATGCATTTAACAAATGTTCAATTAATAGGTCATTTTAAATAAACAGGACTTTTAAAATAATTTCTAGGGTTAAAGTTTAATAACAAAGTAAAACTCCAAATTTTCAAAATGTAGATCTTCCTAAAGCATTTTAGAAGTCATGCTAAAACAGAGATTCTTGATTACACATCAATTTAGTTCAGTTTCTTAGTCAACACAATCCTTCAATCCCTACTGAAAGCCTACGATGGGAAAAACACTGTATGTCACATATCACTTCAACGCCTGTATGTTTTTATAAACAACTATAGGGATTAGTTCCCTAAAAAGGATGTAAATGGGCCAATAAGATCCTTGGTTTAACTTAGAGACAAAACAACAACTATAACTCCAATTACTAATCACTGACTAGAGTCAGAATGGTGGTGTTACATACAAAACACATAACTTTTAGGAGTGATTAAATTATTACAGGGACGTGGGTTTCTACCAGACCAGAAAACAAATAATTTGTGAAGTGATTAACATACTTTTCTATTTCACAGTTTTCACTTGGAAATATCACATATAAATGTTTCCAAGAAAGAAACTTGTTCCAATTTTAAACTGTCACAACACTGTGGTACAAGGTTATATAAATATAAAGCAATAAAGAATGCTGGTTAATAAGTGGTGAAGACTTTGAAGCTAGACTCCTCAGTTCCAGACTCTAGCACTAACTAAGCTACGTGACTTGCAACAAGCTCCTTAACTTCTCTGTTCCTTAAGGTCCTCATGTGTAAAATGGTAGAGAAGATTAAGTGATTTCACGTATGTATGTAAAGGGGTCAGAACAGTGCCTGGCATATGCCAAGTACCATAAAAGTGTTTTGACCTTTCTATTTACCCATAAAGTTCTCAACGTGTAGATTTAATGGGTCATTTGAAAAAGGAGATGTCTATGGAAATGTATGTGAAGTCAGGAGTTTTTCCAGTCTCTGAAGGCAACAACCACAAGTAATTAAATTTTCATACATAAATATGCTACACTAAATTCCTTATCAATTTCTTTAAAGTGAAGTGCCATTATAAAGGAAAACTTTGTATGATTATGTTATTAAAATACTAACAAACTCTAAGTGAATATATACAGTAAAATGTTCATCTTTATCAAATACATTATATATTCAATATATTAAGTAGGTAAATGTTCTGTAATAATTACCTCAATAGCATCATCATACATTTTCCTGGCCTCATGGTCTGTTTTATCTGACATCAACCATGCTTTCAGTAAGTATTCATAAAAACTGTCTCCCAGCCCGCCAACTGATGTATGATCTACAACAAAAAAGAAAAGAGAAGGATGGAAGTGGAGGAAAGATAAGACAGAAGACAAAAAACAATGTTCTTCAATTACAGTGACTGCACTATAGGTCAATAATTTAAACATTGTATTGATAGCCCTATTTCTAACACATTTCAACTTTAGTCCATTAGGAGTACACCATAACCACTCTCCTCCATGTATGTATCCAGTTTTCTAGAAAATCTTTTTCTGCTGCATGTAGTACTTCATTAGTAGTCTTTTCATCAGTTACAGTTTGTACATTGTCATACATCCAAACTTTTCCAGAATTAAAAGCAAACATTTTAATGTATTAAAGGCTTTAACTATGTAAGCTGTGCAAGTAAATATCAGATATGCTTCAATCTGATGTTAACCAAGAGCTCATTTTCCAGTAGGAAGGTTAATGGTGATTTCTGTGGCACGTGCAATAAATTAAAATAAATCTACCCAAGGAGCCCAAGAATTCCTTTGCAATCCCTTGCATAACATAATAAGCTGTTGAAATGAGACTCCTGATTACTACTTCACAAGCTATTACTACATATCTGTTTGTCCTACGTATTATCTATCTCATCTATAGTTTTAACCCCATCCAATTTAGCACTATAACCCAAGGCAACTATACTCTTATTCTCTTACGTTTTATAAACCCTGCCCCACATCCTTGAATTTTGTTTCAAAATTCACACCCTTCCTACTTGAGAAGAAAAATATCACATTTCTTACAACCCTTCAATCACTCATATAGAACTATCGTTGGTTTTCCAAATTAATGAAAAAATATGGTCTAATTGGTGGGTTATGGGAACAACTGGCTATCTGTCTGGAGAAAAATGCGTATTAATATTTATATCTTTAGCTAATAAAAATAAATCTGTAGTGGATTAATGACTTAAAAGTAAACACAAAACCGTAAGTATACCAGAAGAAAATACAAAAATAATCTGCTCTTCCTAAGCAGATGATCTTCTTAAGCACGACACAAAATGAAGGTGCCATAAAGAAAAAGATTTAGTGTCATATAATAGTACAAGATACCGTAAGTGAATCTGTAAGAAAAGAATAGAATGAAAGAAGATACCTGCAACATACGTAACGGAAATGAGGGGTAATGCCCCCGACAAAGAATTCTGATGGCTAAATAAGGAAGACATACAAGGCACGTACAAGTAACAAACAAACAACATAAGAAAGCTCAACTCTACCAGTGATCAGAGAAAAGGAAATTAAAACGAGATTCCATTTTTATCTCTTTAAATTGGCAAATACTGTAAAAGACTGTTAACAGCCAATCTTTTTTTTTAACTTGAGGTAGAGTCGATATACGATATTATATAAGTTTCAGGTATAAAACATAGTGATTCACAATTTTTAAAGGTTATCTGTATTATACAATATATCCTTGTACCTTCTTTGTTACACATAGTTAGTTTGTACCATTTAATCTGCTAATAAAAGCCAATCTTGATAAAGTTATAGTTCCTAGTTGCTGCAACTGGAGGGCAATTTTGTAGTAGTTATCATAATTTAATCTAGATTTTCTAGTTCTGGAATTATCCTATGACAATACTTGCACAAACACACAAGTATAGACGTAAAAGAAAAGTTCACCCCAATACTATTACATTAGTAACAAAATAACCTCAAATGTCTAGGTAATTGGCTACAAAAACTACACTATAAACATACTATGCAATCATTAAAGAGAACCAGGTGAGTCTATAATCTGATAAACTGAAGGCTATCTATTCCATGCTGCTGGGAGTGGAGGGGGGAGCAAGTTTCAGAATAATATAGTTTTGATATCACTAAAAATTTGTATGTTTAAAGAATATTGTTGCAGACATAGAAAAGGTTTGAAAAAACAAGAGTCCTTCAATTTTTACTTTATGTAAAACTACTGGAATACATGTAACATGAAATTACGTTACCTTTTGTTGTAGAAAGTAATAACTGGGAGAAAAGTGCCATCATTCATTTTAAACAATATGTATAATACTCTAATAAATTCACGTGTACCTTAAATAGCCTGCATTTTGAATGCTTTTTCCCATTTTTTCTTTAATCATAAATATACATTTCAACGAATCTTTACATATTTTGTGGACTGTGTGTATATACCCACAAAACCACTAGATAGATACAGAGCGCTTCCAGCAACCCAAAAGTGTTCCTCATGTGACCCTTACAACCAATATCCAAACCTCCAAAGACAACGATTTTTCTAACTTCTAACACCATACATTTGTTTTACCAAGTTCAAATAAAATGGCAAGTTACTTTTAATTATGATGTTAGCTTAACGATCTTCTTTGTTTTCCATCTAAATATCTAGAAAAAGAACACCTCTGCTTTATGTAGGCTTCCTGAGTCTCTAACATTGATGAATGTCAGAGAAGAGGCTTAGAGGAATAAAAGATAGAGTTACAATATGATTCCTTATTCTAAGCTTTCAGACTGTATGAGAAAATCACAATTAAATTTCTAATAGCTTCAACACTCATCAGACTTAACATTTAAGAATTTTATAGCTAGTAATACACGATGATGGGTTTAGAGGGTAAGTTATACTTAGATGCTAAATTAATTCTAACAGATTTAAACATTTTATACTTACAAAAAATCATAAAAGATAACACATACTTGTAAAATATTAAAACTGTATGGAATACACCAGGAAAAGTCCTCATTACTCAATGGGCATTTGGGACAGAGAAAGATTAGGGATGCCTTCTGAACATGCTATTTGGTAATGAACAAGAAGACAGTGATCTTGTACTTGGAGAGCAGCTATTTTTCTTCATTTTTCAGTTTTATTAGGTAGAATTGAATTGTTACAATTTGACTGCATACATACTATATATTGCATGTAAATACATATATCCAATATAATGCATTTTTTTAGTTTACATTTATGTACTGATCATTGTTTCTAAGAACAGTTTAGAGCTTAAGCTTTTTAAACTTATATAGTTATCAAAGGAATAAAGACAACCACAAAGTAAGAATTGACAGAATGTAGTAATCCAATCATAAAAGACAATCAGATGTGTTTACACATATTCAAGAAATCAATCATCTAAGTTATAAATAATAAGTAGTTCATTTGAACCTTTTTTCTTTTTTTTAGATTCCACATATAAGTGATAATCATAGCATTTTTCTTTCTCTTTCTGGCTCACTTCACTTAGAATGACGATCTCCTTGTCCATCTATGTTGCTGAGAGCAGCTATTTTAAAATTACTGTATCAAAACAACTATGACAAAATACCCGTATCAATACTGCTACCTCAATATTGCGGTTACGTCAAATGTCTTGACTCACTCAGTGAATGATACCATTAGAAACTTACCAGCTGCCTAGTCTTTTCTTAGACTTCATCAATTACTTGAAATCATATCATATTTTTGTTGTCCTAACATTTTTAACCATGACTTTCTTGTATAGCTTTTCTTTTATTCTCCCCAGATAATCTAGTTGCCTTTCTATTGTCTCCCACCCTTTGTTTTAAGCACAGTACAATATTTGGCTTTGGTGAAGAGAGGATATTCTCTTTTACGTTTTAATTGTTTGGTTAAAAGGGCATTTCTGTCTACTGTATTAACCTCCTGGGTTTACACTAGTATCTGAATGCTTTTTAAAGTATCTAATGACCTGCAGCTAATTTTCATTCTTTCATTTTATCTATCTATAACTCTGTGTGTGTGTGTGTGTGTGTGTGTGTGGCACATATATATATATAAACACATATTTATTTACATATATAATATACAGTCTATTGGGAGAGCATGGATAATTGAAACTCTGGACAATCCCAAACTTTTATTTTACCTTCTTCTTGACTCAAACTTTTCTCAAGTGTCACTCCCCTTTCTTTGTGCTATGTGACATTTAAAAGTAGTAAAAAGAGACAAGAAATAGCAGGAAGAAGTAGGGGAAATAGGAAGACAGATATTCAAATGCTTCTTTTCACTGAGGGCTTGAATTTTGCATCTGAAACACTGGTAGGACTTTGTGGAAAATCACAGATGAGCCAGTTTCCCATCATTCTTGAAGACTGGGACTGAAGGTCAAATATTTAAAGTTGGTTATTGGTCATTCTTATATGTCTACAGTCCATTGGACCAGGAATACTTTGGAGTTGCTAACTGGAAAGTAGACATTTAGAAGATATTTTCAGCAGAAGAAGAGAATGAGCAATATACCTTATAACTCAGCCATTTTATTCTAATCTTGTCTTCTCTAACAATAGCTCCCTGCTACATGCTCTTAAAATACAAGTGCTAATATTATGAAAAGTGAATTACATGGAAAGCAATCTAATCTTTTCTAAGAGTGCTAAAAATACCAATCTGCAACCAAGAATGTTTAAACTTTCTTCCCTTTGCCTAGGATGCTAGGCAAAGACGAGATTTCAGAGAATACCCCAAGGTCTGAGCATGAGTGAAGCCTTTAGCTTACAGGAGTAAAGATCTTCAGACAAGGACATTCAAAGTGAACGCCTTATCATTACACTTCGTACCGCGTCTTTAGATGCACAAATCATTATTGTCCATGTCAATTCTCTTGAAGTGGCTGGTGATGGAAGGGTTTTTTTTTTTTTAATGAGGAAACTGAGGCATAAGAGATTGTATTCCTAGACTTAGAACCTAGTGTTAGGTCTCATCTTTTTTTTTCAATCATTTTTGTTTCCCAGCCTTTCAGTCATGTTACTTGTACTTACTACTGAGTCACCCCCATCCCTCATATTTCCCTAGAGGGATTCCTCCCACTCAGGTTATTATCTAAACATACTGTACAGTAACACCTTGAGACTTCTCTTTCCTTGCTTTCTGAGTTAGACCCATTATTTTCTCAATCTTATGTCTCAGTTTACACCTGTCTTACTGAATCACATAATTTCCCAAGAAAGACTATATGGGATGTGACCGTACTGTCTGAGAATGTCTTTACTATAAGCTCTACTCTTTATTTTATTTTGTATAGATATCAAATTCAAGATTGGAAATTATTTTCTTTCAGAGCTTCTGGAAGGCACTTCTCCAATGTCCTATAACATCAAGTACACTGGTGAGAAATCTGGTGTTATTTTATAGCCTCAGTGTGTTCTCAATTCCCCTACTCACACTCAACTCACCTTTCCAAGCTTTAAAATCTTAATTTCGACATTGGTTAAATTTTTTTTCTACATTCATTGTGTTGGGCACTTTTCAAACTAAAGATTAGTATCTTTCAGCTCTGCAAAATTTCTCTTCTATTATTTCTTTGATTATTTTGTCTACTTCACTTGCTCAATTCTCTCTTCTAAAACTTATTAGTTGTAAATTGGACCTCTTGGACTGATTTTCTTTCAAAATTGATTCTCATATTTAATCTCTTAGTCTTCTTCCTCTGTATTCTGGAAATTTTTTAAAAATCAATTTTATCCATTGGTCCTTTCACTGAAGTTTTAAATACTTTACATCTCTGAGCTCTCACCTATTACCTAATTGTTTCTTTTTTTTTTAATAGTATCCTATTCCTATTTTATGAATATATTATCTCAAAGTTCTTTGAATAAAACAGGATGAAAAATGTTTATTTATTGACTTGCCTCAGTCTCTTCTAGGATCTCCTTTTTGACTTTAAATGTGCTTTACTCTGAAATTAACATGTATAGAGAAAAGCATTAAAACATATATGTTATGCTTATTTATGCTTATTATAGAGAACATATAATCTCTGTATAACATATAAACATTTGTATAATCTCTGCTTAGAATAATGCCAGTACCCCAAAAGTCTTTCATGTACCCCTTCTCAATCACAACTACCAATCCCCAAAAGGTAACCAGTACCTTTATTTTTTAGGTAATCATTTTGATTTTTTTTATATAGGTATCACCTAATTCCTTCTCTCAATCATTATTGCTTTGTTTTTCCTACTGGCATATTCAACAGATGGCACCATTCATTCTCCTGTGTCTGGATTCTGTATTGCAACACTTTGTAAGATTCAAGCATATTGCTGTACACAGCTATATATCATTTACATGCACTGCTATATGATATCCCATCATATCAATCAACTATTATTTATTTATCCATGTTTAAGTCTGAAGTGCTGGGTAGCTAGTGTGGGTTTCCTCCACTTACCAGCAAGTGTTCCTCCACTGAGTAGACCTGCTTGTCACTAGGTCTCCCTCCTGAGTGGGAATTCTGACTAGATGCTTTCTGTGTAGGCCACACTGAGGAAAGGTGGGCTAACTGGCAGGCTTTGCTTTACAGTCAGGAATAGGGTGTGTATTGTGAAACTGCAGATCAGCTCAAATTTTAGAATGAAAAGAGGCTTTATTCTGGGGTATCAACATTCATATGAAAAGTCTTACCTTTCCTCAATGAAATCATTCAGTTTTTTAAAAAAGAGCTTCGTAGTTATGCCTACTGGTAAACGCCAGGAGTGACGTGGTGACTAAGAATTTCAGGTGGAGCCCATGTTCCCTATAACGACCTTGAATAAATACCTGCTTTTAGCTCTATTTTTCAGTTATGTATTCAATTACTTCTTCGTATTGTTTATGAACCCAAAATCTCTCTGGGATTGCATCCATTGCCTTTTCTCTAGTCCTTTATAGTACATTCTAGGTGGTACCTCTCTTAGTTCTAGTCACCCACTCTCAGCTGCAAATTTGTTGAAATATCTTGTCCATTATGATCTCCCACTTGCCTCCAATTTTTTTTTTTTACTATTATGTGTTTATTCCCATCTATATTTCTGTACCTTCATTTCACTGTGGATGGCTAGCCATAGTGGTAAAGTTATATAATTTAATCTTCTACCATAAGGCAGAAATCCTAATAAAACTTTCTCAAGTTGACTTCTTGATAATGGATAACTCTGCAATTACTTAATGTTATATGTGTTTGACTTATCCCCCCATCTCCTGGATCTGCTCCCACTGTTCATTCTATCACAAACTAAAACTAAAACACGCGGGAGCTTAGGGAATCTGTTTACTCCAGTATTTGCTGATGGTGTAGAACTAGTAAGCTTGTAACCACCATGTTATTCAAGATGATTCTACCTGTTATATAGAAAAACTTAAAAAAAAATTTTTTTGTTGAGTTATAGTCAGTTTACAATGTTGTGTCAATTTCTGGTGTATAGCACAATTCTTCAGTCATACATGAACATACATATATTCATTTTCATACTCTTTTTCACCATGAGCTACTACAAGACATTGAATATATTTCCCTGTGCTGTACAGTATAAACTTGTTTATCTATTTCATAGAAAAGCTTTTTAAAAACTGTAACAGTTATATAATGACTCTTGTCAAGACAATCTTTTAACTTCATGCAAAATCCCACCTCCTTCCTGAAACATATACCAACAATAAATGACAAAATATTTATTAAAAAGCACAGCCATACTTGGAAAAAAAAACCGTAGTAGGTGAGAAATATAAAGAAACTCAGAGTGTTAAAAGTAGAAGTTTCTATTTCTTGAAAGTGAAGTAAATAAAGACATCTACAAGTTTATTTACTTCCTCTAAGGTAATGGGGTTCAAAGCAAGCACTGGTGGTGGGGACTCTGGGTACAGAATGAATTACCTAGACCAGCAGGAGGAAGCAGAAACAGCCGCACAATTGAAACTGGGATAAACTGCTATATATTTTGGGAATCAGATGTGTAATAGTCTCAGGAAGGCTGAGATTCCAGTATAAAAAAGGCAAAGTTCTGAACTGATGAGCCAGTGAAGGTATTAATAAAACTGCCAGAAATGAAAGAGCAAGTGAGAGTGGAAAGAAAAATACACACACTGTGAAGTTCTGGCTCAAGATAAGCTTGCAAATGAAAATCCCTATGCACAATAGGAAAATTAGTCACGAAAGAACTGCTAACAAATTCAAGTTTACAAATAGGAGAATTCACTATTCCAAAGAAAAGCATATAACGGAGTAAACTCTAAAAACAAGTTTAAAATTAGTATATTTAAAAAGTGTAATAAGAGAGAAAATAAATGTATAAAGCCAAAACTAATACAATTACACTGAAAAATTGGCAAATACAGCAGAAGGTTTTAATACAACCTACTTGACAACTGATAGATCAATAAGAAAATAAAATAAATAATGAACCTTAAAGTAGTTTTGTTAATGTGCTAAGAAGTTTGAGTTACCTTAAAGGAAATGAGACTCTGCTAAACTGTGAGCAACTTGACAATATTCATATTATTGGCTTAAGCTTCCTCCTATATCTTATAGCACCAGCATCTTATAGTATCTTATAGTAATGTGTGCTCAATAAGTCATTATTAAATGAAGGGCTAAATTTCCATTTTCAAGTGTGAATAGCATTTCACAATTATAATAACTTGTGTTTAAGGTTATCTTTTCTTTTTTTAATGAACAAGATCACATTTTTAATAAAATGAATCCATTTTCATACTCTTTTACTCTTTTCAGTTTAGGGAAACAAATAATCAGGGGATGAAGAGCAATACCTAGCATAACACCTACTACTTAATAAGTTCAACAAAAAAAGAAGATGAGCATATTAAATACCCAAAATACTCACTCTTTTAAGTTTTAATAAAATTTCCAAACATTTTAAAAATTTTCCTAATTCCCCCAATATGGAGATGTCTCTAATTGTAGTATATTCAATGTTTACATGCAACATACATTGGAAAGATTAAAAAAAAACCTTATACTATCTCATCAATGTGGATTATCAGAAGAATGTACAAAAATCTTGATACTAAGATTTCCTTTTTGGAGTTTCAGCATCTCCTGTAAACATATCATTGTGCCTAGGGCTTTTTAATTTTCTCACAGCTCAATGTCCAGATAAAATATTTCAAACTACTCAGTTGACTGTAGTGGTAAGAATGTATGCTGTAAAAATACCCAAATATCCAATTTCATTCCTCTCCTCTCTCTTAAAAGAGTCTGAACTTATTGCTGCTTCTTTCTCATTAAGTATTTGCTTCCTAATCTTCTGCATTTTTCTGGTTGTACCCTACAGCAGAGCCAGACCAAAATGACAACACTACACTTTAACAATCTTTTCTTAGTCCCAACACATCAAATAAATTTTAAGTGTGTGATAAGATGATTAGATCATGCCAAGAGCATCGTGGAGGATGAATTTGTAAGAGGTGATAACCAAACTGAGGGAGAGAACTGAAGGTCTAAGTTAACAAAAGGTAAGAAGTGAAGGAACAGATTTTTAGAGTTACTAAGAAGTTAAAAACAACAGAATGAGAGTCTGATCGGACGGTCAAGTTCTTGGCCTATGCCAGACTATGCGGAGTGTGAGTGAAATAAGTTACAAGGAGTAAGTTCTAAAGATGAGGTAACACTTTGTACATATTGAATTTAAAGTACCAATTAAATAGTCAGGAACAAATATCCTGTACATATGGGGATATGAGTTTAAAGCCCAAGACAAATCAGTAATGAAATACTGACGTATATTAGGCGAGGAATTAATTTTTTCTGTAAATAGATAACATACACGCTTTGTTGCACGCTCCTCTTTTGTTGTTATTGCTGCTGCTCCTGATTGCTTCAACAACCCTTTAAAAATGTATAAAACCATTTTTAGCTCATAGGTCACACAAAAAAACCCAGGCCACAGGTTAACCTGCTATAGTTTGCAACCGCTGATTCGGATCTCATCAATACATAAGACATAGTTCATTCTGTAAGAAGAGATGAGATTGGTGAGGCAAATATGGAAAGGATAAGAAGTAGGAATTCTTAGGAATACATGAAGAGTATGAAATAAACTCTCATTCCTTTAAGGAGGCCTGGCCTTGTATCTTGCTTTGTACAGCTGAATGTGTAAAAAGTAACAGTGTGCCAGTTTCAAGTCTAAATCTTAAGAGGACTTATATGCTTCACTTCTTTTCATGGGACCCTGTTTCTGCCATAAACAGAAGCATGGTATAGCCTGATAGATGATGAGAGACCACATGGAATAGAGCTGAATCTTCCCAAATGCAGCCAAGTTAGATCAGCCAGCCTCCAGGTGACTTGCCAGCTAACCGTAGACACATGAGCAAGTTCAGATAAGATCAGTAGATGCCCAACCCAGATTGACAGAACCTCTTAAGTCAATCTGCAGATTTTGGAGAAATAATTAATTGCTTTTAGCCAGTAAAGTTTTAGAGTGACTTGTTATACAGCAATAGCCGACTAATCCATCGTCCTTTTTGGACTATTCTATAGGACAGTCACTAGGCCACATAAGAAATTAATTTCAGTGGGGAAGTAGAGAGCAGAGCCCAGAATGCAATGCATTGAGAAGTTAATAGGAGATACAAGAAAAATCAACAAACAAACTATTCCTTTGGAAGGTTTTATCATAATAGGAAGAAGAGATACGGAGAATCCACGAGAAGGAGGCTATGGCACTAAAGAAGAATTAAAGGAAATACTGAGAGATTTACTGGCTAAAATTTAATATACATATAGTATAACTAAAACAGGAATTCCAAAAAAGAATGAGTTCAGGAGTTAAGAAGTTGGAATACAGAACACAGCTCAAAGAACAAACACTAGACAGGACAATTAGTGTGCTGCTTTCTCTGAGACTGGAAAAACAGATAAAACCAAATGAGTAAGTAAATGAAAGTATTAAGTAAAGAGATTTCTTCTATAGGATCTTTATTTTCACTTTGACTTACGAAGCAAAGTCATCTAGGAAGGGGTAATTAAGTTAAAATTCAAGGGCAACTGTTAGGAGAAATATATACATATATATATATATACATACATAAAATTTTAAAACCAGTAAAGAAAAAAAAACAATGAAACAAAAAAATATAAGGCTGCATGGGGGAAGACATTTTAAGAATGCATAATAAATAGAAAAAAAACCCAAACAAGATAATAGAAATTGATTTAGAAAAAGACTTGTGCTTCTTACCTGAGTTTACTCTGCAACCTGAAACAGCCAAAAACATTGGACAATATACATGAAATGATGGTTTTCAAGACACTGAGCATCAGGCAACAAAGGACAGTGATCTCTGAGAAATGGAAAATGAACAAAGTGATTTCTATGACTACCCCTACAGCCTCAAAAGTTTCTTGGCAGAGGCACTGGAAGAAATGAGGTACAGTCAAGAAAAGACCAAGTCAGCCAGAGTTCATAGCCCAGTGCACCAGAAACAAGAGACTTGCACAGAAAGAGACACTCACATACCTACAAAGGAGTCCCCTTGAGCATTCAGCAGAGTACCTAGAAGCACATGCATGTAAGGAAACTGAGACTGATCAAAGTTAAAGAGTTGTTGAGGGTACCGGTGATCCAGTTGGAACTGGAAATGATAGATTTATAGTGACTTAAAGCTGTATTACTGATGATTTTCAGCAGCAATGCTCAGGAGACTCTGTGGATGAATGCGGAAGGTACATCACTGGGTTGATACAAGTACTGGGATTTGCAGGACAGATAACACAGAAGAATAAAAGTACTTGGGCATTGTCACACTGGTCTGGATTCTATGCAGTCTAGGTTGGATAAGGAAGGAAGCAACAGGTGATTCTGTGGTTCACACATTCAGGATCCTTGCTCCACTGCTCACCTATTTCACTGCTCTACTATTATCCCCAAATTCACAATTTTCACCATCAATGAGAACCTGAGCATTGCTTGTCAACTTTTCTATGACTCCTTGGTTAGCATTCTTTCTCATTTCCTAAAGCAGATTTAGAAATCCCTTCTTCAAAAGACCTCTACAGTTCTACCTTCTTACTTATTGTCAGCAGACAACCAAGCCTTCAAATTCACAGAAAAAAATACAGATCATTGACCCCAAAATGTATCTTTCAGCTTTCAGCACCCCACCTATCAATTTATCTGTTCCCTTTGCCTGTTAAAAAGGAAGAAATGTTCCTTCTCTACTCTATACACTCCATCTAGCTCTGGATCCTAACCACTTCCACTTCCTTTTCAGGAGTCCCCTTCTTGGTTTATCTTCAACTTCTACCCTTCAACTGAAACTACCTAATTATTATGCTTATAATTAACATCTTAAAATAATCTAATCTTTCTTGTTTCTACCATACTCTTTTGGGTTTGATATCTATCAAATGTTTATTGAAATAATGAAGAAAGAGAAATCATGGATGATGTCTAGACTTCTTGCTGGGACAAATGGGTGAACAATGAAAATTGGTAGTACTAGAGGGGGAAACGGCTTAAAGTGGAAAGAGTTTGAATTTGGGGCATGTTGCTTTGAGGGACTAGCTGGGTATTTAAAGAGGTATAACAGACAATCAGATTTGTGCAAATTCAGAGAGCTAAGTTAGGGGTATACATTTGGGAGTTATATAAAAATGTATTTGAGCCAGGGGAGTTCATTCAGAGAGAATGCATGAAGTGATTAAAGGACACAAACTTTGAAGCATGGCATTCATAAAAGTCATTAAAATTATATGTAGGGCATTTTTTAATTTTGTACTTTGGTCTCACACATATACTTCTGGATATGTTGTAGATCTGAGGATTAACAAATACAGGAAAAGAAAACATAAAAAAGATATAACAAAATTAAAGTAGGTGAAATAACAAGAAAAAAGCAGGGAAAGGCAAAAGTCCTTGGCATCATGGTTTAGGGGGAATTATTTTAGATACGTGAATTACTGCCAGGGTTACAGATTTAGTTACAGGTTACTTAGGTTATAGGATTTAGTCCCAGTCCTGCATGACAGGTTCTCTCTAGCTCTTCTAAACTGCTGTTTCAGTGGAGGTTTATATGCTTAATAAATAAACACACAGCAGAAGTCTGGGATCCATGGTTAACTATGGAATTTACCACCCAGTAGCCTGCATTTCTTACTTGAACCATTAAACCATGCCTGCCTAGGTGTCAAATTTGATGAACATGTCACTCCCAGGTTTGAAATTTAGAAACTGGTAACACATTATAAAGTACTACTGAATACCAATGGTTCCTATTATCTGTCTCAGCATGTCATGAAGTTAATGGCAGATTTCTAAGAATCTATTTCTTGAAGTGTTCTTACAGAAAATTCTGAAATAAAAGTTAGTATTTGTATCTTGTCGTTCAGTTTATGTAGCATTTTCAAATACATTATCTCATAAATAGACCCACATGATTATTTTATTAAAATAAGTACAATCAGAACAGATGAAGAAACAAAGGCATGAGGTTCAACAACTTACCTCAAATATTAAGCAATTATTAAGCAGGAAAGTCTGGATTAGCCTTCTAACTCTAAATATCATACCAATTCTTGTTTTTTCCATAAGGTTTAAATCAGTAGTACCAAATTTAATAAATCAGTAATGACAAATTTCCTATATTTTATTCACTTAAGTCATTAAATGTCATAGGCTAAATATTGTACTCAGAAAACTAGTGAAAAAATAAAGTCAAAAAAAAGATACTAACAATGTGCCTTTAAATCTAGGTTTCTTACTATATTCTTTTATATCTGTTGCCAAGTACTCTTCCTGAAGGTAATTACCATAATTATTCTCTGTGATTGCTGTGTGCATGTCACAGACATTATCATTACTCTAATTATAATACAGTTAGCCAAAGCTGAATTGTTACATTTCAGCTCAACTCCCTGTTTGTTTTGCAGACTATTTATAGTTATGACAGATGTATACTGTTCAAAATATAATAATGGAACTTGATATACTTTTCAGAAGCTGATATAAAATATACAAAAACACTGAAAGGAACAAATTGGACAATTTAATAAGGATTGCAGCTGCTAAAGGGGATATTAGGGCAGTTCCCCTAGAATTTTAAAAACCTCTTGCCAAAACAACCAGTGAATAGCTCTTTTTATAACATTCTCAAAATTAATAACTGCTGAGAGTGAATATACTCTAAAGAAGTAACTTGAATTTATTCTGTGGGAAAAACAAGTATGAATGAAAAAACTTTTTCACTGCAGTTTTGTATTATAAATAAATAAATAAATATATATATAATGAAAGTTGCCATTTTTACCATTTTTAAGTGGACTATTCAGCGGCATTAATTACATTCACAGTGTTGTACAAACATCACCATTATTTCCAAAACTTTTTCATTACCCCAAATAGAAACTCTGTACCTATTAAGTAATAACTCCTCACTCTCCTCTCACCCAAGCTCCTGGTAACCTCTAATATATTTTCTGTCTCTATACATTTGATAATTCTAGGTATTTGATATAACTGGATCATACAGTATTTTTCCTTTTGCAATTGCCTTTTTTCATCTTGGCATAATATTTTCAAGGTTCATCTATGCCACAGCATGTATAAGAACTTCATTCCTTTTTACAGCTAAATAATATTCTATTATCTGTATATACCACATTATGTTTATCCTTCTGTTGAACACTTTGGTTGTTTCTACCTTTGGATATTGTGAATGAGATCTTGCTTTCAGAATCTTTTCAGAATCTGATACGCCTATATACCTAAGCATATCAGATGGAATTCTATGTTTAACTTTCTGAGAAACTACCTGTTTTTCACAGTGGCTGCACCATTTTACATTCCCACCAAGAGTGTGAGAGGGTTCCAATTTCTCCAAAACCTCACCAACACTTATTATCTGTCCTTTTGATTACAGTCATCCTAGTGACATCTCATCGTGCTTTGGACTTGCATTTCCCTAATGACTAACGATGGTCAGCATCTTTTTCATGTTTATTTCCCATTTGCATATCTTCCTTGGAGGATGTCTATTCAAATTCTTTATCCATTTTTTTTAATTGAGTGTTTGTCTTTTTGTTGTTGAGTTATAGAAATTCTTTATATATTCTGGATATTAAGCCCTTTTCAGGTATATGATTTACAAATATTAACTCATTTATTTGCTATTTGATAAACTCTCATTCTGTGGGCTGTCTTTCATTCTCACAATAGTATCCTTTGATGCACAAAAGTTTCTGATTTATTAAAATCCAATTTATCTATTTTTTCTATTGCTGACTGTGCTTTGAAGAAATCACTGCCAAACCCAAGGTCATAAAGATCTACCCCTCTTTTCTTTGAAGAGTTTTATAGTTTTGGTCCTTAAATTTAGGGTCTTTGAGTTATTTCAAGTTAATTTTTGTATCTGGTATAAGATAAGGGCCCAACTTCATTCTTTTTCATGTGCCTATCCCATTTTCACACCGCCTTTGAAGAGAAAGAGTTACAATTTTAATAATTAAGATTCCATCAATACAACACTGTTGGTCATTTCAGAGGCTGGCAATTCTTGAACAGTGATTTTTTTCAGTATTCTTAGATTTTGGTGTGGAAGATAGCATCTTCTTTTTGTTTAGAAGTGTTTTTAATCTTACTTCAAAAATAACAGATTTCCATTATCAAACTTACATTAATAGAGGTAAACAAAAGAAGAAAAACCATTCAGAAAAAAAATCACAGATAACACTTTGGTTTCTATTCTTGTAGTGTTTGTTTTCTCTCTTTTTCTAAATATCTTTCTAAATATTTCATATTTATCTATGTCAAGTATTCTATAACATAACTTTTAATGGTTGTATTGTATACCACATCTGGAGGGACTATAATTTAATCAACTCTCTTTCACAAGATGTTTAAAAACTGCACTGTACGATGCGATAGGCTCTACCCACAAACAGCTTTTAAATTTAAATTAATTAAAGGCAGATACAATTTAAAATGCAGTTCCACAACCATATTAGCAACATTTCCCATACTCAATAACCACATGCAGCTAGTGATTACCATATTAGATAGAAAAGATACAGAACATTTTCATCATCATAAACTTCTACCGGATAGGACTACTTTAGAATGTTTCCAAATTATCCCTATTATCAATAACTCCAAAGTTACTGTAAATAATCTTTACGTATATATATGTACATGTATATATACATACATACATATATATATGTGTATATATAGAGAGCTCCAAAAATTCCTTTGGAATACATGCCTAGAAATGAGTTGCTGGTTCAAAGGTTATACAAATTTTCATACTTTCAGAAACACTGGATTCAGGGATGTGTCCATTTCCTTTATCAGTTTGATAGACAAAGAGCAGTGTCTTCTGTTTAAAAGCTGTACTGATTTGATAAGGGATGTGGTGAAGTGGGAAGACAGAGGGATAAAGGGCTCTGGTGACCAGTCTATGGCAACGCTACAAACATGGTACCAAAGACGGTAGTTTCTGTAAATTCTAATAATGTAGCACCGGTCTATACAGAAAGAGTGTATTGTCACACTGCATTGTCTCCATGAATCATTCATTTACATTAACACCACTTTTAGGGTTAAATATGAACATCTGTTTATTGTCCATTTATGTTTTGTTTTTTCATGAACAGAAAATATTTATTTACTGTTTTAAAAAAATCAGTTCCTTCAAAGAGCAATTCTAAAATTCTAATAAAATCACCTTCTCCCCAAACAAAATACTGTCTCCTCAGACAGAGGACATAACGTCTACCAGTCTCACGTAACAACTGGTATGATCCTCTACTACAACGTCTATCACATTACATTCCAACTACCTCTAAGTGTCTGCCTATCCCGCCTGCTAGCCTGGGAGCTGCCTGGATTCAGACCAAGTCCCATATATTTCTTTTCCATCTCTAGTCGCATCCAAGAGCCTGGTAAATAACAGACACTGATACCTTCTTTTAAGATGAATGACCAGGAGCTCCAGTTACGCAATTGGTTAGCGCGCAGTACTTACAAAATGAATGCCCAGATGTGGCTTGTCCAAGAGCAAGCACCCCATTTTCTAATCACTTAACATACTCAATTGTCCTTCATATTCCTTTACTAAATGCTTACCTCAAGTAAGGCTCTCATTTACGTGAAGATACAGTTTACAAATAAGGGGTTAAAAGCAAATGTCATATTATATTTTAGCAAAGTAATTACATATACATAAAATAAAATACTCTTGTGAGATGGGTTATTAATGGATCCATTTTACGAATCAAAAAACTAAAGCTACAAGAGATTGGAATCTTGCCAAAGGTAACAGCACTAGTAGATCTCAAGGTTATACACTAACTGGGGTTTCTAACACTACATGTTAATGTATTTTTTCACTACATCAAGCAAAAGTTTTCAGACAAATAATCTCTGAACAAAGCACCAGTTGTAATAGAAATACTTACACTGACCCCAGCGACCTGTTCTTGGGTTCAAATAATTTGGATAAAGACCATTAGGACGATCCATTTTCTGAAGCAGTTTCCGAATGTGCATGACCTAAACAAAATAAAATAAAAATGCAATTAATGAATAAAAAATATCATTAAGGTTTTGTATTAATCTAGGCTTTGTTTTTTCACTCAGAACCTACACCACCTCCTGCCCTCCACTTCGTGCGTATGTGTGATGGTAAGAAAAGGCTTCTATTTTTTAAATGACCCGTTATTTTAATAAGATGATATATAATCATTATTTAAAAGTCAAGCAACAATAAAAATATAAAGAAAAGATCACAGACAGAAACTAATTTCAATGCTAACATCAGTGATAAACATCATTCTAGACATATTCAATATGTACATAATTAAACATACAAAGAGAAATAATTTCATAGACATATAATCATAATAGGATGTTTATACTAAAAAGTAGGAAACCACTCTGCTTTTAATACATGAAAAAGTAAAAGAAGTAAAACTAAACTGTTGAACTTTAAATATTGATCCCATAATAGATAACCCTAAATTCCTAAAATTCTAATTCCTAAAAGATATCTCTAAAGTTAACGGGGGGAAAAAATCATGAAATATATTATGAAGCTGGAGACTTTCCTAGGGACTTTTGTTTTGATTCTTCTCTAGATTGGATGATGATTTTTTTAAGTGCTTAAAAGAAAAAAAGAAAAATCACAAATGCGTTTTATTTCCTGTATTTACTTGAGAATGTTATTTCACATTCAAAAGATAACCTAGTTGGCATAAATGACTTGGGGAAACATTTTCTTTTTCACAAGGCCTTATATATAATTCACTATTTTCTGAACTTGAGCACAGCATTAAACTTTTTCATACACAATTTCAAATCATCTTTCATTGCCGGGATTCTGTCATCATGCAGTTTTAGGCTACATGGGATGGGCTCAGGGATGCCATATTACCTGTGTTTCATGTCAGAGACCAAGTCTAGTACAACAATCTCAATCTGAATAATTCCATGAATCAGGTTTAGTCAGCTCAGAATGATGTTGTTATGAAAGATGAAAAAAATCAGCGTTCTTTTGTCTTCTGGAAATTATGCATACATTCAATCCTCTCTTCTCTTTCACATCTATCATTTCCTCTCTTAATCTTTTTATCTATCTTTCAATGTTCATACGTTTACTAGCTTGTCTCAATTGTGTCTTCTAAGACTCTTATTATATTTTGAATGTTTTCTTTGTATTGCTTCCATTTTGCCTTTCATTTTCATAATAACTTTATTTTTTTTACACTTTATTACTGATAACACATCTTATTGTCCTTGAGCACTTGTATCTCTGTTTACATATTTATTTCACAGATGAGAGCTTCATTATCTTCTCTCTCATGGTGATGTTTGGTCTAGGTCTTCAACTGCTATTTTTGGAAAAGTATTTTTTGGCTATCATTTATTTCTCATGTTCCTTCCTTCTTTTTCTTCTAGCAATATTTTTGTATAAATTCTATACCTGTTTTTCAGGTGGAACTACTCATTGCTATTCTTCTTGAACCAGCTATTCACCAGTTTTGACATAAAAGGCCAAGAAGAGTCCAGAGGTCAACGTGCTTTTTTAAGCCTTTGCTTCTCTCCTTAGGCAACTGAAACCAGCAGTGCAGCACTGCTCATAACAGAATCTGTCACTCATTCTCTTCCTTCACCGAAGTGTGTGGGCTTTGGTGCGTCTGTGAGATTCCTAACTGAATTCTGTTTTTATAGCTTCTCAACCCATCATATGCAGTGGGATCCAAAGAAGCATCCACCATCAGCCTGTGATCCAGTTCTCACGTTGCTAATAAGGATTTGGTTTTGTGCCTCAAGATGTATCACGTACTTTACAGAGAACTGCTCTATTAGCTTTTTATTTTTGAAATCTCCAACCACAAATATCCTCTCTGTAGTTACCAAAACCTGTCTGTGACCTTGATTGCTTATGCCAACTTTTATTCCTGTTTTGTTACATGAAGTATCAGTATCTCTTTCAATTTCGTTGAAAGTGGAGTTCATAGTTCTGTTTCTAATTTTTGTTGCTTTTAAGTGTGTTAGGTCCTCTACTTAAGAAATATCATGTTAGATTATCTCTGTTTCACAAATTTATCATCTTTTTAATCTATGTTTTTCCCTATTTTAGCTATGAATATTTCTTGCTTTTATTCCATGTCAGTAATTGTTTTCAACTACGTACAGTAAGTTATTTGTTGCTTTTCATTTATTTATTTTACAGAAATATATTATGTAAAGTGTCAATTTGTTTCTTTAGCTCTACAATCTTCTTGTATCATTTTATTTTATTTTATTTCTGAGTTCTAATTTTACTGAATTCCATTTCTATTACAGTATGAATTGCTCATGGTGACTTTTAAACTGTCAAGCAGTGTTATCAGTCTTTTACATGCTATTTGCCGCCCTGTTTTTATTTCCCACAGTATGTCTGCATAATTGTCATGCTTTCTCTTTCTATGGTGCTCACATTGACTGTTAGGTAAGCTCTGGCCTGAACTTTGGTCTGATACAGTGCAGATGAATTGTCTCAAATTCCTTCCTACTGTGTGTGAACGGGGGCGTTCCTCCCCTCGTGGATACAGTTTGAGATCTGGAGTACTAGTGTCCTCGCCCACTTCCTGCAGCTTGAGGAGGATGGGAGGGGAGAACTCCTCTGGAGCTGGGGGCAGTGGTGCTCTGGACACCCAGGGCACTGGCCTCCCTTGTAAGATTAGCAGGGAATACCAGGAGTATACTGACTTGCTTTCTCTGCCCAGTAAGGATTTAGGATAGGGTAGGAGACACACTTAACATACTATAGCAGAAATCTATTGTTGCTGCTGCTGGGTTTTTTCTTTTTTTTTTTTTTTGGCTGTCACATGTTTTGGACATGAGGTTGCAGACTTTCTTTTCATTGCCATAGATGAATTTTTGCTGGTATTTATTATTTTTATTGTCATTCTTCATTTAATCAGGAAAGGAGAAATTCTGTGATCTGGCTCCATTTTGCTATCCTTACCTGAAAATTCTCAACTGATAAAATATTTCAGACACAGAAACAAATATATATAGATTCTACTTACATAGGACAACACTACACCACCTCTGCCATTCTGTTTACCATGACCCATTCACTTACTACTACCTTTGTCTGAGATGTGGTCACAGCCCTGAATTTTATGTCTATCATTATCTTGACTCTATTAAAACCACATTTGAATCCCTAAATAACACACCTCTGCTTCTGGTCAACTTTATAATAAAGTTGTAGTATACTCTTTTGATTGATGAATGTTGACCATAATTAATTTTTTTTCACTGCTGTGTTGAATCTTATCACATAAATTGCTAATATAAAACAATGCTTTTATGTATATAATGTACATGCACATACAAGAGTGGAACTGCTGAGTTAAAGGGTATATGTATTTTCAACTTAACCACATATTGTCTTTTAAATTTAAGCCTTTCATGCTCCTGGAATTGTTATAGTCTACAATGCTACTACACTTGTCATAATGTTTCCACATCTATATGGGTCTGCTTACGGGCTGTTTATCCTGTTCATCTGTCTTACTTGTGTCTATCCACCAGATCTATACTGTCAGTGTTGATAACTGGGTAATGCAAATCCACCCAACATGTTTTTCTTCAGGAGTATCTTGAATGTTTCTCTTCTATTTAAATTCTACAAGTGTCTAGTCAAGTTCCATTAAAAAGGGGGGGGCACTGGAGAATTCATTGGTACTGAACTGATGCTACAGATCAATTTGGAGGTAACTGAAATTTTACAATATTGTTTATCTATACATGAACATAATACAACTCCCCATTTATTTAGGTCCTCTACAATGTCATTTAATAGTTTCAAACTTTATCTTTTGTTAGATTTATTTGTGAGATATTTATACTTCTGTCCCTACCACATAAGCTATGTTTTTAGAAATGATACCTTCTTGCCTGCTGTAGCTGGTGCAAAGAAATACTACTAATTTTTAATATCCATATTGATCTTTCATTCAAAAAATAGATTAAGCTTATTTCTAATAATTTAAATGTAGATTGCCTTAATATTTTAGGTAATCATGTAATCTGTGACTAATTACTGTTTTCTTCCTTCCTTTTCAATTCTTTACCTTTTCGTTCGTTTTGTTTGTATTGTCTTGCAATGCTGACTAAGTATTTCAGCACAATGCTAAATAGAGATAGTGAAGGAATTTTTTAAAAATCTACCTACTAGTGGTTATATCTTCTCAACAGTAAGTATTTTAAATATGTTCTAAATAGAAGGGATATTTCTTTACATAATTTTAAAAAAGACAAACATCTTCTAAGCATTAATCAAATCTTTGGGGGTAAATCTTAAAGATACTTTTATAACAAAGAAAAGAAGGCAAGAAAACTAAAACTAACCTTTTTGTAGTACACTGGGTCTCCTGTCAAGTAGCTGAGGTGGACAAACTCCATGTGAAGTGTACCAAATTCAGCAAGAATGCTGCTACCTGCAGATGCCCAGCCCCAGTTTCGCCCTACTCCACTGAATGAAAGGCAAGGTAAAGGGAGACAGGATTGGCAAAACAAAACAAACAAACAAAATTTCTTGGTGAATACATAAACTTTAAATAAATCTCAGAAATTATTATCTCAAATACAACAGCTTACTTATATCTAAAAATTTTTTTATAATTTTAAAATTATTTAACAGAACATCCACATGTTCTAGAGATCAAAACAATGTAGAAAACTGTACATTAAATCTGTTTCACCCCATTCTCATTCCTCATCCCCTACCAGGCCCCAAATATAATCATTTATCAGCTTTTCATGTATTAGTACAGACATTTTTACATATACATAAGCAATCCAAATATATATTCTTATTTTCCTCCTTTCTTAAACAAAACACAGCAAAGTATACTTACTGTTCTGTGCCTTGGATTTTGCTATTAAGATGTACCTCAGTAGGCTTCTGATCTCAGTTCATAAACAACTTTCTCATTTTGTTTTTGTTACAGATGCACAGAATTCCATGACAGTAATGATTTTCAGATGAAATGTCCCACCCCAGAGGCATATGAAAATGTCTGACAGCATCCTGAATTGTTTTAAACCTTGAAGGTGCAACTTGTATTTATTGCACTGGGGTCAAAGATGTAACAGGACAGTATCATACAATAAAGAACTGTCCTGCCTCAAATGCTAAAAGTGCCTGTATGAAAACTACTGCATTACATACATAGATATAATTTATTCAATCAATCCTCTACTTGTGGTCCTTTAGCATATTTCTAATATTGTGCTATTATAAAAACTCATAGTGACTAATCTTGCCTACAGTTCATTTGTGCAGGTATATCTCTGGGATATCTTCCTGCTGTTTTTTTTTTTTTAACCTGCCTTATAAACTTTCACC